>NW_008648989.1:1847967-1904110 GCF_000247585.1 Phytophthora nicotianae INRA-310 | reverse complement strand
CCATTCATGTCCGTCAAAGTATCGGGCAGCTAATTCAGTGACTGCACACCGGTTTAACCGGTTTTCTTGGTCTCGTAACTCGCAGTCCACAACTGACTTCGTGTCTGAGGCGGGGGCGACTGCTGGAGGCTGTGGTAAGAGCTCGTGAGCGGAGAGTTTTGCACGTCTGTCGACGGCTGCGGCATGATCGGGATGCCTGCGGTCTCGTGCTGGCTTGTGGGGCGCTGCTCGGGTACCATCGCTGGATAAGGTGCAAGCACCGCGGAAGTCAAGTGGGATGGACCGGCTTTTTCGGCATGAGCCGGGCGCTGTTTTGTTTAAACATGTCTAAACAAAAATAATTTCAACGTCGATTGAAGGGATTAAACACCTAAATCTGCTGAAACGGGCTTCTCAAGACTGCAAAGCGTAGTAGCGTGAGAAAACGATTGTGGCAAACATGAGCGCGTCGATCCGATCCAATACGCCTCCATGACCAGGGATGAGCGTTCCAGAGTCTTTGACCCCCGCAGCTCGCTTTAACAAGCTCTCAAATAAATCACCCATTCGTCCGACGACGACTGCTAAAACTGTAAAACCAACTTTCATCTCGAAAGAGCCGGGCAAGTCCAATAGTTCGGAAGCCACTACCATAGTTATGATACCGAAGATGATCGCGCCCAGAGTGCCTTCATAGTCCTTGTTCTTCGACAAGTGCGCTGCTAGGGGATTGTAGTACGGGTAGTGGAAGTAGTCGAGAACTTTACCAATTAGATATGCTCCCGTATCGGACGCCCAGACGATGTAAAGCAACGCAATTAGTAATTTACGGTATAAAGTGCGGTGGTTATCATCGACGAAAGCCACTAGGATCGACAGTGTTCCAGTCACGTATAATAACCCAACGATATCCAGCATAAAGCTTACGAAAGCCTCAGCCTTACCAGATGTCGAAGCAAAACGAAATACCAGGATAACTACCATCCCACCGAGGAAAATCTCTGATGTACCCATCAGTAAATTACAGTCCAGTTCGTTCATCGGACATGCTGTCGAATGTAACGTTAGAATGGTGAAGACGCCGTATTTTATCAACGTGATCACCGAGTACTGCCAATCCGGCGTCAAACACGCACACAGCGCGACCACATACCCCGTCGGGATGGCAAAAAACCACCGATACGTATAAAACTCGGTCGATTCGAACGTATCCACCCACTGGATCGATAGCAAAAACACAGCAGATGTCACCATACACACAGGAATCGACACAAAAGCTGCTGCCCACCACACATGTCCTTCAAAATACTGCACTGCGACACCAGTTACGGCACAGCGGTGTATCCTGTCCTCCTGATCTCTCAATTCATCGTCCACAATCGCAATCTCACGGTTCTCCCGTTCTTCCTGGATTGCCCTCGCATCCGGCTGTGAAGTTCTCGTTCTCGTCCGTATCGAGTTAATTGAGATAACACTCTCAACAGGTGAAGGCGGTTCAGGATCAACTTCGGAGTCCCTGCTGCTCGTGACGCTGTGGTTGCTACGCGTGTTATTCAGTGACGTAAAATTGCCCAAACGACGCTCACTGTCGTTCATTAGTCCCTCCATCACCTTCATCTGAGTGAGAATTCGCAGTCGGATACGGTTGGCCAGACACGCGTATTCGTACGCACACGTACTGATCATGAAGCTGCAGACCGTCGTGGTTGCAAACGCTGGTGACAACCACAGAAAAATCGTTACTGCTGGTGCCAATACCGTCGCTGAAATAATGCGTTGTACTGCATTGCGACGGAAAAAGTCGCTCCATTGTCGACTGGAACGTTGAATTTCCATTAACGGCCCAATCTGCTCCTCCAGGTAGGGAAAATTTGCCTGTGGAGAGTTCTGCATCTCTTCAGGTGACACAGTCACGGGTCTGATGTTGTCTGTAGTGGTAGTGTGATACACGCCAATGAATCTTTCTACGCCATTAAACGCCATGATGTCACGAGTCTGCAAAGAGACAAATGAACTGAGAGCGGCCACCTGACGACACAATCCGGATAAGTTATCCGGATGACCGTTTTCTTTTTGTTGAAGTTGTTCTGAACATGGCTACACTACACATGGCTACACTCAGATTTTGAGTCCATAGTAGCGTGAGAAGACGATGGTGGCGAACACGAGGGCGTCAATACGATCCAGCGAGCCTCCGTGGCCTGGGATCAATGTTCCTGAGTCAGCAGCGCGCTTCAGCAAGCTCTCAAATAGATCTCCTAGTCTCCCAAAGATCACTGCCGTGATGGTATAAGCGATTTCCGTGCCCAATGAACCAGGTAGATCTAAGGATTTTGGACGCTGTTATCATGGCTACAATCCCGAAAACAACGGTGTCCAATGTGCCTTCGTAGTCTTTGCTCTTGGACAAAGGTGGGGCCAATGGATGGTAATACCGGTACTTAAAATACGCTAGTGTTTTACCGACCACGTAAGCTCCAGTATCGGACGCCCAAACAACGTAAAGTAACGCTATCAGTAGTTTTCGATACAATGGACGGTTGTTATCATCCGCGAAGGCGACGATCACGGATAGAGTCCCCACCACATAGACCAACCCCAGTATATCCAGCATGAACGACACGAACGCTTCTGCATCGGTAGCTGATGAAATTAAACCGGAAAAAGAGGAGGATTATTACACCGCCGAAAAGGAATTGAGTCGACGTTATCTTCGCCTTACATTCCCCCTCAACCGTTGAACATATCACCGAATGCGCCATGAGGAGAAGGAAAACAAAGTAATTTATCAATGTCACGATTGCAAACTTCCAGTCCGGTGCCATACACGCACAAAACCCGGCGATGAAGCTCGTGATAACTGCAATTTCCCAGCGATGCTCGTAAAATTCAGTCGACTGAAGCATCTCAAGCCACTGCATCGCCAAAAGAAACGCAGTAGGCACAAAACTATCGCAACACAAGCTGCAGCTGGTACGTAATAGCCGTAGAAAAACCTCTGCGCAAGGCTGGTTACCGCTCGATGGTGAAGTATTTCTTGAGTATGTGACTCAAAAGCAGCAGCATCGTGGTTATCGAGACGTTCGTCATGGTTACTTGGATTATTTTCATCAGTCTCCGTGCTGTTGCTCATACGCTCAAGTGTCTGTAATCCCGCTAGAATCCTCAGTCGAATCCGGTTCGCTAGGCATGCATACTCGTAAGAGCATACGCTGGTAGCGAAGCTACACACTGTGATCGTTGTGAACGCAGGGGATTGCCACAAAAACACCGCCACCAGTGGCGCTAAAATCACAGTCGATGCAATGCGTTGCACTGCATTGTGACGGAAAAAAACTCAAGTCCAAGACAACGTAGCAGCCTGCATTGGTGTCATTTCTTGGGCGTATGGAAAGCTGTCATGCGGCGAACTTAAAAAAAAGTGATTCGACTCAAAGTTATCACGGCTTCGTTTTGATCTCGATCCATATTTTATAAATACTCAACGACAACGAACTTTCGGATGAAAATGTCGCTTGCCGTTGGATGGCATTCAGACGAAAAAAACCATTAAAAATTATAATGGGTTATTATCGTCCGAATGCCATCCAACGGCAAGGTTTATTTGGGTTATTCGGAGCCAACTCAAAAAAGTCACATTGTGGTCGTAATGATATAAATTTGGTTGGCATTCAACTTAGTTCCAAAATCTCGTCGTCACGCATGTTGATTGGCTGGGATGTCATTCAGACGAAAATAACCCATTAAAATTTTAATGGCTTTTTTTCGTCTGAATGCTATCCAATCAAAATCACTCGAAAATATTTTTCCATTCCTTTAATTAAGTACTACTAGTAGTAGTATTAGGTGTGTAAAGCATAGTAACGAGAAAATACTATCGTGGCAAACATCAATGCGTCGATACGGTCCAGTGCGCCTCCATGTCCTGGGATCAACTTACCCGAGTCTTTAACTCCCGCAGCGCGTTTCAACAAACTCTCAAATAAATCTCCCAGTCTTCCAGCTATTACTGCGATAACCGTATACGTCACTTTCGTACCGAACGATCCCGGTAAATCCAAGACATCGGACGCTGCAATCATCGCCATAATCCCAAACACAATCGCACCGACTGTGCCTTCGTAGTCCTTGTTCTTAGATAAATGCGCTGCAAGTGGGTTATAGTACGGGTAATTGAAGAATGCGAGCGTTTTACCCACTAGATACGCGCCAGTATCCGAAGCCCACACAATGTACAGCAACGCGATCAGTAATTTCCGGTAGAGAATACGAATATCGTCGTCCACAAAAGACACGAGAATGGACAGACTACCAGTAATATACACCAGCCCCACCACATCCAACATAAACGTCACGAACGCTTCGGCATTACTACGTGACGAAGCGAAGCGGAACACAAGGACAGCGAGGAAGCCAATGAGGAACACGTGCGATGTACCCATTTGAAAATCGCAATCTGGTTTGTTCATGGGGCACACAGTGGAGTGTAGGGTGAGGAAGATAAATACCACGTATTTGATGAGCATGACGACGCCGTACTGCCAATCTGGCGTAAAACACGCCGAAATACCGACCACAAAACCGGTAGCGATGGCGAACATCCATCGGTATCCGTAGAATTCCGTTCGGTGCAGTTGCGGTATCCGCTGTATCGATAAGAGCAGCATGACGCTAATGATGACGCTTATAAAGAGTGCCACCCACACTGCAGCGATCCATTCATGTCCGTCAAAGTATCGGGCAGCTAATTCAGTGACTGCACACCGGTTTAACCGGTTTTCTTGGTCTCGTAACTCGCAGTCCACAACTGCGATCTCTCTGTTCTCCCTCTCCGCCTGCAATTCCCTTGCAGTCACATGCGACTCACGTCCAGTACTCCGTATCCTTGTGGAGTCCATACTACGTCTCGGTGTTCGACTCTCGTCTTCACTTTCACTCGCATGACTCCGCGTATGATGATATAGCGTATCGCTGTACTGAGAGCACCTGCTTACTTCACTGGGGCCTTCCATGGCCTCTAACCTCGTCAGGATTCGTAGTCGAATGCGGTTGGCCAAGCACGCGTACTCGTACGAGCAGGTACTGGTCAAAAAGCTGCATACTGTCGTCGTTGCAAACGCTGGTGACAGCCATAGAAATACCGTCACGGCTGGCGCTAAGATCACGGCGGAAATCACACGTTGTACGACATTGCGACGTAAAAACTCGGATAAATGTGACTTTGGGACTCCATTACGAGAGGAACTTGACCGTGGGGACACAGATACCTCACGAGTGTATGGAGTGATGTGCGGGGAGTTGATTGCCATTGTATTAGAGGCGCGCGGAGGCTCCCTTGAGGCCATGACGGCCCGAAGTGTCGGTGGTCACGACGATGATGAGTGGCGACTAAATTTTATTTTAGTCTAAAAATTAATGTTTACTGCACGTTTGTAAACAATAACTCTCGTTATGATTGGCTTGTTACATTTTGTGTGGCAGCAGCCAACTTCAACTTTGGGTAACTTTTTGGCTTTTTGGTCGCACTTGGCAATTGTCTCTAACGGGGAAGAAGCTTTTGAAGAATGAGCACTAGTGCGCTAGAGAATAAGGTGCTGCGTATGTGTGACGAAGTACAGCGGCTCGAGAATGAATATGGGCCGCTGGTAAACGAGGTGGAAGCATTGGAGAGAAAGTGGCGTGAGTTGGGGGAGAAGCTGGCAACGTCCACTCCAAGGGCGTATTATGAGCGAGTGCTGCGTAAGTTGGATTGTGCGGGCGAAAAACGTTTGCTGCTAGAAGCACTAAGTGAGGATTCTGATGCATCGGAGACGGAGCACGACATTGGTGAAGCGAGCACCGGAAGGTTCGTCACTCTCCGAGAGAGAGCACAGCTCGATCCTCAACCTGTTGAGCAGCAAGACGATAGCGTTAGGACGGATTTGAGCGCTCTGGAAGCGTGGTCTCTTCTGGAGAAGAAGCACGGTTCTCGCGCTGGTATTGTTGCCCATGTGAGGCACCTGGAGATGAGAATCGCTCAGAGATCAGCTCAACTTGATGACGTCACTCCAGCTAGAATGATAAGTCGGGTAAAGCAGAAACTATCGTGGCTGGGGGATATCTCGTTGCTATGCGATGCGCTCTGCGGGTGTCCGTCTGCAATGCCGGTAGAGCCTGCGACTAACTTACGGCAGCTTGTTCTGCTGGAGGTGGCTGACGACAACATGGACAAAGTTGAGCATTCAGCGAAGAAATTAGCCGTGCAACATCGCTCCACTATAACAACGTTTGACGAGTTATCGGGAGTAAAGAGGCCGATAACACGCTCCATGGGACCGGAAGGACTATGGTGAATATCGAGATTTTATAAGCAGTTCTACTCACCCAGGACTTTTTTTCATGCAGATTTGTTACAAAAAAAAGCAAATATTTTTTATATCAATTTAAAATGTTAGTGGTAAATTACGGCGTCAAACAACATGGTAATAACGCGAGAATATTAGAGTAGCAAACATCAACGCGTCAATACGATCCAGCATACCGCCATGACCAGGGATGAGTTTGCCAGAGTCTTTCACACCTGCAGCGCGCTTCAACAGACTCTCAAACAAATCTCCTATTCTTCCAGTGATCACCGCTACGATAGTAAATAGCACTTTGGAACCAAACGATCCCGGAAGATCTAGAGCTTTAGAAACCACAGCCATCGCACCAATTCCAAACACCACAGCTCCAAGAGTTCCTTCATAGTCCTTATTCTTAGATAAATGCGCGGCAAGCGGGTTATGGTACGGATACTTGGTCAGCTCCAGTGTTTTTCCCGTGATATAAGCGCCAGTATCGGCTGCCCAAACGATGTACAGCAAAGCGATAAGTAACTCACGGTATAATACTTTCCGTTCATCGTCCACGAAAGCCACGAGTATGGACAATGTTCCGGAGATATAAAGAAGACCCAGCACGTCTAATATGAACGATAGAAAAGCCTCAATACCGCTCCGGCAGGCAGTAAACCGGCAGATGAGCAGCAATAGTATACCAATCAGAAAAGCCACTTCGGGTTCTAGTCCAATGCCGCAACTGAAGTCATTCAGTGGACATCCTGTAGAATACATCGTCAGGACAGTAAACACTCCATACTGCACGAGAATCGTGAACGCGTACTGCCAATCAGGCGCCAGACAAGCACAGAACCCAGCAACGAAGCTTGTTGCAATGGCGTAGAACCAACGAGACTCGTAGAATTCAGTGGCCTGGAGTGCCTGGGCGTGCCCAATGGATAAGAGGAATAACGTAGACGACGCAGCGCATATAACCACTGAGACACACCCCGCTGCCAGTTTATCGGTGTCGTTGAAATAGAGTAATGCTATCTCACTTACAGCGTGGCGTTTTAGTCGTGTTTCTAGTGTACACAGCGCCTCGTCGACATGTGCAATATCCTCTTGTTCTTGCTCTTCCAGACGCGAGCGAATGTCCGTCTGCGATGATTGCAGCGCTCTACTGTGAAGATCAGTACTTACACGTTGAGACTGTGACGAGAAGTTCCTGCCAGTTATGGCGTCTGCCTCGACAGTCTGACTGGATATAAAAGTACTGTTAGATCCGGTAGAGTTTTCGTTCCAAACGCCTTCCAGAGCTTCAAGCCGCGTGATAATCCGTAAGCGAATTCGATTCGATAGCCACGCGTATTCGTACGAACATGCGCTTGTTACAAAGCTGCAAACCGTTGATGTTGCAAAAGCCGGTGAAAGCCATAAGAAGACCGTCACGAGCGGAGCTAAGACAATCGCCGATACAATTCGCTGCACTGTATTTAGCTGAAAGATTGCCCAATATTTGCTACATCTTGGATGCTCAAGCCTTGGTGAAGATGGTTCCAATGCGAACGAAAGATATCCACCCTGTGGAGAGAGTAACGTTTCTAGGGAGCTCTGGGGAATGGTTGTTGCGCCCGAGCGCCTTGGATCACGGCAACACGAGCTCTCTGAGCTCATAGGGGCATTTAAAAGAGAGACGCGCATTGTGCGAGACTTCTTGTGTGCCATCCAGCGTGTTGTTCAAATGGAGTCTACAATAGAGCAGGGCGGTTACTGAAAATCCGATCAAGATAGTTCGCTCGCCTCTTCCGATTGGCTACTGAAGCTTGAAAATGTGCCAATCCGGAGGACATTAATTTTTTTTAACGAACTTGTATCCTTTTAAGGAAAACGGATACGTTGCTACTTTCACTACATGCATCTTGAGAGGTAAGCAGACGTTGTGCGTCGTATAACCATTTGAATCTGGTTTGAATCTGGTGTTCAGGTCAATTAAAGCCCGAAGCTTTTACTTGCTTAAGCGTGCAATAACACGGTGCCACTCCAGATATCTGATGCCATGCAGTGGTAGCCCATTGGGTGCGTTCGGGTAGATTGCAACCAGATCTTTAGATGCACGTTTGATGGGAACTGGAGTTGTTTCGTCTGGTCCTCGTATAGGAAACCATACTTGGTCAATAGTTCCACTGTATTTTGACTTGTAGGCCAATCATGCGAATGCACAACCTTTCCAGAAGCAACAACATTAATTGCTTCGTATATCTTCCGATACGATTCAGCCGATAAGTCATGAGCTTGCTTCACTCGTTCCAAAGCATCAGGAGTCGCGATGCCCCGATAACTGGCACCACTATACTCCAGTAATCCAGGAGAGCGAAGTTCCATCTCCATGTCTCCAGCGCTAATCATTCCTACTCTCATCGAACGAAACTTGAGACTCAAAAAAGTAAGCATTGATCGGGCTATATCGGATATGCTGTAAGCACATGATCCAAACGGGGTCACATACTATTGCTACACAGCTGCTGTGAACCATTTCGTCCAGTTCCACACGTGTAAGGTGCAAACCAGGCTTCGAATCCAATCCGAAAGTGTTCTCAGGAGGGATGATGCGATAGGAATCCAAGTTGCCACAGGACGAGAAAAGAACGAAGCGCATACCAGGATTTTCTCCGTCCAAAGTGTTTTTGATGTAGCCATTCCACAGCAAGTCATCATCACACGTGATCTATGCATCATCGATCAACACCACGCGATCCAACTTGGACGTATTGAAATCTTGAAAACCGCAGTTATAGATCGACTTAAAGTACTCACAGAAATCGACGGATGTGGGTGTCAAATTCGCGGATACTCGGGCGATTAGTGTGTTCGGCTTAGTGTGCACGAAGTGGTTATATAGCAGATGATACATGGCCGTTTTTTCAGATAGAGGTGGCGCACAAATGAGTATCACAGACTTTCGCTCGAGAAGGTCAGCAAACGCTTCAACAGTAGCTTTTCGAGGTGGATGGAACTCCTCTTTCGAGTGTCAAGTCCGAAATCTGCAATGGTGCGCTAAGTTTACGGGTTTGTCTCTCGATTCCATCGCCTGACACCACAGCACCGTCGCTTTGTTGCTCCCGTTGGTTGTCTTCATACTCAAACGCAGGTAAAACAAGCTCTTCCGTGGCTTTCGGAACCACCACCAGCACGTGAATTTCGCCTTCGCTAGGCTTAAAATTCGCCCCGAAGTATCTAGCGTTATTAAGCCGCAGCGACGGATCCATGAGCTCGAAAGCTTGTGAATATTCAAGGGCATCGAGCTCCACTGCTGCGGCGCCAGCTTCATCCAGCCACATCCCGTCCTTCTTCGCTAAGAAGAGCAGCAACTCCTTTGCGTCACATCGAATCGTGACTGGGTTATTCGCCTTGATCACATTCTTCAAGTCGTAGGCGGCGGCCCCACAGGCATCGAATTCTGCGCCGAATTGTATGATTTGGTGCTCCAGGACCTGGTACACATGTATCCACAGACGTCCAAGCACTTGGATGTGACGCTAGTGGACTCTGATGAGATCCTCAATGGCTTCGACAAGCATCTGCGTTCTGTGGCACTGCGTAAGATCCAGAAACGCAACACGATGAAGATCGTTAAGAAAACTGCATTGAAGTCACAGCGGAGGGATTTAAATACAGACGGTATTCCTATTTCTCCCACATTAATGAGTATCTACCATCGATCACCAAGGCTGGTTGTCGCTAACCACGGCAGCTAAATACTGGTAAATCATTTGATACTGTCCCTACATAAGCCGTTCAAACACGAGTGTTAGTACCTGCAACTCCAAAAAAAAGTAAAGAACGTACCGGGGTTTGTACCATGCCAGGTCGCTGTGATCGCAGACTGTAGACGACTCGCGGGATGTCCAGCGCCTGCTTCATCGCCTCCGCACTGCCCGCTCTATCCATCAGAGCTTGACGTAGCTGCTTCAACAGGATATCTATGGCGATGAACGTGCCGGAGCGTCCAATGCCAGCACTACAGTGCACCACAACTCTCGTATCCACCTTATAGCGTCTCGATGCCTCGTCGCGGTAGCTGTTGACTGCATCGAGCATTGGTGCAACTACTCGGAAGTCACGTAACACGCCGTGATCAGGCCACGTCGTCAGCTGAATATGCTGAATGACACGACTCTCTCCGCTCCCATCCTTCCAGACCTTAAGCCTCCTGACAATGAATCCCAAGCTTGTAGGATGCTGTTCATCCATCAACTTGACTGTTATGCCGTCAAAGTCCACGGTCTCCCCTCGTGGGTCCCAATACAAATCGGCTTTCAGTCGCTCACTTTCGACAAAGTTTGTGAGCATGAGCACTACGTGTACGTCGCACTGCCATATCATGTGCCAGAAGTCGCGGATAGCAGCAGGTACCGGCGCACAGCAGGCGATGTAGCCTCCGTCAATGTAATTGGCGTTGATGTAGTCGTCTCCAGGTTGAGATGACGCTGTTTGCAGCTTCACACGCGTCTTCTCAAACGGTAACACGTCTCGGTACCGGTTTTTGGCCTTGGTTGCTTTAGTTTGCACCGTCAGCGCTGCCTCATAGCCTGGAGCTTTATCGATGCTCCAGCAGAGCTCCATGTACTCGCGTTCGAAGCCTGAGGCGCCCGAACGACTGTCGCGGTGCTGTAGTCGCTGCGTCGTGGCCAGGAACGCGTCGATGGCGGCGCTGGCGGCCGACGGGAGGCGCTCCTTAGTGGCTAGCGCATTCCGCAGCGATGCAATGCCGCTGTCAGCAGCAGGAGACGGAGTGGGCAGCGCGTCCATAGGCAGGAAGGGGGCGGAGAACGGCGATCACGGTCGGGGTCAAGTTGCGCAGGAATGGTTGCGATTGCCACATTCCATTACCCGAATATGTTAATTGTACTATTGCCACCGGATGCAGTTTGTGTTCGTTGCGTTGCAGTGTGTGGTGCACACAAATGTTAAAAATGGAGGGGATGTGACAACTTCATTTAACATTGCTGTTGCATCGCTTGGGCCTGTGAAGCATGGAGATGTCACTGCAGCAGCGGTGGGCGCGCTTCGCTGAGGAGGATCTGGGCACCTTCGTCACTTGCTCGGCGCTCTTCACTGCCTTCCAGACGGGCAAGGAGCTCCATGCTATCAAAGACAAACTACTGCCTACCGGCCAACGTGTGGCCCTCGCGATGCGCCGCACAGGTCCTAAGGTGCCGCTGCTTGTGTGTTCTGCCGCCGTTGGCATTGCCGGCATGAAACTATCGATCGCTGCTGTGTCGCACTACCGCCAGGACTTCTCACGGGACAACGTGCTCATGGCTTTGCCAGTCTGTGGAGCTCTACTCAACGTGCACCGCGGCTCCCGTGCCATGGCCAAGGGTGCTCTTGGACTCGCTGCTCTCGGCTACGGAGCTGATTACGTCTTCAGCATCTATCATCGCTTGAAATTCGAGGACGCAATGCGCCAGCACGAAGAAGAGCAGGCGCTACTGAGCTACCAAGCATCAACCCGCTTTGAGCAATGATTTCGACTAGAGTTTGTCCGTAAACTTACATTAGATGAAATACATGTGCAGTATAGTGAACACAACCTTCTCCCCATAACACGTGAGTTTCATCGCCATCGATTCCAAGAATCGGAGCGCTGAGGTCGGAGCAAATCATCGGTACGTGCCACGGTGGCCCCAATTTGTGGCACAAAATGGCACAGTTTATGCCAAACTCATTCTGACACGAGAATCGCCATGACGCCAAGCAAGGTTTTCGACCACGCCGCGCATGCGCAGCACCGATGGCAGCGCTTCGTGAACCGCGACTCCAAGCACTACGCCGGCTTCTCGGTCATGGCCGGTGGCCTGCAGTTCGCCAAGGTCGTGAGCTCGCACAAACGCGCCAAAGGCATCGCGTACCTGACCAAGAAGACGGCCGAAAAGCTCCCGAAGCTCATGGTTTATCCCTTGGTGTTAGGCGTCACGGGTGCCGAACTGTTGGTGTGGGGTACGTCGTATTTTAATGACGGCAAAAATGAAGAGACGAGCAAAGTCGCGCGTGACGCCAAGTTGGCCCCAGCGGCCTTCGCAGTGTACGGCACAACGCTCAACTCCGTCTACCCGCTCGTCGGTCGTTGGCGTCGTGTGCGTGGGTGGCTCCGTCCCATTAAGTGGGGAGTGGTCGGCTTGGGCATCGACTACGCCGTGACGAAACTCACGGAGGAACAATCCAAGACGCAGACACCTGCGCTGCTGGAGGTCGAGAATACAAAGTGAGAGTTAAATGCCATTGAAATCTTGTGCAAATACACGTTGATGTTCTCGATTCTCGTGATTGGTTGTAGATATTCATGACTCATGACTCATGAGATGAACTCGAGTATGACCCTTTTTAGATTGTGATCGCTTGTACCGCATCATCATCATGGATTACGTTTATCACTCCAAAACGTAATAGCTCCTTTCCCTTTCCGGGAAATACAATTTTTCGATCGTCGACGACGTTTTACTTACCAAACTTACTGCTTCTCCCTTTACACCACGTCACTATTGCATGTAAGTTATGGGGCAGAGCTTCGTAGTCTTGTTGATCGGTATAGCCTTTGTGCCAACCAGTGAGGCTCTGACATTCTCCAACCATGTCGAACTGTCGGGACTCACAACAAGCCGAAGGTCAATTCCAAGCAACAGGGCTCTACGAGCTGCCAGAACAACGGGTGGCGCCTACGAAGAGCGGGGTATATTGGGACCGGAGACATTGATGAGGCTGAGCGCGTTGGCGGAGAAGCAGAAAATGCATACGCTCTCGAAAAAGCTGGAGCACAGATCTTGGTTAGCAGCAGGAGAATCCCCCCAGACTTTGTTCAAGAAAAATAGCTGGGCAGGGAAAACTATTGAGCAACTGAAGGAAGATCCGCGATACCTCCGTTACGAGGGGTTTGACGATGTTTGGCTGAAAGCACAATACAAGAAGGGGACGTTGCATCCACCTGACAAGAGGCTACAGCTCGTACGAGATGCGAAGAATAAATGAACGGAGGCCTACGAGCTTCCTGGCGCCTAAATGAGTTCGAATGCCTAACGAGTAAAGGAGGTTAACAAGTAGTGAACTGTGTTGTATATACTCAGTGGCTAGGTCGAAAAGCCAAGATGAATCTCATGAGATCTAATGATCCATCTGATACTCGGCGAAGTCCACCCAGTCTTCGTCTTCTTCCTCGGCTGCTTCGTCACCAGGTTCGTAGTTGAGACCTGTGCGCTCGTTGTGTACCAGTCCTTCTTCACCAGGTATGTCTTCAACTAGCAACTCATCCTCGACTAGTTGGGGCACTTGCTCTCCCTCGCCGATATTAGTTCTCGGAATTTCACCCAAAATCAAGAGTTCACCGGTGTGCGTGGGGAAGACGGTGAGTCCGTACGTGTCCACCGGATAGATCCACACGTCTCCTTTGTCGAGCAGTTTCCTTCCCCACATTTCTGCATGCGCCTTGCTCGTAAAAACCGAGAGGAACGCGGTTGGATCGCGGTTGCACCAGTCGACTTGTTGGCGTTTAGCTCGTTGGAAATCCTGGTCGGTTTCAAAGTACACGTTTGTCAGACGAGCGCGAACCAAAGCATCTCGGTTCCCAGCGTGGCCGACGCGCCATGCAAGTGCTGGCGGGTTGCGAAGCATGTTGCGTTCGATAATACTGAAGTGAGGGTCCATTGCGTCTTGGAAAGCTAATTCTTCGATGAGGAGTAGTTTTCGAGCATCCCCACTTGCAGCAAGCTTGGGAACCCACGAAAGCGTATATTTCTCAAGTCGGACGTTTCTGGAGTTGTTGTGATGGTGCGATACTTACGTCGAAAGAACCTATCGGCTTCAACTTTGAAAAAAGTATTTGCTTTAAAAAAAAGTGATAACGCCTTCACCGTTTTGATAATGAGAAAAAAGTAGCCACTATTTCCTTGTGACACATCTTGCAGCGCTGTCATGCAAGATAAATGTGTTCGCTTAGCCTCCGTACGTTGAATACATTACACAGAACCATGAAAAATCTCCCCCCGACAACTGACAGACAGCCGCTGTTCAGTAGCGATCTTGCCGTAGTCCGACCCCGGTGACTCACCTAAGTGAGCTACGCCTTGACGAAATGCGCGGTAGCACACTCGAAGACTGAAAACAATGTAAGGAATATGCAATAACATCTTTAGAGTCCAGGACTCTAAAGGTGTGTTGGACTAGAGCAACGTCGAAATAGAATCTGCCCTACTTTCGTCAAGATCGTTGCAAGTGGCTACATTCCATCGTCGGGCTTGCGTTCGAAAGTTGCACCGGAATGGTTTAGTCGACTCACCTTTGATGACACGAGCACATAATGACAAGCATGGCTACTCAAAATAAGGTCATTTCTGCTCTATCCATCAGAGCTCAACATGCGCTCATTTTCCACAGCATTATTAACTGTACTCTCGATCAAGAGTACTGCAGCCCAAGTCTGTTCAACTGAGGCGAAAACGTTAACTACATCATGCGGTTACGACGTCTGCGGAGCCTACGAGCCATGTTTGGCGTATAATATCACAGACTGCTCCACCTCCGGCTCGACCGATTCTTCCAGCTGCACCACCGTCGGGGACGATGAATGTACGTACAAATGTTTCCGAGCGTTTGGCGCGTACAACTCGGACCCGACGCAATTCGTCTTTATAGTCTCGTATAATGAGCAAAACGACAGCGATGACGGCATCTACGCAACTGCAAACAATCAAATCGTCACGGCCATTGATCAGTTGACGCTGTCACCTCAGACGACAAGAGTGTGGATTGAGGGTGGTGGTTATCAACAGACCAACAAGGGGAAAGTTGTAGGGTTGGAATTCGCAGACGACTTCCTCAGTTCGCAGTCTCAAGTGACGTCTGTGAGTTTGGTGGCGATGGATCTGTCGACCAGAATCTACGACATACCCAACATGCTGCCAAACTCCATCACAGAACTTTCACCCTCCAACACGCTACTGAGGCAATTTCCTTCGCATGTTGCGGCACTCACGAACCTGATGACCTTGTAAGTTTGCTGATCGGTTTTGTAAAAGCGAAGAATGAACTGACAAATTCATTATTTTTTTCTGGTTGTAGACACCTAGGCGGTAACTACATTACGACGGTGAACTCTTCCATCACCTGGGACAAACTCGTTGTGCTGTACGTGCTTTATTTGTGATTAAAATTTTGAGGACTAAGTACTTAGGTAACTGTTTATTTAAACTCCCTGACAGGGACCTACAGCAAAACAGTTTGACAACGTTTGAAGGCCCTTTTCCTGGGTTGACCGATCTGTAAGTACCGTGAATATGTAAGTACTGCTGGAGTACTAATTATCCATTTTCATCTAATTACTTTTTTGTCCGCAGAAATTTGAATGGTAACAATTTGTCGGAGATCCCTGCAATCGTCTTCACATTCCAGCATCTCGCCAGGTTCAGTATTCAGAACAATTCACTATCCAGTCGGTCGTTCACAGAATCGCAAATCACTTTCCTCCAGCGCCTCGCGAGCTTGGACCTCACAGAAAGTGACTTTCAGAATCCAGTCAACTGCAGTCTCTCAGAGCAGCGAGTTATTGGAATTAACAACGTCGTCGTCTGTGTCAGCAACCGCAACATAAATTCCACTTCCTCATCTTCTTCAGAATCGTCGGATTCTTCAGCATCCAGTGTCCCGATTTCTGGGATCTCGTACTCTTCCGGTTCATCCAGCGCTGACAACGCCCCATCCGGGAGTGGAGCTTCAATCCTCGCAGTTACAATTAGTACCGTGTTCTTCGTACTGATTGCTCTCACCGCGACGGCTTTATATTACCACAAACAGCGCAATAAAGAGAAGGTGAACGATGTCTACAACAACATGCACCGAGGTTCGAGAAAGCAGCCTCCCTTGACAATTTGGGATGATGAGGAACTTCTATCGTTACAAGTCAATTGCGACGACATTGACGACATACGCGTGATTGGAAGTGGATCTGTCGCTGTCGTATGGCTCGTCAGATATCGCAGTTCCGTGCTGCTCGCATCGAAACGCTTACGTGAAGATACCGAGTGTACACAAGATTTTGTTGATGAGATCAAGTTAGTTTCCAAATTGGATCACCCGAATATCGTGGCGTTCATTGGCACAGCGTGGACTACTGGGCCTGATTTACAAGCTCTTTTTGAACTAGTAGAGAACGGCGATCTGTGTTCGTACCTGTCGCCGGCGCTGCCTCGGTACTGGACACGAGTCAAGCTCCAACTGGCAGTCGATGTCGTCGAAGCCTTGGTTTACGTTCACGCCTTCACACCGCCACTGGTACATCGCAATTTGAACTCACACAATGTGCTGATTTCTACGGATATGCAAGCCAAGCTTACTGACTTCGGTGTATCGAGCTCCCAGTACGCAAACCGATGGCTTGCACCTGAAATCATCACGGGTAGTAGCGACTACGATCAGTCTGCGGATATTTTCGCATTTGGTATTCTTCTCTCGGAGTTTGACACGCACTTGCTCCCGTATGAGGATGCTGTCGGCTCAAACGACAACATCTTGCAAATGGTGGCAAGTGGAAGTCTTCGACCAACGTTTAGTGACACTTGTCCTCCTATTATCCTGGAACTGGCGAAGCAGTGTATGTCCCAGGAACCTCGAGATCGTCCACAAGCACTGAAAATCGCTTATGTATTGCGGACACTACAGAGAGAGGCATTTAACTTGTAATAATGCTTGCACTAAATGCCTAATTTGTCAACATTGGAGCGGTCCCCCGCAGCCGTTTGAACGCGTTTGACTTGGAACCTGAAAGAGGGGGATACCCCATTTTTGCGGATTTACAGCTAATATAAGTTTTGAAGTTGAATCGTCAGTTTTGAGCGACAGATATAGGCATTGGTCAACCCGGGCAATGGACTGCAGCTGAAACCGCTATTGCAGCTATAGTCGTCTGCAAGCGCTCGCATTTCCTGTGCCTCTTTAGTGGACACTCTTCAAGGCACAAGATGACGAAAGGTGAGAAGTACAAAGTAGAAGCTGGAGGTGGCGGTGACTGGGCGACGGAGTACTATGCCGAGCAGCGGCGACAGCGCGATCAACAGAACTGGATGGTTCTCTTCAAACCGTCGGTCTTTGGAGCTGTATTGGCTGTGCTCGGACGCATTGTGGTGTGGCCGCTGGCTCTGTTGATCGTGTTCACTTCGACCAGTTATCTGTCGCATGCCAACGTTCTCAAGCTCGTGGATGAAAGCATCTACGCGTTCACTGAGCAGGACCCAGTGATGGCCGGCGGGTGTAGCGGATGCTTGGGATTGAATAAAGTATGTCTTATCAAGTACAGCATCTTCGCACAAGACGCGATCATCGGAGCCACCGTCTTCAAGAGCTTTGCTGGACGTAAGCCAGACTTGTCTTTATATGACTTCAGCACGCTGAGCCAGGAGGCCCTTGACCTTGGAGAGAAGCTGGATGCCAAGGGAGTTTACTGCCAGAGTGGAGTCAATGAGTGGGGATCTATGACGGCTGGTATCGCTGGTAGTGCTCAAGATATACTGGATGTTGTTAATACGTTGGACCTCAACATCGCGCCGCAATTCAGGCGTGAACTTGAGATCGCTGTTGCCGGAAAAGCTCCTTGTGAATCGGGCTGGAATATCTACACTATCACGAGATTGTTCTTGTATCCGACGGTCAAAGGCAGTGCCAACTTCGCCAGTATCCCTGGCATTGACTTCAACGTATTCCCGGACTATACGGAATGCCGTCCAGACGTCGCTGTGGATGACAGCCTCGTCGGTTCTAAACTCGCTTTAGCAACCAATGGGGAAGACCCGCTAGCTGTTTTCCCTGATCTTCTCACGTTGTTCCCGTACAACTTTGACAGTAGTATTCCTCGTGTCGAACGATCTTTCCCCGCTGGTACTACAAAGTACGGCTTCGATACAGTCCTTCAGCCTCTATTCAAGGGTTACTATGGCGGCTGTCGTGTTCGTGTAGTGAACACAACAGGCGTTTACATTGAAAATACGTGTGAGGTATCCAAGCGTTGGTCTTCGTATGGTCTTATGATCCACTCACCCGATGATATCCCTATGTGTAGTACTGGAGACGTGTGCATCCACAACTACTACAACTCAATCTGGGAATGGGTTAACTACATCGACGCGGATAATCCTACACGCATCGGAATGAACCTCAACACCTTCCGTAGCCGATACGGAGATACTGTGGCCTTGAGTGTACTCCCCGGTATCGTTGTAATGCAGATGCTCATCATGGGGATGATCAGTCTGTACCAAGTGATGTCCCACAAGCGGTCGGTACTTTTGACTCAGATTTGGGCTTATCGCTGCCAGAATGGACGCATGCAAGTCGTGTATCTCGCACAGATCACGTACCACCTCGTGTACAACTCGGATCTGTACATGCTCGGACTAGCAACAGGTATGTTGACCATCGAGTCCGTCATGAACCTCACGTGCTGTATCTTCGCGTTCTCGTACGCCTTCGTGAACCTTGCGAAGGCTCGTTCTGGTGATCAGCAGCTCGACCGCCATTTCCGCCTAACGTGGGAGACTATGCAGATTGTGATCACGTCTGTCGTAGCTGCGGTTTTGTTGTCTGTGCGGCAAACTCCGCTCGAGTTCATTAACGCCAATTACGGCGAAATTCTTCGAAAGACTTCAGCGCGTGGAGCCAAGTACTGTGGACTCAACGACTCGTGTGTCGTCTACAAGACCAATTTGATAGTCTTCATTACTATCTTCTCGGTAGGTCTGGGCGTTGTGGCCGCGGTGTCTTCACTCATCGTCAAGCGGTTAAGTCCCAAGGTGAAGAGTGCTGTACGCTCGGCCAGAATGTCGCTGTCTGCTCAAGGCAGCTTCAAACAATCCACCAACGCTATGTCGAATCCGAGCGCTGCTGTCGCTCATGCTAAGGACACTGTGATTAAGAAAAAATCGGTCAATGAGGACGGTCTCACGTCCTTCGAGCGCAACTGCATCGGCGGCCCCTTCCGCAAGCTCTTCCGGGACTGCGACGACATGGCGTACGTCATGTACAAGGGCAAGCGATGCACGACCGTCGAGGCGCTGCTGCTGACGGGATATCTATACTACGGCGAGCACATTTACCAGGCGTCATCGGTGATGTTACTGCTGCTAGCACGTGCCCTACCCAGGAAGATGTTGCGTACGTTTAACATGCTGCTGCTGCGCTGGCACGTGGACAAGGATACGGGTGTCCTCACTCAAGTGCTGTCCTGTCCGTGGTATGCTGCGAGTAAGGAGAACCATGCGCTTACGGGTGCCATGCCTGTTGCTTAAACACATAATTCAGCGAGCTACACGTTCGCATTTGATTGCAACATGATTGGTCAGTTATGTTGAACTGTGTGTAACGTTTTATTAAGGTGCACCACACACTTCTGGCATTCTGAACGATGCACGACGGAGGCAACACGCTCACGAGTCGGGGCTCGACGCCGAGCTCGAAGGACAAGGATCTAGAGGCCGGCGCACCTCGAGCTCGTCGTGCTTCTGCCTCAGCACAAGCTCGTGGTGTTAAGCGACCCGTGTGGCATTACGTGGTCCCTCTTCTGGTGGTACTGACGGTGGTTTATTCCTTCTCGGGGAACACGGAAGACAAGAGCCTGGCGAGTGTCGAGAATAAACCCTCTATCAAGGAATGGTCGGTCAAGACCCCAGAACCGGTTAATGCACAACAATTAACCGATAAGGATGATACTCAAATGCAAGAGCGACAATCATTCTCCAAGGACAAAGGAATCATCATGTGCATGCACAATGGCGCTGTCCCCATGGGCCTCTCCTTGGTCCGGGAACTCCGTTGTTTGGGCAATCAGGAGGTTATCCAGATCTACCACTGCTTTCCCGAGGAAATGTCCAATACTTCCCGCACTTTACTGCTCGAAGCGGACAATAACCTCGAAATTGTGGACGTCTGCAGTGATTTAGTAGCCAAAGGAAAACTAACCGAAGACCGGGCAAAGCACTTCCGAAGCTGGTGGATCAAACCACTAGCCATGTATCATACCGACATTAAGGAGGTCTTACTACTGGACATCGATGATATCTTCTTGCGGGACCCAGCAGTGTTAAGAACAACCGAGGGATACAAGAAAACAGGCACGACGTTCTTCTATGACCGAGTATTGTCAAGTAAAGAATTCTTTAACCAAGATGTGGACGGAGAGCAATACCTTAGAAAATTACTGAAGGAGTTTGACTATGCCAAGTACGGACTACCGATGGGATCCACTCCTTCAAAGCATTTGAGCCCCCAAACGTCATACGCTTGGCGTCGACAGACGTCGCATGAGCAGGACTCGTCATTAGTGGCGATCGATAAGTCACGAGCGGGGAAAGCCATGGAGATCATGTTCTTCCTTATCACAGAACAGCATTTTGTTCATGAATTCTCGTACGGAGACAAGGAGACATTCTGGATCTCGTATGAACTGGCCAAACAGGAGTATTTCTTCTCTCCTTGGGGTGTCAGCGACATCTCGTCGTCTACGAACAAGGATCTGGAGAAACACGAGGACTCGTTGTGTGGCAGTATCGTGCAGTACATGCCGGTAGAAGACGAAACTTCGGAGGTTTTGTATGTCAACGGCAAGGCACTGCTGAATCCGTTCCCTGTGCCGATGGATAAGTTAGGCACTGCTACCCACAATGTGCTGTTTAATACAAACCCAACGCACGTCACGCCTCGGCAGCAGCGGAGAGGGAATGGACGCACCAAAACAAATTACAAAGGGGGTTACGCTATGGAATGTCTGGTCGGGTTCGGCTCCGAGCCAATGCCGTCCAAATTTGCACCTCAGTTGCTGCGGCGGCGTATGTTCTACTTTGGTATTCGAATGGGAGTGCTTTCAGCACTGGATCAGTGCTTCCCCTTTGATGGAATGAAGTAGAGTTTAAGTGCGGCTTAATCACTGTTGTTCCTTCAAATTCAGCGTGAACGTGCATGGACCTCGTGGCTCGACAGCCGAGTTGTTGTGCAAGAAGGGACAGTGGACGTACGAAAAGAGCACAACAATTGAATGGATCGCACAACCACAAAAACGATCTCGACACGATATGTTATTGGACTAGTTTTCTGCTTAACAGCGAACACGAATACGTGTTCTTGTATCAGCAGATACATGGCTCTTTCGTAGTTCGAAGTGCGTGCGCAAGCAAGTTCAGTACAGTGGGCGGCTAGAGACACAGGTCGACAAGGTCATTGGGGTGGCGTTAGCTTGTACTTAAAGTTAAATGACAGCCATATTCCATTCCAAAAAAAATATAATAATCAGTACAGTCGGGTGACCTTATGTGAAGTTCGCTGCAGTATCAGCATGAATGGAAGGGCTCAGTGCCGAGCTCCGCAATTGCAATTATTTTTCATCTGATCGTAGTCACTGCTGTGAGAATTGAGACCGGACACGAATTACTCCACCTTTTCTTTTTCATGATGTGGCTACATGTAGCTATATCCGAAATTAACATTTTCCCGAAATTACCACGACCTTATTTTCGTAAAGTCGTTCCACACAACAATGGCACGGAGTCGAAGTCGCTCTCCTACTCGTTCTCGTCGCCACGGGGGCTCCTCGTCCTCCTCTAGACGTGACCGACACGCATCCTCGTCTCGCCGTCGCAGTCGTAGTCGACATCGAGAGGACCCACCAGCGCCCTCCGAAGACAAGAATGGGGAGATCTCGCTGAGCATCGAAGAGACCAACAAGCTTCGTATCTCCTTGGGACTTAAGCCGCTATCAGTGGGCCCCTCCAAGAAGGAGCAATCAGTTGTCAATGTACAAAAGACCAGCGCCGAATTAGACGCCGAGCGCGAGCAACAGGAGCTCAAGAAGAAGCTACAACAGTCCAAGACTCGACGAGAACTAACCCAGAAATTAGCGGGTAAATCACTTGGCGAGCAGCTAAAAGCCGATTTGGAAGCTCAAAAGGCAGGTAACGACGCCTTGGAGTGGGTTAAGCAGTCCAGGAGGAAGAAGTTCAACGAAAATAAGCCTCAAGAGGAGACAGAGGAGAAGTATGACGCGTCTGCTCTAGCAGGCATGACAGTGGGCCATTCATTGGATAATTTCGAGGACGGACAGGAGATTGTATTAACTCTCAAAGACCAGCGAGTACTGGGAGAAGACGGTAAGGACTTGAACGAGGAAGACGATGAACTCGTCAACGTAGAGCTAAGCGAGAAGGACCGACGCTTGGCTCAGCAGGTGAGGGCCAAACGAGCAGCTTTACCGGTTTATACCGGTTACGATGATGACGAATTTATCGAGATGGGCAGTTCGAAAAAAAGGAAGAGTGGTCCGAAATTACTGGCCCACTATGACGAAGAGCAAGAGGCAGTGAAGGCTGCTGAAGCGAGGAAGTTTAAGCTAGATGCATCGGGCGGGTCTAAAGCTGTGGAAAGTGAGAGTAAGCAGGAGGACGAAGACGATATCGCAGTGATTTCTCTTGCTATGGATAAAACCAAGAGAGTGGAGGACTATTACTCGAAAGAAGAGGTGGAGGCGCAGTTTAAAAAGAGCAAAAAACTGCGTAAGAAGAAGAAATCACGTCGTCGTCGTGTGGATCTAGACGAAAATGATGCAGTAGAAGTGCAGCTAAACACTCAAGATACAGACGCTGCGTCTCTAGTGGCTCAGCTGGAACAGGAGGCCTTACAGACAGGTTCTACCTCTAAAGATCGTGGAAAGCGTAAGCGAACTCGCCATGAGGATACCGAAGAGGAAGAGAATCTACTTCGGTTCCAGGAAGCTCGAGAAAAGGCCAATGCAGTGGCGTCTGAGGCTCTGGCTGCTAGTAAAAAGAAGATGAAGCGACGAGTTATTGACGATAGTGAGCTGGTGGATGACGCCGCAATAGAGATGGAACTCGGTGCCTCACTGGCTCGTGCACGTCAATTGGCACACAAGCAAGTGCCAGTGGCTCCGACGACCAGTGAGGATCGGATCGCACAGCTTGCGAGTCAAACTATCAGTCAAGAGGACGATAAAACGTCTGCTGTGTCCACAGATACCTCTGGAGACGTTGTGATGGGTGATACTGCCAATATCAAGCCTGTAGGTCATGTGTTTGGAGAGGTTAGTACTGCAGCGAATACTGTGGTGTTTAACGAGGCCACGGACTTCGAGACGCGGTTACGAGACGCCATGGAGAAGCGTGCAGCTCAGTTCCAAGCTGCAGCGGACGGTAATACCGGTACCAATACCAGTAAACCTCAACCTGTTGTTGAAGAGCAGAAACAAGAAGAGAACATGGAGATTGAAGAGAAGGAAGAGAACTATAGCGACGATGAAGAGGCGAAAGAGAACGAAGTGTGGGGCGAAGAGCAACCGCTTGTAGGCACTGGAATGGCTGCAACTTTGGCGCTCCTCCGTAAGACTGGAGATCTACGTCAGACTCATGTCGAACGACAAGCTGGGCGTGCGAATGACGCTCGGGATCGCAACTTTGAAGACGATTTACGTATCAAAAACGGCGTGAAATTGGACTATCGCGACGAGTTTGGCCGCCTACTTACCAAGAAGGAGGCCTTCCGCATGTTGTCGTATAAATTCCACGGTCATGAGCCTGGAAAGAAGAAAAAGGAGAAACGTTTGAGACAGCTGAAGGAAGAATTGGAGGCCCAGAAGATGCTGTCTGGGGAAGGAAGCACCAAGATGATGAAGGTCCTCGAGAAGAAGCAGAAACACACCAAGGAAGCCCACGTCGTGCTCTCTAGCGGAGTATAAGACCAGTGTAGCCATTCTGCTAATCCAATGTAGCCGTCATGACGAGTAGCTATAGTGGTAGAAGAAGTATTCTCAAAAAGAATAAGTGGATTGTTGGCTTCTTCTACAAGTACATTGGGTGTCAATGTGGGGATTTCTGAAATATCAAAAAAGGGTCCTGCTTCTTTTTCCTATTGACACAGCGGGTTGGTCTGCTCTCGAGCAATGACGACGGATAGGTAAGCAGCACTCGCACTTGGTTGTCCTTCCTCTTCATCCCCGCGACGCAGTCGATTGGCGAATGTAGCAGGCAATTCCGACTCCTTGGGGGTCGTGACGGCCATGTAGCCATTTGATTGCTCTGCAGCCATCTTGCTATGACTCAAGCTCTTGCTCAAACTGAGGCTTTGACTGCGTGCGTTGGGACTCTGTGGTCCTTGTCTGCGTGCAGCAGCGCCCTCAGGATCGATAAACTCGCCGAATTGAAGCCCCTGCTGCATGTCGTGGTGCACTTCACGGAACATCCGCACGATTGTAGCCATCATCACCAACTCCCCCGCGTTCGAAGACAACGCGAAGATGGGTGACGGCATCAAATACCCAATAAGCAGCGCCACTGCACCCACGAGCATCCAGATCCACGGATTGAAGCACGTGGCGTGTACCATGTACGAGTAATTGGTGCCATAATTCCACAGTCTTATGCCGATATACAGAGCCAAAACCACCAGTATCAAAGCCGGTAGAATCGCACAAACCGCGTGTGCCGTACTGTCCCCCTGTAGCTCGTACATACTGGTAATCTCGAGCGAGAGGTCCGACGTCCAGCGATACGCTACCAGTAGATTTAGTACCAATAAGGCACAACCCACGAGCCACACGATAAAGCGTAGACACGTTGACATCCACCAGCGTCGTTTAGCCAGAGCTGATGCTGCTCCTGCGTTGGCACAGCTACTACCACGTTCTCTATGGCCACTTTCGAACGCGATCCCGCAGAAATTGACAGACTTATGCTTGTGCACCATATAGGCCAGTTCATAGCATACCAGAAGCAGCATAGGCGTCACACAGGCGTGGAATGCTAACATTGCTTGAGTGCTGGCATGTCGCCGATCGATTCCAGTTGTAGCCATGACGGCATTATCAAACACAAGGCTGAAGCAGATGAATGGCTACATTCAGAGAAAAGTGTTAGTTTTTTTAAGAGTTTGTAGATAACAAAGCCATCGTACAGTGAGCAGGAAGGCGGCGGTAGTTGAGTATTTCTTGGCGTATCCCAGTGAGTAGTAGAAGAGCACGATACCTACAGCCACGAAGCACCAGAAGATGGGGATGAAGCCTGGCAGCACGTGAACCTCGTTCTCGTCCGTGGCCATCGTGTCCAGTTCTGGTATGTGCCTCCTCCAGCCTCTAGGGGTCGTCGTCAGCGCGCGTCAATCCAGAACAGATCAATCAATGGAGCGCTACACACACCGAGAGCTACACGTTCAGAGCTGCGACTGAATAGCGTCTGTGAGTGGCAAAGACAGAGACGAGAGCAGTGGTAGAGACTCCGAGGCCGATTCATACAGTAGGGTAGTCACTTTCATAGTGTTTTGTCGTCCTTATCCCAGCTGGCAAATTAGCACCGTCGCGTCGCATCGCTTTAGACGGGGGTTGTAGAACTTTCGTTGAAAATGTCACTTGCCATCGTGGCCAATCAGTATGCTTCCCGACGAGTTTTTGGAACCAAGTGTATTAGGGTTGTAATACTTAACGACTCTTCAAAATACAGAATGGATAACTCCATTGTATTTTTAGAGTGGCAAAAAAAATCTCCAAAAATTTAAAAATCATTTAAAAAAAAACACAAAACAAAATGTCCAGAAAGAAAGAGCAATCCAAGGTCAATATCCAAGGATAGAGCATTCATTACGGAATTACGATTACAGTTAGAGAAGGTTACAGTGCGCGCATCCTGTGGCTGGGAGCTCTGTCTCGGCTTCTTTCACTGCTGGTGTGACGACTGGAGCGACAACATTTCAGTTCTCGTACACCCACTCGTCGTCCTGGGCGCTCCACTCGACCAGTCCCTCCGGGAACCACAGAGCGATCTCCTTCTCGGCCGACTCGACCGAGTCCGAGCCGTGGCACACGTTGCGGCCAACGTCCACGCAGAAGTCGCCACGGATCGTGCCCAGAGCCGACTCGCTGGGCTTGGTGGCGCCCAGCATCTTGCGGCCCTCAAGGACGACGTTGGTGCCCTCCCAGACCATGCAGGTCACGGGGCCCGAGCTCATGTACTTGATGAGAGCGGGGAAGAAGGGGCGGCCGTTCAGGTCCGAGTAGTGAGCCTCAAGGTGCTCCACCGACGGGCGAGCCAGCTTCAGAGCCACGAGCTTGTAGCCCTTGGTCTCGAAGCGCTTGATGATCTCGCCCACCAGGTGACGCTGGACGCCATCCGGCTTGATCATGATGTAGGTGCGTTCACGGGCCATTTTTGCTTGGATTTTGAGACTTGAGACCGAGAGAGATCTTTTGAGAATGAGCTAAATCTGACACGTGGTGGCAGCCATTGGTTCTGTTGCAAATTTGGTGTATTTCAACGAATCATAAGACGGTATGGACTGAATTTCATCCAATCATTATGAGATTGTTACGAGACAAATGTTTTTTTTTTTTTTTTTTTTAAGTTGTCTTCAACTTGTCCGTGAAGACGTTGGGCTGTACCGCTTTAGGCTCGCTGGAAGTGCGAGGCGATGAGGAGATGGAACGTCTGGTCTTCGTCGAAGCCGAGATCCTCGAGCATCTTTTCCGCGTGTAGCACCAGCAGTGGATCCACCTCCATGATGGTCTCGTCGTAGTTGGCGCAGGCACGCAACACACGTAGCAACGCGTCGCTCTGCGGGTGATCCAGTGCGAAGCCGTAGAGCTGGAACGCCCGCTGGATCGTCATGGCACGAGGGCAGTACTTGCACGTGCACAAGTAGTCCTCGAGACGCGGTTGGGCAGGGGCTATTTTATGAGCAACCAGCAAACGGTTAGCAGAGGAAAGTGCAACAGCATGAAGGCCTTTGCTACACCTTCGCTGAAAGATTGCGTGCGGCGTGGTGCCAATAATTGGGACTTACTGCTGCCGAAGGTCGGTGACTGCCGACGTAGATTGATGCCTGTATAGCATTGTAGTCAGTACAATACTCATTATTGGTAGGGGCGTATTAAACGCACCAGAACGAGGGCACGAGTTCGGGGCAGGGAGCAGTGCACGAGCCTCAGGGGACAACTCGTCCTGCTCTTCGTCTGAATGTGGCGGCTTCTCCTCGTCGAGATCACCGTAGATCTCTACGCCACCGTCAGCAGACACGACCACGACCGACTTGTCGTCGAATTCATGGTCGTTTGACGCCGATTTCGGCGTGTCCGGGAAGAATCCCATGCTGCCATTATCGGTACTTGACGCGTCGTCTTCGTGCTCCAACGATAGCGAGGGCTCGTAGTCGTAAATGGGCATCAGCGCTCTCGCTTCATCTCTACTCAGCGTCCGACCACGATTGTTTTTCTTCCACACATCCACTGCAACACCAACACAACATGTCAGATGCAACACCGGAACACACGATCCCGCTTACCGTCGGGAGTAGTCTGCGCGCAACAATTGACGGCGCCCATGAGGCCTGTGTGCTCTTCTTCTCTTGGTCTTTTCCGCCTTGAGAAGGATTCTCTACTGGTCGAATGCAGCTCCAAAGACCTCCATATCGAGAAAGAGCAGACCTCGAGCAGTGGAGCTCTTGCTCGTTGCAGTGCCTTTTCTCAAGACATGGCTACATTCTGATTTTGCGATGGTATTAAACCGGTTTTAACCGGTGGTATTCATCGGTATCTACCGGTTTCCATTTTTGGCGGGAACTACGGATTTTGTCTTACTTATCGTCGTCATGGAGACGCCGTCGCAGCCGGAGTTCGACCAGGAGAACCTGAACGAGGATGTCCAGCGCATGCGTACGCTTTGGGTCAATGAGCTGGTACGCTCCGCTCTCTAGGCATTAATACACGTCTTCTTCCGCTTAAATTGTCGCAAAATTGACGGAATTACACGCCATTGGTGCCCGACAGAATGCCCCAGAGATCCTCCAGTACGACGAGGAAATGGTGTCCGAGATGCTGGAGCAGATCCGCAATCAACAGGAATATGTCGACTCCGTGTATGAGGACCGCACGCAGCTCACGGAGGAGAAATCCTTCGTCAATAAGCTCTACCAAATGGAGATCGACCGACTACGTTACATGGTCTCGTCGTACCTCCGCACACGGCTCCGCAAGGTAAAATCCTCGTACTCGATAAGTTGGAAACAAATGCTGATGTTCTTAACAATTTGCTGTGTAGATTGAGAAGTTCGCCATTCACATTCTGCAAGACGAAGTGCTGACTCAGCGATTGTCCGTCAAGGAGCGTAACTTCGCCCAGCAGTACGTTGCTAATTATCTGCATCATTTTTATGCAGTAAGCTCACTTTCTCACTCTTGATGCAGGTTTGTGATGCTCTTCGAGTCTCATGTGAATGACCTGGCGATAGGCAAGTTTTCGAAGGACAACCGTACTCTCACGGCTGATGGCATGGGTAAGATGCATCAATGGCTGTGGAGTTTAAAACAATCTGATTCTGACAATTTGTGTGTGTGTGTGGCAGTATCTGAGCCGAATCTAGACAGCTTCGTCTTCTGCCAGGGCAAGGAGGCGGGTGGCGTGCAGTGTGACGACAAAGGCGGCGACTTCGTGCAGGTGACGTCTGCTGATCGCTATATCTTGCGTTACCGCAGTGTCCAGGAGCACGTCCAAGCTGGTGCAATCGACCTCATCTAGAAGATACCAGATTTAAGGCAATCTTTTTGTGTCGTAAAAGCGATATAGATTAAGTTAGCTGTGCGAGAACACACGAACAATGTAAGAAGCTAGGCCTCTACATGCAGAAATACTAGCGTCACCACTTTGATACTCTCGGCCCTCAATGCGATAAAAACTATTCCTAACACCGGGAGTATACAGCAGCAAGGTCATGGCTTCGTGGTCTCGTACGTCTGATAATGGATCTCGTCCTTGCATTTGCCAAAGTTACCATAACGGATTGGCAACTGACGCTGCAGCGGCAATGCAGACAAAAAATGCTGCTGGCTACGGTGACATAACATATTAGACTGCTTACTAAACACAATAGTTAAGTGTCGTTTTGCAGCGTCTTACCACTAGCAGCACTTCTTCAACCACAAGCACGACGACTTGGAAGTACTCATACCGTGAGAAAGCATATCCTGGCACCTCGAACCGGTCGTATAGATGAGGTGTGAGCATGACGATGCGTGCGAACTCCATGGCGCTCAGCAGCAAGTACTAAACGTTCAAAACAATAACCAAATCAGATTTTTTTCCCCAAAGTGTTAACCAATGCAAAATAACGCACCACAACGGTCCAACTCATGCGATCGGAGCGCACGGCCAATAGTCCGACGACACCCACGATGAACATGAATATGTTGGACA
This sequence comes from Phytophthora nicotianae INRA-310, assembly GCF_000247585.1. Taxonomy (NCBI): domain Eukaryota; phylum Oomycota; class Peronosporomycetes; order Peronosporales; family Peronosporaceae; genus Phytophthora; species Phytophthora nicotianae. The sequence goes on along the minus strand of NW_008648989.1, from coordinate 1,874,559 downwards.
GCCACAGGTAGTTGCCAGACGCCAGCAGCCCCAACAGCAACTGTAGACCGGCGATCACCCGGATGCGCTGCGATCGCCGAGCCGTTGACGCCCACACGCGCTTCTGCTGTTCGAAACCGCCGTAGCAGCGCGGCGCTGTGGACGTAGACGTCGTGGACGATGCCGCGTAGCTGCGTGGGAACAGCGGGTCATATTCGCGGGCTGAGGTTGCCTCCGACATGTGGACCGGGTAGGGGCGGCGGCTCTCGGTCTGGAAATGGCAAATTAGCTTTTGCCTTGCTCTGTTCTCTTTTGGCTTATTCCGTCCGGGCGATGATTGGCTGGAGCTCAAACCAGATGCCTTTTTTGAAGATAAGGATTGGTGGAAAATAGTTTGTACCGCGTTTGCCACATCTCGTGTCACAAATTCGAAGCAGGATCGCGCCGCCTTCCCAGCATTGGACGGGAGGTTGCCTTGCAATGCAAGGATGGCAAGAAAGCATTTCCGCTGGCTGCTTGAGACTCCTTGCATACTTACGTGGAAATCACTAGAAAGGCCTAGCTAATAAAGAGGGATAGAACGGGTTGCCTGGTTCTCATATCTATTCAAAAAAAAAAAAAAATCGAAGCCCAAGAATCTGAGGTTACTCTCTTGCGCACCGCTAGCCTGAATCAGTTTTGACAGACTCAGCGCTCGAAGCAAGTGGATGTAAGGCAGGCAGACTGTGTGTTTTTTTTTTTTTTTTTTTTTGCAAGACATGCAACATGGTGTTGCACAGTGAATGCAAGAGCTGGTTGAGCACATTGCTCCTTACGTCACACATGCTTGTGCATCCATAACGTTCCAGCGGTAGCCGTACTAGGCCACTGGTGTGGCTGCAGCCATCTTGTGGTCCTCTGCGCTGGCAGCGTACCAAGTGCAGGATAAGGCGTGAGATAACGTGCCTTCAATCGGGTCCACGTGCCAACGTAGAAGCAGCACGTTGAATGTGCGCAAGATTTTCGCTGGCACCAATCTCGCCACTAGCAACAACATCACCGAGGACGCTTGGTAAATGTGTTGCCCATAGTAAAGGTACCCCGTCAGCAACAGAGCTTCTACTGTGGTGCATCGCTTGCCGTTGTACGTAACGTAGGTGATCTCGTCGCAGTCGGAAAAGAGTTTGTGGAATGGAGACCCAAGGCAATTTCGCTCGAATGACGTGAGATCATCATTCTCAGCTTCGTATGCTGCTTGTTTCTTGCCATTCACATCGGCAACAGCAATTTTCGGTGTCACGTAAGAGCCACGGACCGATCTACTAGCCTTCGGAGCCATCCTTTTCATTAAAAGTGATGCGACCACAGCCACGAAGCCGAAGCCCACCGATAGCACTGCGATGACAGAAGGGAAGTTCACAGTGAAAAGTACACAGGCGTCGTTCAACCCGCAGTATTTGGCACCACGGGCTGATGTTTTACGTAAAATCTCGGCATTCTGGGCCAGAATGGACTCGAACGGTGCCTTTTGCCAAGAGAGTAGCAAACATCCAACGATAGTGGTAATTACGATCTGCATTGCCTCCCAAATGAGACGGAAATGACGATCCAGTTGCTGATCTCCCGAGCGAGCCTTCATGAGGTTAACGAACGAGTAGGAGAAGGCGAAAACACAGCACGTCAAATTCGCAATCGACTCGCCTGTGAGTGTACCAGTTGCCAGTCCGAGCATGTACAAGTCCGAATTGTAGAGGAGGTGGTACGAGATCTGGGCTAGATAAATCACCTGCATGCGTCCATTCTGGCATCGATACGCCCATATTTGCGTCAAAAGCACAGAGCGCTTGTGCGACATCACCTGGTAGAGACTGACGACACCCATGAGGAGTATCTGACCCACGACTACACCGGGTAGAACGCTGATCGCGACAGTGTCGGCGTATCGGCTTCGAAATGTATTGAGGTTCATACCCACTCGATCGGGTCTATCAGCAGCGACGTAGTGCTCCCATTCCCACAATGAGTTGAAATAATTGTGAATACATACATCGCCCGTACTACAGAGCGGGATGTCGTCAGGAGAATGCACCATTAAGCCGTATCCAACCCAATGTTTTGAGATCGCACACGTGTCTTCAATGTATATACCAGTCGTGTTCACTGCGCGTACACGACATCCACCGTAATAAGCTCGAAGATAAGACTGTACGACGCTAGTCGCTCCCGTCTTCGTCTTTGACGGATCGGCAGGAACAGAGCGTGGGATCGGAGGCAAACTACTTGTGAAGCTGTACGGAAACAGCGTCAGCTGGTCAGGAACTACCTTCAGAGGGTCTTGACCGTTTGTGTCGAGCGCTAACTTAGAGCCAACAAGACTGTCATCAATCTCAACCACAGGACGACACTCTGTGTAGTCTGGAAAGATATGAGTATCTACAGCCGGGACTTGGCCGAATTCAGAGCTGCCCTCAGCTGTCGGGTACTGGAAAAGCCGTACGACCGACATCATCGTCCACCCGGTGACGCACTCATCGGCTCGTTCGATGGCTAACTCGAGTTCGCGCACCATCTGAGGCGAGAGATTGAGGTTGGCCATGTGAACGATGTTCAATAATTCTTGCGCTGATCCCGTGACGACGATAGGTGATGTCCCCCATTCGTTCTTGCTACTTTGACACAGTGTGCCATTCGCATCCAGAGCTTCCGAGAACGCGAGTACTTCGTCACTGAGAGAGCTGAAATCGTACAGAGATTCCGTCGGTGGGAGGGATGTGAACGTGAAGAATGGAGGTGCAGAAGTTATGGCAACTCCTTCAAGTAGTTTGTACTTGAGCATGACGATCTTGCACGGACCTAAGCACCCCGTGCAGCCGCCAGCCATGGATGAATCACGTTCCGTGAATGCGAAGATGCTGCGGTCGGCTTCGATGAAGACGGTGGCGTCCGATAAGTATCCGGTCAAAGTGAATAGCAGAAGCAGAGCTAGTGGCCCTACGATGATTCGCCCAGCTATGGCGAGGTATGACGCGATGGCGGATGGACGAAATACACTCTTCCAGGCTCGATTCTTGCGGGCTTGAGCTTGCTGATGGTAATACGCCTCCGCCCAGTGCGAGTCAGTTGGACCCTTCATCTTGTTCTGGACTACGTTATTCTAGGCTACGAAGTACAGGCATAAAAAATGGTCACCAATGAACGTGCAACATAGCAACTTCAAGTCAAACTTCAACGTTCATTGCGCAACATAGTACTAATGCAACTTGCGCGCAACATCTTTCCTTGGTTAGGCATCAAATGATCACCAAAATTTGACGGAAAAGTCGCTCGGGCTTATTCTTCAATTTCCTGAGTCACAATCACGTCGCATTTCTGCCAATGATCGTGCCCGTGATCGACATTTCTCCTTTCGTGAACGAACCCTCAAGCTCCAAAGCTCGCGATGTAGTGGTGAGTCAAGTGGCTGACGCTTGTCGTTCCATCGGCTTTCTGATCATCACCAACCACGGCATCGCGTCGGATACGATCGCTCAGGCCTTCGAGGCTGCAAAGGGCTATTTTGACCAACCTTTGGATATCAAGAAGAAGGTATCCATGACTCCAGACTATCCTTATGGCTACGAGAGTGCCGAGATTCTGTCCAACTCAATAGAGAAAGATGATGGCAAAAAGCTACCAGACTTAAAGGAGACGTTCCAAGTCTGCGTGGGTCCAAACGGACGAGAACCCCATATCCCAGCGCAATGGCCGGAAGGACCCGAAGGCTTTAAAAACTCCATGACGACGTATTACCGCAGTGTTGAGAAACTCGCGGCAGTTATGATGCAGATCTTTGCGTGCGCGTTGCAATTACCCAGCGACTATTTTGACAAGAAGATCGACAACCACATGTCGTCACTCAGGATCCTGTAAGTTTAGTATAGAGGGTGTAACCTAGTCTTAGATGTCTAACGAGTTTCTGTGATCTTCAGGAACTACCCTCATCAAGAAGAAGAACCCGGGACGACGCAGATCCGAGCGTCAGCGCATACAGACTACGGTAGTTTGACGATCTTGGCGGTGGATGACGCTCCTGGTGGACTACAAGTGAGAGATCTACAGGGCGAGTGGCACGACGTCAAGGCTCCTGCCAACTCGTATATAGTCAATCTTGGAGATCTGATGCAACATTGGACCAACGATCAATGGCGCTCTACCATGCATCGCGTGATTAATCCACCATCGGGCTGCAAAAACAACCGACGCCAGTCGATCGCATTCTTCCACAATATCAACGCAGAGACAGTTGTGGAGTGTATTCCAACCTGCCAGTCGCCAGAGAACCCGGCGAAATATCCTCCAATACTCGCAGGCGAATACCTCATGGCTAAGCATAACGCAGCAATGGGCAGCTAAGGCGTGAAGGTGACTACATGTTAACTTTTTTTTCTTATAAAAAAAAGCGTTCGCAAAATTGCAACACAAATATTGGGTTAAATGTAATGCAAAAGTTGTGTCTTGTTGTTCCAATAGCAACCCTGGTCTACTCGCTCGTGTGTGTCTACATGTTCCGGAGTGCCTCTTCCTCCTCGTGCTCCATACGCATGGCCTCCTTAATAGCACGACTCTCGGCTTCAACCCATCCCTTCTCAATGTCATCGTACTCAGCGGGGTCGGCGAATTCAATACCACGCATCTTGGAGAATTTCTCGAGGAAGCGGTGGCTTTCCACCTGGTCGTACTTCTCGATGAGCAAGTTAAAGGCGTCCTCCTCCGGGATTCCTTGCTCGATCAGTGTTAGCTGTTCGTCGGCGAACTCATAGGCCGTCTGGTTGTCCACCATGCCGTCGCGCTGCTTCATGTAGAGCTCAGCCAGTCGGTCCTGCGGGAACGTGATGACCGGCAGCTTGTCGCGGTCCTGGCGAGGCACCGGCGGTGGTGGGAAGCGGTCCACCATGGGAACCCACGAAGGACGACGCATGCCGCCATTACGGGACAAGCCCTTGACCAGGCGGATCATGTCCATCGTGCGCTTCCGAGCTCGGCCCATGCTTGCTGTGGTCTGTTTTAGCTTGTGGAAGGCTCTCAGAGCCGCTCCTTATTGCGCATTTTCATTGGTTGAAACTCAAGGTTTTTGTTCTCAGCCAATGATGTAACGATAGTTTTGGGTATGTCCAATTTGAATTGAGCACAAATTTTATAATGACGAGCAGCGAAGTAGTGACGATGCGGAGGCTGCGCTTGGAGCAGCTCCAGCGACTGTGTGACGACGGCAAGCGCGCAGAGCTGCAGTCCACTATCGCGACGTACTCGACGAAAGAATTGCGGACATTATGTGGCGGATTTGGAGTCCCAGCGCAGAGTAAAGAGTACGCAGCGTACCAGTCCAAAGCAGGATACTCGGAGTTGCTTATCAAATTACTGGAGGCCAAGACAGCGAACAGTACGGGGCTCACTGAATTTGCAATCCATGCAACGCCATCAGGACGCACGCGGAAGACCAAAAATTGTACTCTTAGACTAATTAACGTGATCTTCTCTACGGCTATGGGGCCTTTTCTGGCGGATCTAATGGACGACGTATCGAGACGAAAGAGGACAGTGGACGGTGCCAGTCCGTTATGGGAGAAAGTGAGGATGGAGTTCATTAGCGTTAAAGCTGAATATGCCAGGATACGCTATCCTGATGATCACGTATTCGCAGATTTTAACCTGGCGTCACCAGTTCCTCACTCGAGCGAGAAGCTGCAGAAGATGTGGGAGAAATTGGTGCTTGCGTATGCCAGTGTGTGCTCACAATTTAGTGTGGAGGGCAATATTGCGGCCGATTTGTCTGTTTGTGCGGGGCGAATCGATGTGTATTATTTGAGACGCGTGCTGAATGACAAGCCTGAGCTGCTCTCGATTGTGTATAAACCACCCAAAGAATCGGACGTCGTCATGACCCCGCAGAGCAATAGCCACCAGAATGTGCAAAACCTTTTGCAAATTGTGCAACAGAATGCACAGCACAGTCTTCAGTCGAGTCTAGAGCCCGTGGAGCTAAGTACACAAATATCGAGCAAGGATGATGAGGGTGAATGCTTAATGAAGTCTATCAAGTTGGCGTATGATGTGCTGGCGGTGATGCCTGCAGCTGACCGTGGCTCAGAGATCGAACACACTGTTCGACGCAGACTAAACCGGTGTGCCAAGCGGCTGAAAACGCTAGAAGACGAACTGGATAAACGCTGAAATCCTATAATGTTTTATTCAAGTTTTTTATTTCAAATAAGACCAAGACAGGCACAACATACTTTTTGCTGCATTCCTCGCTACAGATGACGTTCGTCCCGCTGTATCTACGTCTGTACCCGGTCTTCCTGGCTTGCAGTTCAATTGTAATGTTGCAATGGTTACAGCGTCTGATAAAGGCTCACAAATGTGGTGGATATGTTCAACAGGGCGGCTTCAGTTTGTGTCAATGGTATCACGCCACTGATGTACGTCTGGATAACATGCAACGAAATATATCACTCACTGATGCTCCGTATTCGTACAGGTCGAGAACCGTGAGCTCTACCACGACATGTCACTCAAGTACATGATGACGGCCGTCCCCCAGTTATTAGCAGCACTACTGCTGCTTTACTACGCCTGCACATTTTCACGAGTGTCGAGTGCCTTCGTACACCACATGCTGGTGAATTCTTGGCTACACCAGAGCGTGACGAGCCTCATGATGGCCTCACTCCTGTTCTCGGCCTTCCATCTTTCGCTCAGCGTTTGCTGCTCCATCCCTGCGTTATGGTAGGATTTTGGTTGTCCTAAAAAAACAATAGACGGGAGCTCTAATTATCGTGAGTGTCCACAGCCCCGTGGACCCAACAGCTTGCCAGCTCAGTCGCATCGTGGCCTGCCCGGAGTCTGTAGCGCATCTCACACATTATAACCTGTACCCACGACTGGTCCACTACAGTGCAACGTTCACCATGACGCTCGCTTTATCCAGCATCGAGCCTGCACACATCATCAAGGACCTCAACGCACGAGTGCACCGAGCCAAGTTTATCACATTTTCTCGGCGCGAACCAGAGCACGAAGCTTCTGCTTCCGTTGTCTTCTAAACCTCGCACACTACTATCAGAGAAGAAACAAATGCAGCCATTTCACTGCGAGAAGCTTCCTTAATGGTCTTATCACTGTATCAACGCACTAATTGCGCCCAGGGATCTTCGAGAAAGGATGGCTGGAAAAACACTCTTCCCGGTCCGTTATCCGTAGCATAGCGTACTTGTCGAGGACGCATCTCTTCTCTTTGTCTGTCTACATGCTGCTCCTTTGCAGCGGCTGGTCCATTTGCGGTCTCTAACTCCTTCCATGGGTCCTCCAAGAACGACGGCAGGAAGAACCTCGAGACGTCGCGTATGTCGTCAATTGGTCCTCTCTTGCGTTTAAATTGTGAGTGTTGCCTGTTGTGGCTGCGGTTCTGTCTGTAGTTCTGCTGGAAGCCTCCACGTCCTCTACCACGCCCTCGTCCCCCTCGTCCACCACGTCGACCTCCTTGATGCTCTGCCTGCATCTGCTGGAACTTTGGCTGGCGCTGCTGCATCTGACGCATCATGGCCTGCAGCTGCGGCGGCATCGGCGGTGGAGGGCCAGGCGGCATCGTTCCAGGCGGAGGTGGCGGCGGCGGCGGCATGTCAATGACCATTTTTGATCGCAGAGCTCAAAATGTAGTCATATGCTTCAAAACTTGATTTAAGTATGGGTCACAAAATGAAGGCAATAACATAACATTGTGTTCACCACACCATTCACCAACCATTCCTGGCCTGCTGTATCGAAGTGATCTCGGAGTCCTCGACGCCCAAGTGAGTAGCTCCCCGCACTGGAGGCAGTCATTCCGCCACTCGCTCCAGAGCAGAACCCTCCCTCTTGCAGTTCCAAACCCGCAGGCGACAGTCTTGTTGAAGCTTGTGTTGTCCTTTGTGGCTTAGTGACGACATCTCCGACATGAGCCACTACGGCCCGCCGTCCAATGGCGCAGCGTTCCCACGCGGCGGCCCGCCGCCCTTCCGCGGGCCGCCACCAGCATTTCCACGCGGAGCTGCGCCCCCATTCCGTCCGCCGTTCGCTGCACGAGGACCGCCGCCTCCTTTCGGCTTCCGAGGACCTGCACCAACACTCCGTGGGCCTCCCGCCGGGATGGCCCGGCCGCCAATGGGTCTCAACATACCTCCGATGATGGCTACACCCGGTTTCCAAGCCCCACCGTCACCAGCGAGTACAGGTCCAGTATTACCTCCAGGATGGAATGAATACAGAACACCCCAAGGAGCTACGTACTACTATAATTCTAGTACGGGGGTAAGTACCTATGACTTCCCCTCACAAGCTTCAATGGACCCAAATACCACGAAATGGGTGGAATACAAGGACGAAGCGACCGGAGCCTACTACTATTTCAATAAAGTAACAAAAGAGACGGTATGGGACCAACCAGAAGAGTTCAGGATGCAAAAAGCACGAGAACAAGTAGCCAAAATGACGAGCGAAGCGCTGCAAGTGGTCTCTCCAATGCAGAATATAATTCCTATACAGAATCCCGACCCCAGCAGCACAGCGTCTACTGAAAAGGAAGACGAAGACGATGAAGAAGAACTTAAACGACAAGAAGCACAGCTACAAGCCCGTAAAAAGCGCAAAGAGATCCAGGAACAAGAACAAGCTGCTCAATTCGCCGATATGCCACGTGTTGAGAGAATGGCTACATTCAAACAGTTTCTGGAGGATAAGCAGATTACACCCACTTTAAAGTGGGGCGACGCTCAGCGTGTGATCAGCAAGGACTCGTCGATGGCTAACGATCCGAGATGGAAGTTTGCGTTGAACACTGTGGGCGAGAAGAAGCAGGCTTATGCCGAGTACTGCACTCAGGCTAAGAACCGCGCGACTATCGAAAAGCGTCGACTAATAAAGAAGGCACGCGAGGATTTTATTGAGCTTTTAGGACTATTCGAGTCCAGTTTAGCTCCTCCTCGTCGTCGGCAGGTCTCGTGGGAAGAAGTGAGCGAGAGTAACAACTTCTACGCTATGCGTAAAGACCCTCGATGGTCCGCTATTGACGAGACTAGAGAGAAACAGCAGCTGTTTGCGACGTATATGCAGGACTTGGAACGCAACCAGAAGGCTCGATTGGTGAAGCAACGAGAGGCTCTGCATACAGGCTTTATGGAGCTATTACGACAGCGTGTGGAGGCTAAACAACTGGACCTCGGACGCTCCAGTAAGCGTCTGGATAGTGACGTTAAACGTCGTGTGTTGGAGTTATTGGAAGACGTGGAACTCCCTGGTAGTAAGGGAAAAATCGGTGAAGATGCACTGCGGATTGTAGACCGACATGATGTGTACGACTGGGCGGAGGATTTCGTACGTGAACGTCGAGAACTCGAACATGAGCAGAGGAAACGTGAGCGCGCTGAACGTGCTGAACGGATTGAGAAATTAGGACGGGAGTTGAATGAGAAGCTTCAAGAGCTCGCAGCGAGTCAAAAACTGACGGTTGGAAGTACGTGGGACGAGTTTGCTGTGGAGTATCTTAAAGAAGCCATTGAACAAAAGGCAAAGGAAGAAGACGATGATGAAAATCTGCATTGGAAGACGCAGAGACGGATTTTTGACAAGTTTGTGCGTAGATTACGTCGCGCTCTTGAGCCTGCAGCATCCGTGATTCGTAAGTACTTGGATCGTAGTGGAGAGCCGCCACTACGCGTGACAGAAGCCACGAAGTTTGCGGTATTTATCGACGCGTTGGAGAATGGCGTGGGTGTTGCAATCGACAGTAACGCGCCTGAAGAAGGCGAGGAAGGAGAAGAGTCCAGCGACCTGAAGGAGAGCAACGGGGCTGCAGATACTGAAGAAGTTACGCTTAAACCTGAACAAGTTGATGCCGAACTGGAAGCAGCTGTGAAGAAGCAGCGAGAGAGTGAGGACAGCACTACGGAGTTCCCTGAATACGTACGTCAAGTGTACGATATGTGGGTGGCTATGGCTAAAGAAGAGAGCAGAAGAGAGTCGGAAAAGAAGGAGAAGCGACGTAAACGAAGCCGGAAAGACAGTCACGATAGTGAAGAGGATGAAGACCGACCACGTCGACGCTCGTCAGTGGATGAAGACGAGAAAAATCACAAGAAACGTCGAAGTCATCGCTCTAGAAAGCGTCGACGAAGTCACGGTTCGCTATCGCCTTCACGTTCCAGATCTCGCTCTCGGTCCAAGTCTCGACGTCATCGCAGTCGAAGTCGCTCTCGGTCCCGTGATCGGGATGTGTTGCCTCCTAGTCTTGCAGCTGTTAACGTTAAGCCTGTGGTGGATACAGCGACAAGTGAGCCATTTTCACCCCTTCGAACGCCTTCCAAACCGCTGTCAGAAGCGGAAGAAGCCGCGAAAGCCGAGGAAATAATTCGTCAGGCACGATTAAAGATGCAAGCGAAGGGAAAAGGTAGCTCAGATGATGAATTGGAAGAAGGAGAGGAGCTTGAAGAGGGCGAAGAAGAGGAATAGCAGAAAAAAATTAGGCATGTAAGGTATTGTAAGGCCAAAATGGCTATATCAATAATTGCAACAATACGGCCTAAAAAGTATCAAATGTTTTATTCATTAATGCATTTTTATTGCTACCAACGCAGTACGAGCATCGCATGCAGCGTTATTGCAGTGGATTCTCGTACCCGCACCGAAGTGTGCACCTAGCTTCATGAAAACAAGTAACAAGTAACCAGTACGTCGGTTGCAAGCACTTCAAGAAGAAAAAAAACGACCTCAATATTATTCTTATTCGGCTCCAATACTAAATTCTGCGTTGCTACCACCTTCGGACGACATTCCTCGGTTTAACACAATATTCGCTGTCACCACTGGAACGAGCTTCATGACCAGCGCCCGCGATACGCTGGACTCGACATAACTTGCCACAGCCGCCATGTCGCTCTCGCTCTATCGCCGTATCCTCCGTGTAGCAAGGACATGTACGTCGACCTTCGAGTTCAAGACCTGACCCAGAACAATGTTCTTCCTTATGTTCTAATATCCGGACCTGCTTGACTGTTGTAGGGGAAGGCGGCTTCCACGAGCAGAATTGGATCCGGGCCGAGGCCAGGTAGGAACTATTAGCATGACATTGCAGATTTCAGTGCAGTGGTTCTTCCAAGTTCGTCATGCGCAAGTGCTTGCGGAACATTCTCACAGTGGCAAAATGTGGAAAAGGTATCTGACAACATTTTGTGTAGGAGACGCTTTGAGGAGAACCGCACGTTGACAAGCCCCGCTGCGATCGAGGAAGCTGTGCGCCAAGGCCACAACCAGGTGGATGTGGCGCTACACTACAAAATCTGCTACCCGCGCCCGCAGTACGTGGACCCAGGCACAATGGGAGGCGAGAGCAACTTCCACCGCCAATCTTCACGAGCCAACACGAGGCTTGGACGTCTACACAAGAGCAGACTCCAAGGTCAATTTCGTCCAGGCAAACATTAACTTCAAATTTTTTCATCTGTCAATTTGCTTCGAAGTAAATATGAGAAAAATAGTTCTTGAGGAAATGGCAGTTGGTCGGATATTCTACATGTATTACGTTGAGAAATTGACAATCGATGCATTAAAAAAATGCTTCGTGTGCGTACGCTATAAATTATCTTACTATGCTACTGAGTGTCGTGACGCTACGCATGAAGCCAACGGGTATGGGACGTGGTGGCCGGACAAACCGACGATAAAATAGCAGCTCTGCGCCTTGTTGCAATTGTTCACAACGCCACCAGTAGCACCGAGTAGATGGAGCATCGATGCATGGCCAAGAACTGCGGTACCGTGATATTGAAGCCGAGCGCTTGCATACGGCCCACGAGCTGCACGCCCTGCTCCTCCGTGCCGTTCAGGTCGTAGAAAAAATCGCTCGTGAGGTCCACATCGTTGCGCTGCAGCTCGCTCTGCCACAATTGCAGCAGGATTTGAGCGTACATCGGCACACTGGCGTGACGCGGCGGCTTCGACAGTGACTTTCGACGCTGCTGGGCCTGCTCCTCCTCGTCTTGGGCGATGATTAGCGCCTGCACATCGGCCAGCGACGCCAAGCTCCGCGTGGAGCTGGATTTGCGCAGACCGCCAGATTTAGGCAGGATGGACGAAGGCAACGGGTTCTCCATCATTACGTGACGTGAGCTGGGGACTTGAATCGGATCGGGGTCGGACGCGAGACGTAACCACCTCGAGGCAAATTCTGAAATGAAAGCCACCAAGTGCAACGGCGACGTGTTTGCGGAAGTGAGCATCACGGCTGCTGCGACCAACTCTGTGGCTGATTTTATTCGTAAAATTGTACAAATATATCTAATAGCCCAATGGGATTGCTGTAACGTTTTTGTTTTAAAATAAATTGGTTCAAATTTTGCGATTCGTCGCAAAGCTGACGGTCGCGGTAGGCAGAAAGCATCTCCGGTTTGAACAGACGGGCGGATTTTCGTATGGTGGTTGTGGCAAACGCAAGACCGGACGTGGCAGTTAGAAATAACTTGCTTTTTGTATGTAAAATGATGCGAGGAGCAAAGACAGGAGAGACCTTTACCATCACTCTGCGCAGGAATCCAATTCCCCAAAATAGACCCGAAATCTTGGTGATGTGATTCGACCTACTACCCCCTTGCGGTTGAGAATTTCGATTCGAACAAGTCGACTCTCGAAGGCGAACTCGCTATTATGATGAAGCTCCATTTGAACGAAAGCTCGTGATCGCTACTTGGCTTCGAGAAGCGCTGGCAAAGTCTGATATGTTTGGAGAAATTGGTCCGTTCAGGCGGACTATTTCCGGATAGTGAGACCAAGTGAAAAATTGTCAGCACGAAAGCTGCAAAAAGCTGCATCATCGCATCGTAGCCGCAATGGTGTTGGGCTGGGCTACTTTGCATTTGCTATCGATGCTGCAGTCGTGACTGGAAGGTGTCATCGCCGCGCGATACGAATCTGTGCGATACGAATCTGTTTGAATGCTGCTTGGGGGGCAAATGGCACGGACGTGTTTATTGCGCTTGGATCAATGCAGTCGACGTCGTGTCATCGAGCATCGATGACAGTGACAGTCCGAGCTTGCGTGCTCTTTAACTTAGAGCACGCCTCTAGAGCCTCTACCAACTCTGGTGTTGGCGAGACTCTCGCTTGGCAGTGTGCTGGACTAAAATATATAAAGACTCAGTTGTGGCTTCATCATGAAATGACCACAGGTCATTGACCAGAGGTCAACAGGAAGAGCATCCCTCAGTACTACACAAGAAACTTCAACCTGAGCCTACGGCACCGGGACGCTCAGCGGTCCGCTGAGCTGATGCTGCGTGTCTTGCGTATTCTTGCTGGCATGCATGGCTGTCTTTCGACAACAAGCATGCCAACCAGACGACGATGTTAGTCGCGTTGCGATGGAGCACACACACAGGCTGCCGCTGCCAGCCTGGGACACTCATCAAAACAGATAGCGGCGGCTGTTGTCGGTGACAAGTGAGCTGCTCGCATAAGGTGAGACCATAATCTCTGCTGAGACCATCTCTCAAGAAGAGAACTTCTCTTCGTCACGTTATTTCTCAGCTTGAGGATCTCAACTTCAGTCTCGATTCGAAGCAAGACTGAAGCTTTCAGACGATCCATCGAGTCGTGCGTCCCGACGTGTCCTCGTTAAAACGACTATCATAGCCGCCCCGAAGATACTTTTTAGATCGTATTGTTGCAATAACACTAGCGCTGTCTGTCCTACTTGTTTCAAAGCTTTTACTTTTCAAACTATGGTAGTTCTCGTTGATTATCTACTGTGGAGGTGGCAGCAAGTCCCTCGTTTGGATACGACGTACTGACTCGCCTGTAATGGGGTTGATCCCTTCACGCGAGTTGTGGTACTGCAGATTCTGCGCTCGTAACATGGCGCGCTGTTTGATCGCAGCATCGGCCGCCTGCAGTCGCTCGCCATCTTTCCCGTCGTTGTATTTCAGTGTGATGGGATTGAATGGCTCGCCACATTTGTTGCGTCGAGCTTTGGAGCCCGACGCACGTAGGGCGTCTACACGACGTTTCTCCTCTGCAGCGGCAGCATCCATGGCATCCCAACGTCGCACATCTCGGTTCACAGCCTCACGACGACGTCGCTCCTGTTGCACTCGAGCCCGAGCTCGAGCCCCCTCTCTCGCAGCTCGTTCCTCACCTGCCGTGTCTGAATGGAAGCGGTCGGCATCGCTCATGAACCCCTGACTCTGAGGTGTGTACACCAGCATGGCGCTGCCAGCAACAGACGTGTCGACGCGTACAAAACCTTCTTTACGCGCACGCAGTCGCTCCTTCTCTCGTTGTTCCTTGTCACAAACAGCTTCACGCTGCTCTCGTGTCCGGGCAGGGATGTTGTTGAACTCACGCACAGTAGCGGACTCTGGCATCTTGTTGTGGGCTGGCATTTTGGCACTCTATAGTATCCAAACAAACCTTAAAGATGTAGAGAAGATGGAGAATGTTCAAACGCTAAAACAAGACAAGAGAGCTGGTAATTTATTCTTGGGGTGTAACATGCACTGAAGCCATCTACTTTTGGTGGCTAAGTTGAAGTTGTATCCATCTTAGAAGAAAGTGAAGATGCAGGTCTCGCACTTGTCTACAAGCGGCACGACGCTGTCTTGCCAGGTAACTTGTCCAGTCTTTTGATGCGGTGTCTGTCCCTGTGGCGCTCCCGTGCCGACGGCAGGGAACGAGTGAGGAGACACGTCCACCCCATTCACGTGAGTTAGATACACTTCGTCTCGACGCATACCTGCTTCGAAGCACGGCGAGCCAGGAAGCGCTTGCACTACGACCCAGCCGTCCTGTTGACGCAGCGGCTTGAGCCCCAATGCACCGTTCACCTTCGTCACACTGATCGTCTGTTCGCAGTCAAAGCTGAACCAGAGTCTCACAACCTGAACGAATCCTCGTTGCATCTCGTCGGGGTTTAAATGATACACGCCGTCATACAAAACCCGCGGACCTTGTTGCGAGATGGCACTAGGACAAGCAGCAGCCAGTGGCAACGTGCATGTTTGGATGCTGATAATAGTCACAGGTCGACCTGCACGTCTGAACTTGTTGATATACTCTCTCGCTCGGTTCGTCGTCACTAAAACGTCTTCGAACTCAGCAGGTGGACTTTTCATTAGCGGTATCGGAG
The DNA here is from genome assembly GCF_000247585.1 of Phytophthora nicotianae INRA-310. NCBI lineage: Eukaryota > Oomycota > Peronosporomycetes > Peronosporales > Peronosporaceae > Phytophthora > Phytophthora nicotianae. The sequence goes on along the minus strand of NW_008648989.1, from coordinate 1,859,414 downwards.
CCTTTTTCTCTCTGACCATGACAGGTATCCATGTTCCGATATGAATATAGGGCTCTTGATACCCTTCGATGTTGGCTTCATTGAAACCTCCATGAGTAGCATTCCCTAGTGGTGAAATGGGTACATTTTGGTGCATTGCACTAACTCGACGTGGGATTGAAGAGACTCGACGGACGCCACGGATCTCGTGATCCGTCTGGATGTGGAGATCGCTGCGTTGACGGAACGGACTGCCGAAGATATCGAGCACAAAGCGCGAATCGAGTTGCACTAGACTCTTCATTTTGTCTGCGCTTTCATCAGCCGGTAGACCGTCTGGAAACGTGTAGAGAGCGATGTCGTCTGCTGAGCTTACAGCGAAGAGATCTTCCTCGCTGTACAGTGCGTGTGCTAGTGCCATCTTGACGTCACTCCATCGTTCCAGCCGATGCAACTCCGCCGGCTCGAACTCGAAGCATCCGTCGTTCTTGCAGACCAGCACACGCATTAGAATCTAAACGGTTGTAGACAGGATAAGTTTGAAACTCACAGAATAATGAGAAAAATAGAACCGTTTTGTTGTATTTTCAGTTTAAGCTTTTCTTTTTTTTTTTTTAGATCGTATAGGATATCTTGCGATCTTCTGACAGTAGTGTGCGTAGAACGATGACAACTTGCAGTGCGGTAGGGCGATCTGCTGGCTCAAAGCTCAAGCATCTCTCAGCTAGTTCTCGAACTCCCGTCGGACAGCCTAGTGTGAATGCAGGATGCAGTTTACCCGACGCTACAGGATCCAGGATTTCCACTTTGCTCATTCTGTGTCTGTCGTTTGGGATATTCTTGTAGGGCACGGAATGCGTATCAATCTCCGATAAAATCACTCCAAACGCGTAGATATCCGCTGCTGGGCTGTAGTCTGCGTTGCCTGTGATAACTTCTGGTGATAGCCATCGCTCGTCTCGTTGCGAAATGTCAATAGTTAGCACACTGGTAAACCTTTCTTGAGCAATCACAAAATCATCGAGTCGAGCCCGAAAATCCGGCGAGGACGACAGTAAAACGCTGTGCGACGTGAGATTTCGATGCACTAGTGTGGGTGAGAACGCGTGTGCATACGCCAACGCTTCAGCCACATCGAACGCGACTTGCAACTTCCAGGCGCTATGCGACCGCCATGATTTTAACTCGGTAGTTTCCTCGACTTTGTCCAGATAGGAACGCAAATCACCGCCTTCCATGTACTCAAATAACGCCTCCAGCCCGTACATTCGACTCCAAATAACGCCAACAAGTGTTATTATTCGCGGATGGTGGAGAGAAGCAGCAAGGAGGATTTCTTCAGCAAAACGCTGCATCTCCGAGGCTTCATCGAGTACTTCTTGATGTAATCGTTTACAAACGAGGAATCTTGAGCCGCGGAATCGTGTTAAAAATGCTTCGCGATGAGCACGCCCTGGGTCTCGAGAGTGATGATCACTCTCGAGTCTGCGAATGTATTCGAGATCGTCTACGTTGAGCAGCAGCATCCCAAGTTCGCTTTCGTAAGGAAATGTACGTCGTGGCGGGTGATCTCTTGGGGTTGGCTCGGTAGCATGTCGTTCTACTCTTTGGTGAGGAGTGTCTTGTGTTGGGCTAATTAATTCGAGGCGTAAATCGACGATCTCTGGATCTGGTTTTGAGTTCATCGCACGGTGACGAAGACATCGGAACACGAAGATGATGCCGAGGATGAATAGTAACACGAACGATGCAGCCGTCACTCCGGCGATGAGCGCTTTGTTCGATGAGTTGTCCTCTGCGGATTCAGCAGATAAAACACACACGTTTAGTGTGTTGCTGCTGGTTTGAAGCTCCTCTGTCGTGTTGCACTTGACGTCACCAAACGAATCGACATCGAGTTTTTCAAGATCTTGAAGGAAATTAAATTGCGCTTGTGTAAGCGTGATGTTTGTCAGGTTGTTTCCACGTAGATCGAGCCGTTTGAGAGCACTCAGATCGAAAATTGCTGTTGGAATGTATGTTGTTATGTTGTTGTGTGCGAGATCACTACAATAATAAAGTCAGATCTCACGAACCATTATCTTGTGTTAATACGACACTTACAGTGTAACCAAGCTCGGAAATGCGCCTTCAAAACTTGCTATACTGTTAGTAGACAGGTTAAGCGTCTGCAGCTTTGGCAACTTAATATTTTCAGGAAAATACCCGAAGTAGTTGTTCGATAAATCCCTGTAACCAAGAAAAAGAAGTCAGTATAAGCAGCAGTTCAATGATTGTAAAAACTCTTACAGATTTTCAAGCTCTTTCATCGTCTGTAGATCGTCAGGATAACTCGTCATAAGGCAATTGGATACCGTCAAGTTCACGAGTCCTGATGGTAGCGATGACTTGAGAATCTGCTCCAAACCTAGATTTGCCAACGTTCTACAGTAGAATACACAACCCGTTAGAATAATAATAAAAAAAACAAATAAAGTTCATATACACATACACAGTTCGAAGTTGCGTGTCTGCAGCGAAAAGTTCTTGTGGTAGCTGCATTTTCGCCACTTTCCCCCTCACACCAATGAAATTTGACCCCCCAGACAACACGACTCCGGTTGTGGACTCCATAAAGTCCAGTACTTCAATGTGTTGCAGTGCGTCATTAGATTTCGAAGGGTATTCCGTGGTTAGATTACCCCCTACTTCGTCACCAAATGGGATTAAAAAGGTGTAGACGCTGAAATCGATGGCCCCGTTCGCTGCAAAGTCGTCTGGACCAGTGGCAAAACATTCGTAAGTGCAGTAGTCGTCGGCGGTGCAGTTCCCGAACGTCGAAGCTATACTGGAACACTCCGCTTCCTCGCCAGCAGCGTAAGCGATGCATGGACGACCTTGAGGGCATAGAGAATTGCAGTCTGTTGTCAATGCTGTTTGGTTCCTCGTGCAGAGTGAAGACATGATGGAGAGCAGATCAAATCCGTTGTGAGACGTCGTGGAAGAGGAGACTTTACTTGGTTTGGGTTCGCTCTAGAAAATGGGTTCACGTTGAAGATGGGCTACATGCACTTCGTACCAGCGCTTTTCAGTGCAGCTCTATGCGTTGAAATCCTGTAACAGTCAAGTCGGCACTATTTGCATTACAAGAGCACTTCGTTTGTTTCGAAGGTATCACTGAAAGCGAAATTGAAAACAGTGATCTATCACTTGCACTACTATCGGCCCCAAAGGATTCACCACGCAATCGGTCGGCGCTTTCAGGATGCTTGCGCCACATACGTCCTAGCGCTGCACGTATCGTAGCATACAACCTAACCAGCAAATGAAGCCCGCGTTGCATTCTTTACTTCCTAGCAAACTTTTCATCTTCGAATCGAGGACATACCAAGGATACCGGTACCAGTACCGCGGTCTAGCTATTTCCTCCCATTTCTGCCCAATCCCAAGTCGTTATTGAGGTCCGTTTCCAGGAGTTTTTAGCCCGACCAACCGCCCACACTCTAGCCCCGACGTAGAGCGGCATTTGTGATCTTCAGTCGAAGGTGCCAAGTCAATCAGCGCGTATATCCCCAGTCAAACCATGGAAGACGACGCTCCTACCACTGGTACCTTTTTCATCTCCTTTATCTCATTGTATTGCTCGTATCTTATCGTCTTATTGGACTTACAGAAGTTGCTGAGCCCGTTGTGACGGAGGCGACGCCCGCTGAGGAAGAGCCCGTTGCTGCTGCTCCTGAGGAGTCACCGGCGGCCGAGGAGGAGCATGCAGCTCCAGCTGAGAGCAAAGAGGCAGACGCAAAGGAGGAGGAAGCCAAGCCTGAGGCAGATAGCAAGGACGAGCCAGCACAGGAGGCCCCAGCGGCCAAGCACGACGAGGAAGAGGTGAAGGAGGCCGAGGCCACGGCCGAGAGCGTTCAGGATAAAGTGGAGGTGCAGGCATTGCCCATTCGCGCATATTTGGACCAAACCGTGGTGCCGATCTTGCTACAGGGCATGTCAGCGCTTGTGAAGGAGCGTCCGCCTAATCCGATCGAGTGGTTGGCCGCCTACCTCATCAAGAACAATCCGCAGGGCCCCAGTGGCGAAGCGAAGTAATTAGATCAGGTTCCGGACAGCCAGGCAGGTTAAAAGCCTTTTGGAAATCGCTATCAACTGCACAATATTTTCTTCTTTCAACAATACAAAAAAAAAAAAATCGTAGTAAGACACTATAGAGGCAGGCACTCGAACCTCCGATTGCTTCACTTAACAGCGCTGGGTTCTCTTGTTATCTAGCTAGCTAGTTGTCGCCGCGACCGCGTCCACGACCGCGGCCTCCGCCTCGACCACGTCCGCGACCTCCTTCGCCACGTCCCCCACGACCTCCTTCTCCGCGTCCTCCGCGTCCACCGCGGCCCCCACGACCTCCTCGGTTTCCGAAGCCGCCACGGCCTCCACGACCACGTCCACGGTTGGCTTGACGGTCTGTAGAACATAAGAAAAAGAAATCATAAGCCCAAAATGCTTCAGCTCTAGAGAATCCAGACACCCACCGCGCTTGTTGAAGTCTTCTTCGTTTACCATGTCCAGAATCTGCATACCATAATAATTGTAGTATCCCATTAAATACTGGTAACCCATTGTAGTTGACTGCGCCTGCTTACCTCGTTGGGCACGCGGATGTACTTGATGGTGTTACCTCGGATGTAACATTCAGGCATTTTCCAGAAGCGGTCACCGTCCTAAGAGGACACACAACAAACATAACCACGTAAGCTTTACACTAACAGACGCTCTTATAATCCAGTGCAGCACCTTGGAGGTGCAGATGACTTCGCGCAGGTTGACGTTCATCCAGGTATCGCAGTTGACAAGGTGTCCATTGTACGTATCTCCATTCTTAAGCTCCACCAGCTGCAGCACACAAGTCACTACACATGAGCCAAACTATGCTATATGAGACTCTCTCAGCATTCTGTTCTTCGTACCATGGGGTGGCCTTGCGCCGTCTTCAGCAACGAAAGCGGCAGCTACACACAAGATATGTCCACGCTCTCGTTAATATCACCGTTCACAGCGCTATTTGACGTATCAAGGCCAGAAGTATAGCTATCCACTCGGCGGAGATCCGTCTGCAACTCTAGGGAGAGCTCAATCCTCGCGCAACGCACCATTTTGGTCGTGTGTAGGCACTCGAGTTCGTCTCGGAGTGCGCTTCTTGTATCGGCTTATTTGGCCTGGTGGCGAATGCCAAAAATAAGGTTTTGCTAAAACATTATCTTCGGTAAATAACCTAATATAGGGTGTGAAAATGTCCTATACTAGGTCGTTGGTAGAACAGAAAGAAACGACACGGTCAAAAACCTCACTTTGAAATTCACGCAACTGGAAGAAAGGTGCGTGTTGCTGGATGCTCAACTAGCTCGTAATGCAGCCATACTGCTGTGTATGCGAGTCTACATGCGCTTCTCTTCACCCTCGCGCTTCTCCGGCGTTGAACAACCTATAAACGGCTGTGATCGGAGGAAGAAGAAAAGTTGCACATGCTCTCACTTTCTCCCAAGCTAAGTGTTTTTTCTTCTAACTGTCGTATCTGCTATCCAGTCAATCGATCACAATGTCTGAGGAAGCGACCCCCAACACGAACGCCACCAACGAGGAGGACAAGAAGAAGGCTGAGGCCATCACCATCCGAGTCAAGGACCAGTCGGGCGAGGAGACATTCTTCAAGGTGAAGCCTAACACCAAGATGGACAAGATCTTCAGCGCCTATGCGCAGCGCAAGGGCGTTCCCGCCAGCGCACTGCGTTTCTTGCTGGACGGCACGCGTATTAGCGGTGACCAGACGCCCAAGATGCTGGAGCTGGAGGACCAGGACCAGATCGACTGCGCACTTGAGCAGGTCGGAGGCTTCCGGTGCTAAGACTGTCGACATTTGTATGAGGGCGAGGAGAGAGGAGCAGCCAAGGAGAAACACAGCAACATGATCCTCTCGTCGCTATCACCTTCCACGTCTTTGAGCTGGCATCTTGTATTGAGTGACTTGCTATCTTGAAGACATCGGGTCGTCGTTACGAACCAAACGAGAAGGCATCGAGCGGTAGTTATTTAACATTCCCGCTTCGACACTGTTAAATGCAAGTCCCAGTTTTCATATGCAAAAAAATCTTTTTTTTTCCTCAAACATTCTAGCATTCACTCTACAGGTGTTTCCTCAACCAAGACGGCGGGTTCACTGGGATCGTCACCAAGTCCGTGTCGAAGAGCTCGATGAACTGCTCGTTCTGCAGCCGCACCTTGCTGCCAGCGAACCGTCGATACTCCTCGAAGATGGACGACAGATGCCAGCCCTGAATCTTGCGTAGACAACCCACCACAGCACCTAGAAATCAAAGTGTCAGCCACCTTTACCAGTCAAAAGCCTATTGTTCTGCTTCACTAACCTGTGCGGTCTCGACCGAGGTGGCACGTGATGTAAAGCGGGTAGTTGGAGCGATCCAGGATAATGTCGAGCGCGGCGAGCACGGTTTCCTCGGACAGCGGCTCCCAGGCCTTGCGGCGGCTCTCCATGCGCGTGTTGCCGCCGAGGAACACGAGCTGAATCTCTTGCTCCTCCACGAAGCTCTGGAACTGCGGGTTGGGCTCCTCCAGCGCCAAATAAATAATGGTACGCAGGTTCAGCCGCTCCAAGAAGGGGAAGTTGAGCTCGTTCGGCTGCCCTGAGCGGTACAGGTCCTCCTCGATCATGCCATAGTTGACGGGCGGGATGAAGTACGACATCTTCGGTACGTCGAGGTCTCTCGGAAAGGTATAAGCAGATTTTGCTAAAACGAAATTATAATTATAAGTTCAACAGAGAATTAGCTTGATGTTTGTATGTACAAAGTTCATGAATTTTTAACCGATTAATTAACATTTCTAATTTCTTAGTGTTGCAGTTCTTAAGCGGCGCGTACACTCTGGGTCTCGTCAGTGCCGAGCGTTCCATCGCATGAAACGTGGTGGAGCTTGGGCATCATGCCTCCAGCCACAGCAGCTTGGATGATGCACTGTACGCCGCGTGCACTCAGGAAGTTGTCCTCCAGGCCGAGGAAACGCATCTGAGGGCACTGTGCGCTCGACAGTAGCTCCACTACTGGAGCCACGCAGTTGTCCGTGATGATATTGCCGCCCATGCATAAATACTTGAGCTGTTGGCAGCGTCCAGAGCGCAGAGCGGCCATGATCCGCTTCAGACCCGACTCGCCGATGTAGTTACGGCGGATATCCAGCCGCACCAGCTTTGGAAGCGACCCGACCTTAAGCAGCCACGCAACGTCTACCGTGCCCACGTCCGAGAAGCCATTGCCTCCCAGTAGCAAGTCCTCCAGGTTCGGACACGAGCCCTTGACCAGCGCAGCACACAGCAAGTGCAACGCGTTACCGCGGCACGTGTTGGTGAAGACGGACACCAGACGAAGGCTGTTAAGCCGTCGACAGGCGCCGAGTTCGATGCCTTCCGCGAGTTGCTGCACTACTTCCTCCCCAGCGTTATCGTGCGAGATGTCCAGCTCACTGCAGCCCCAGGCGTGCAGTGCCGGCCCGGCCTCTTGCTGGTCACATAACGGTTTCAACGAGTTAAAAACCGTTAAGCTGGTTAAGTTGGGGAACTGGCATAATAGAGTCGCAGCCGGTTGAGTAGTAACCGCAGCAGCGTGTAACATGTAGGCCAGCCGAAGTTGACGTAACTCCACTTCGAGTGTGAATACACAGCGCGGTAGTACGCGATATGCGAAACGGTTAAGTTGCATACACCGGATGGTCTCGACACCGGGTAAGAAGGCGAACACGAGGCCTAGAACCGCCTCATCCATGATAAAGAACGAGGCCTCCTCGTTCATGCGGGCGCTGGTACGTGGCGTGCAGCTTGAGGTGGAGCCGATACACTCGGCGCGCGGACGCTTGATGGTGAGTTTAGACACACCGAACGGCGTCATGGCTCTGCATTTGCGTTTGCCCAGTTGCGGTACGGCTGTGACGGGCCCACTGCCCGACATCATGGCAGCGCGGCGACGCGAGACTGCGGCCTCGTGGAAGCTCAGAGACACGAGCGACTGTAGTCGGCGACGTAGAGTGTTCAAGTCGCGGTATTCGTGGAACGAGGCGGCGCGCGAGTACAGCGACAGCTCGATGCGCTTGGCCAACGACGGCGTACGCGTGTCGGCGCATGCAGCTGTCTCTACGCGCTTACTGCGAGTCATTGCGATGATGCGTTGAACCATCAGACGACGCTCCGGCAGGTCGGCGGGCGATTGCCAGTGCGTCAGGTCGGCTGTGTATCGCTCCGGCAGGAGACCGGCGGGCAGCGCCACTTGGCTGGAACCTGATCCGGAGCGCATCGAAGACGCTGCGCTAGAAGGATGGGATGTAGGAGCAGCGGCCACGGCGACATCGTCTTCGTCGGAAGTGACGGCGGTGTCCACGCTGAGATTGGCCCACGGCTGGCGCGTGGAGTTCGGGTCGAGCATGCGCGGCGTGGCGCCGCTTTCAGACAGCTCTCCCAGCTTGGTGACCAGGCGAGCTGTGGCGGGCGTTAGCGCGCCCTGGCGCTCGGATGAGATCTCGCGCGGGCTCTGCATCTTATTGAGTTGTGTCCGGCTAAAATTGGCGTAGAGCGCCCAACTTTGAGGACGAAATACGGCTCTGATTTCTTCCGCGAGCGCTGCTGGGAGTGTGGCGCTTCTACAGGTCTGGTCGCGTCCACAAGCAAAGCAGCTATGAGCCCCTTCTCTGCGAAGAAGCTGTCGGGCACGCTGAGAGCGAGAGCTGCGAGCTTGGCAGCCGATTGAGAAGTGAAACTCCGCCCGCGACCACGATGTGAGTGCCCGGAGACGGGGCGAAGAGCGCTGAAAAAGCAAGGAAAAGAAGCAAAATAACCCCCAGCTGCCCAACGGACGGCAACTTTTATCTTATCTAAGTAAATTTGGGCAGCGTTTCCAGTTTTTATAAGACGAGGACGAACACAGGATTCCATTTTTGCCCGAGGCCTTTGCATCAGAGCAGGCTTATGAAAGCCGTTGACAGCTACCTATCCGTCACTCGTTCGCAAATAGAGTCAAATGATGAAGCTACAATATCAATAAAATCCGGCACGAATGCCACTTTCGACAAGTCTTACCAGGAATCACTGCAGTTCGCGACGTATAGTGAGCGATCGAATGGTTCTGGACTACATGCCATCATATAGATAGACGTCTTGCTTGTGTTTCACATATTAATTCCATGGATGTCATCTACTGTTTGTCTGCATCTCGGGTGGAGGAGCTACTTTGATGTATCTAAGTACATTTTTCTACTTATATAAAATAATTTTGTGGAAAGCGTTGACCCTCGAATTCCGGGATCGAAGCCATTTGACCCATGGATTCCACACAAGTAAAGGCCCGGAAGTCGAAGTTGACCTCAAGTGAGCCGTTTCGAGTGCCTTATCATGTAGCCGCTACTGTCTGCAGCCTCGCATGTTGGAACGGCCTTCCTCGACGCATAAGACTAATGTTGCCGGTGGCTGCGGCTGCAGCACGCCGGACGATAAGATACTAGCGAAGTTTCTATCAACAGCAAAGGACCTTTGCCACGACGGATACTGGCGGCCACCAAAACGATGCTCATTTGGTGCCAGATGGACGAGCTCCAGCTGCTGTAAGTAACTTGCTGGCTGTCGACCTGAAGCTCGTGTAGAGGCAGGCAGCACCGTGACATCCATTTTGCGGCCCTCTGAAGTTGCTGCCATGAGTCACTACGGTCGAGCACCAAGTAAAATCCACAGCGAAGTTGCATGGAGCTTGTGGCCATCGCCGGGTGAAATGACAAGATGTAAATGTCTTTTGCCACAGTCGGTTTCCACATACAAAGCACATTCTCGGCGATTGCGCAGTCCCACTGCCGGACGTAATGGAAGCGGTACGACCAGGGCGGTAGGTAAAGACTGTCGCGGAGCTCAGCTGCAGCCCACAACGGAAGAGCGGAGACCGTGAAACCATTGTTAGCTTTCGCTGATTTGGAGCCAGCCAGCGTGGGTGCTACGCAGATGCTATATGCCATGGCGTGCGAAACGGAGGCTTCGATGAGCGCTCCTGCAGCTGGCTTCAGGAACTGGGGTGCTCCTCCCGACGACGGTGACCTGCTGGAAGGAGCAACTAAAATAGAGAGATATACCAGGGAGACATCACCGCTGTTACAACGGCGTTGTAGAGAGCGCTTTCGGGTGACGTCTTCCGCCCGATCAGTCAGTCAAATATGTACACAATTGCACGTCACGGAACATGCACAGACTCACATTGGTAGCGGAAGTGCACAGGAAGACGGACGGAACGGGCGAAGTTTCTAGCCATGGACTTGGAGCAGACTCGCTATCCAAGTTCACGGTGGTTTTTGTGTGCAGTAGTGCACCCCGTCTTTGAGACCTTTGATATTTGATAAAATTTTGAATATAATGATACTCTTTCGAAATACCACCTCGGTAATTTCCAACGTGTATGCTAAAACCTGATGTACTTGCAAATTCTATAAAATTCACCCAAGTGGAAATGGGGAGTGTTACTGTACCATGAATCGCGGCATCGATAGCTATAGTGTCCAACAATACGGGTTCCTTCTTCGCGACGTGACTGTCTTCCCTGTTAGCTACGTCGACTAAATTAACGCATCGTTGAATTTTTCGGATGCACTGTGGAGATCCCCCCCACCTGGCTTCGCTTGCTTTTTCCATTCTTGACACAGAACATGTTCAAAAGACTAAAATTTAAATCAATCTGGATGAGGGTGGTCCGCAACTACCGCACGCACCCTGCTTTTGCGGAGTGGACCTTATTGGATCTGCAAGCACAACAGGTTCTAGAACACAAAATCGAGGATATCTATCAAATAGTTCATTATATCAGGATGGCTGTCAAAGGTACAAGGGAGCGAACACGAGGTACACTTACTGCTGTACTAAGTAATGGAATTGTACATGTACACTCGATCCTGAAACCCGTTGCTACCATTTCAACATATCGTTTTCATCCAGTCACACTCGTTGCCTACCTTACCAGTCTGTGAATTTATAGCGCACCGTACGTATGGAAAAATATCGTCACATTTCAGGATATTGTATCGTTTATTTCAGCCAATTGAAATCAATACAATATTTACCTAATCAGTAACAATGAGCACAGTGAACAAAAATTCTATAATTTATTTTAACACAATCAAATTTCATAAAATAGTCAAGGTACTCAGCGGGTACAAATCCAAGGTACTGTACCGCTGGAAGAATTGTCAAGCTTCAACTTATGAACGTTAAAGCTGTTCTGTAGAATATTTGGAGCTGAAAAGACTAGAGCATTGTGCCTTTTTTACTCGGGATTAATGATTTTACTCTGGGGTCATGATCATACCGAGATTACTTGAAAGTCATTGAGATCTATTCGAAATTAGCTATCACCCTAACAGGGTTCGGGCAATATATACATGATATGGATGAATAT
>NW_008648989.1:1835133-1838301 GCF_000247585.1 Phytophthora nicotianae INRA-310 | reverse complement strand
GTTCCCCTAATCTCAAACACATCATTTACACAAATTTCATGTGTTCTACATTTATGTGCCAGATTTCTGGTACAGGTCGGAGAGGTCGGAGGTCGGAGATTTTATGGTATGGATTGTCTGCGACCCTCACAAATCAATACGGTCATAATTACAATATTCGGTAGATTTTTTCCGGGTCGTATTCGGGTCAGCTCGTGTTATTGGGCGAGCATGCTAATGGGTCTTCTTTACCGGTGCTCGTCGATATAGGTACTTATTAATATTCACTACAATTTTAAAGATTTCGCTCAGCTCCGAACGTCACCTGGGCTTATATATATTCGCATGTACTTCTAAAAACAACGATACCGGTACATTATAAGTACCAGCGGCTTTGAATCTGTGCACGATGCAGTTGAGTTGTGTTTATTTTTAGTAACGCACAAAGCACACTTTATGACCTATGTAGTGATCTCGTTCTTCATGCAACGTTTCTCAAAGTTACTCGTCTTCAATTTGCATATTTCTCTTTTCCAGTAACATGTGTAGGTAGCGTACTGAAGAAGACACGTCAGGGACACCAAGGCCTCCCAAAAATGCATCAATAGCGAGAACCAACAACAAAGTTCAACCACAAAGGTTTCAACAACATACGTGGTGCTTAAATCGCAAGACCATTTTCCAGTGCCGCATCTACCGTAGCACAGACTGCAAAGCGCGTCTTGCCATTCAAGCTGCTGTAGAAGGATACGAACTGGTGAATTCGTACACCTGTGTACAGCCCGTCTCATTCGCTACTGAGATCGTCGACTGCACAACGGCGATGAAGAATCCCTTTGACAGTCTCTCCACCTTTGACCTGACAAGACCTGTGCACGATGTCTGGAGGCAAGTTAGCCCCGAATTCTACCCGGACGACGATGTAATTTGGAAAGGGTTGACCAAAGAACAAGTTACAAGCCGTTAAATCGCGTTCGTCAACGACATTACGGAGTTTATTGTCTTGGATGTATCAAAATTCCTCCCATCTCAATGGAGAGAGCAAGATGCTAAGCTTCTTCCAGTTTCACTTATCGAGGCTTAGGACCGAGCCTACAACGAATCTAGACCGAATACTGGGTTGGCACATCCGGAACTTTGTTAGTTGCTGATGTACAGGGATGTGTCAATGTTACTTGATGGAACTTTCCAATGCGTTTCATTCGAGTTCAAGTAGTACATGGTTCTGCCTGTGCACGTCAATGCAAGCGAACTATTCGTACCCGTCTGCTTTGTACTGTGTAGCTCGAAGTCTAATGGCATATATTTCGACAATCTTGAGCTCGTATACGGAGACACATCAGAGAAACTGGGACCGCGCGTCGTGGTGTGCAACTTCGAGTTGCCGTAAATCAACGCGACCAAGAAACAATTCCCGAGTGCCGAATTTATCGGCTGCCTGTTTCATTTAAGCAATCCGTTTGGCGACGAATGAAGTCAACATAGCAGATTTCAGAGGTAGTGATCTGCGTTACAATGGAAAAGGGTGTGCTCGATGTGTTTGCTGTCATCGAGCCAGAATTAGTGCCTTCAAATTGTATTCGGTGGGTTAAGCGCACAATTCGAGCTCGATGTACTATTGCTGGTGTTGAATATACTCGTAGTAAATGGAAACTCTTCTGGGGCTATTTGAGCAAAACCTGGACGGAACGCTAAAACAATGAAGCGTGGAATGTCCCAGCCTCGACAACAACCTTGTGATAATGACAAACAATCCGCTGGAACAGCCCACCGTGAGCTGAACCAGACATTTCGAACTCCGCATCCAAACATTGCAATTTTCGTGCGATGACGAGGATGCCGAGCTATCCGCGATCGTGTAGAGATCATCAGAAGTGGTGTGATTTAGTTACCAGAAGTTAGTGTGAGCACAACCCCAGGACTAGCGCTGTGGTAAGGGCTAGAAGTAGTGAGCGTTCCGGACGGTACGAACTAGGGACTTCCTGATGCAATTGTAGTGCAGGCTACGCATGGACAGAACGAGTAAATCACACAGAACCAAGGTTTTACACATAGAAAATGTGACAACAACATACAATGTGGGTAATACACATCAATGTCACATTACACCACACAATATATACGTGTGGCACAATTGCATTGGCCAAAACACATCAAACTCGTGTGTCTACACACCACTTAATATTAGCGAATCACGACCTGTGTTTTGACAGTCGCTGAACCAATCACAGTCGTTTATATCCTAGCAAGAATCTTTTTCATACAGAAAGAGCACTGAAATCTGAACTCCCACTCCTCTTGTCTCCCACCTCGAAGATGCCCACGACGACCAAGTGAACGACTCTGATGCGACATGGCTCGAGAGGACTCCCAACTGCTCATGGAAGACATGAATGTGTTCATCATCGTTAAGAGTCAGCTGGTTCCATGCGTCGTGTGTGCGCTGACCAAGCCACACAAGATGCGGTACCAACTGTTAAGATGTTCCTCAGAAACATGCAAGGCAGCAGCACCGTATGACGCGTGCCATGGAAGGGGAAGGTTCTAATGTGTCAAGGACTTATCCGCGTGACGATCATGGAGACTGGTGCTCATGAGACGCTGGTGAAGGAGCCCCAAAAGGTCAAGTTGACTCCACGGCTGAAGGATTACGGTCGCGAAATGGCGACGCAAGGCCTCAAGCCCTCTCGAATTCGCAATGGAATGGCTCGACGATTTGGACTTACTGAGTCAGAGTTGCCGACGCTGCGTCAGGTGCAATGGTTCGTCAGCAGCTATTCGAAGAAGAACCTCCACCGCAATGACGACTATGACGAAAGCCTGAGCCAAATCGATCAGCTGGCGTATGGTCCGACCGTCTCGGACACGAACCATTTTCGTTTGGTTGGAAACGTGACGGCCGCGGCAAACCAGATGTGGGGAACGGCTCTGACGAAAAACAATTTTTAGTTGGGCTGACAACTAAACGTCTTTTACTGAATGCTTCTACTGAATGCGGCTCTCGACCCGGAGTCGTTCGTTTTCCACATGGATGCCACCTTCAAGTTGAACCAAGTCGGGTATCCTGTCATTGTGTGTGGGATCTCTGACAAGTGTCGCTCATTTCACCTCATGGCACTTTTCATTACGTCGCAACGCTTGGAGGACATTTACGTGACGGTGCTGACTGAACTGCGCAGGATTTTTGCT
>NW_008648989.1:1824412-1834163 GCF_000247585.1 Phytophthora nicotianae INRA-310 | reverse complement strand
ATGCATTAAATATGGAATGAAAACCGGTAGCTACATGTACAGTCGTTTCTTGCTAAAGAAAGAAAATCGAACTTCCTGTCTATTTTTTTTTCTGATTAATAATAGATTCACTTTCAACTTCAATTTTATCTGTGCTCAATTTGCTTTTCATTCTTCTTATCACTTCCACCATCGCAAGCCGCCCCAGCACCGACACTGCCCTACCTACTGCCTTCCCAGCCTTCTTCAAGTGGTGCCAAGCACACCTTCGCGCCCGCGGTTGGGGGCGCCTCGATGAAGCTGCGGCTCGTTACCTGAGAACATGGGTTCATGTTCAACAAGGTAATGCCTCAACCGCAGAGGCAATCAAGCAGCTGCTGTGCCCAAATCTCGCATCACTAAGTCCCGCCTCATTGAGGCAGCTGCTTTGGGGGACGACGCTGGTGAGGCGGAATGGGTCCTACCAACTGGTACCGACCTGCGGGGACTACCTACGGATCAAATGCGGACCATCCTGGCGGATCGTCGAATCAATGGGCGCGTTCAATTCCTAACCTCCAGGGTGCCAACCTGGGAGCCGGCGGTGAACCCCCCTTCAAACGAAATACACATATACAGAAGACGCCAACGGCACCGAGTGGAGCGCGCCTAAGTGGAAGCTGAAGCTACAGAAGAATAAACAAGTACCAACAGGCTCAATAAAGCATGTATTTTTTTCATAACTAATAAATTGCTTGTTCCTGTTCTGCCTCTTGTCGTTTGTGTAAGCTGCAACCGTTGAACCGCACAGCAACACACCAAGCCATCCGCAAGAGCAGTACAGGGCCGAAACCCTTCAACTTGCCCCGCACAAGCTCAGCACGCTGCCGGCGAATCCCGATGAAGCAATGCCTGTCTAGGTAGAACGTAATCGTAGTCTGCGTGTCCAGGTAGAAGGTAGTGGAAGTCTGCATTTCCAGGTAGAACGTAGTGGTAGTCTGCATGTCCAGGTAGAACGTAGTGGTAGTCTGCATGTTGAGCTGCTCGGTGTCCATGGCGCACGGGCGCCGCCGTGCCGGGAATCACGGCCGAGGCACGTCGCGCACAGGCGCTTGACGCTTAGAATGGAAATTGCTGAATGAGCTAACTGCTCCTCGCTACCAGGGGCAGTCAGCTCATTGGCTAAATGTCGGGGGACGCGGCTGCGGAATAGATGGTCCGTAGCCACGTCCCACTATCTGTGCAGAGTGTGGCAGAGTCTGCATGCCAAAGCAGCCAGCATGCGCACGATCTGTTTGGCACGCAACCAACACGTGTGCTGGCTGCATCTGGCAGTGTGATACTACTATTTTGTCCTACGCATGCATGCACTTAGCCAGCCAGCTCCACCTACATGTTGTAGTTGGGGAGTCAAATCCTGAACAGTATCCAGAGTATCGACAATGCTGTATACGGCATATCGACACTCAAGATGACAAGATACACCGTTACGCGTCCTGTTTTGACATGGCTCGCGTCCAACCATTTGGGGCCAAGGCAACTAGGATCATGTAGACTACAATAATTATTCGCTTTGCTATTTACCTGCAAATACACTAGGCCAAACTTCCTGGGAGCTCCGCCGGCTCCCCCAACCGTGGCTTACTTTCGCTGGGTACTACAGCAATACACTAATAATATGTTTTTGCTGTGATAAGTAGGAAGGCCTCATGAAGATGCGCAAGTTTTCCAGGCAAATTGATGTGCTCGTTTATTCAGAAAAACTGACATGTTCCTTTTCTATAATAACTGGTATGTTCCTTTTCTTCAAAAACAGGTCTAGAAATAACATTAGGTTCCTTTAAATTGACACTAAATATTGTGCTTTGCACACATTCTGTCTAAACGTTATGGGGGTCTCGACGCGGTTTATTTCTCGTTGGCGTATACTGTTTCGTCGTAGCGGTAATGTGATACCGAAGACGCGAATCCCGCTTCAATTGAGAATGAACCGTAGTTATTTGCCGATTGGCCGTGAAGGAGGAGGACAGTGTGCAGGCTAGCACTTGTTCAAGTCAACAAGCTGAGAAAGAAGTAGCCGGACATTGCATTGTCGCTGTGTCTTTGCGTTGCTGCAGAGTTGCCTTGTTATCCGGTATGATCAACCTATTTGTAACGTTAGGTTGTGTTCTAGCTTTAGATTCACGAAATAGATTTGTCGTTGTTTCAGATGCGCTATTAAAAAGCCAAAGTTGATGCAAAGCACAATACAATCTAATAGGTAATAGATTAATTGATAAAATATTGCCTGAATTAAGCTGCTTACCACTGGGAACCCCTGGACGCTACAGATGTAACGGGTCTTGAGAACCCGGTACCTTAGCGTACACTAGTGGGAGGAAGCTGGAAGGTTTAACTCTGAGATTCATTGTTAACGGCGCGGTCTCGACACGTGAGACCGCGGCAACCAGTGGTACTGTTCTACATGCTGATTGGCTACCGTAGTGACACGGTAGCTGCTTATAGCCCGTCACACTATCCCCCTTTAGATAGAGAACACGCGGCATTTGGCATTGGGATCAGCGAGGGCCGAGGTGAACGAAGACGCTTCAACAATGGAGGAGGAGCTCGAGCGGTGGATGCTGCATGATTGCAGCGCCTACCTTGACGCGCGCAGCCCGAACGAGATGAAGCACTTGTTAGAGAGATTCCGAGCGACGCTCGGCAAGAACGTCACGGTGACGCCCACCGTGACCATCCGGTCTCTCGACCGAGTGTGGACGGCGTTTGTCAAGCGCTGGAACCTGAAGGGCTGCGAGGCTTACGAGTCGATGCTGCAGAGGCGTGAAGCTGATCATGCTCGGTTGTCCGTCGGTGATCTGGCTGCGCAGGTCTGTAGTCTGTCTCGGGAAGCAGGTCGCCGATGCTGCGTCGCGCGCCTGGACGACGGGTGTCCGCGCTGTCGCGAGCGGGGTTTCTCGCGACCGGACCATGAAAAGTGGCGTCGCGTTCTGGAGGCGGTGCCTGTTACTGGAGTGGAGAGGAAAGTGATCGGGCGTTACCAGCAAACGCTGAATGAGGCTAGGCGCGACGGGCGGCTGCGCCCTCTGCGCGATCCGTCGCTGGTACGAGTGTGGATGCTCCGTCCCCAGAGGGGCAGGGACATGGGGATATCGTCCGTAGTTGACAGAGAATGGGGTGAATCCCGTCGAGGCATGGATAGCGTTGCTCATGGTAAATTTGACCATCGGTAGGAAAGTGCTCCAGGACTTGAACGAAGTAGCAAAGCTGCGTAGAAAATATTCGACGACTCGGTTTGCTCGTTCAGTCTGGCCGTCCGTCTCAGGGTGCGACGCGGTGGACATCTTCAACCGCGTCCAGAGGAGGAGGAACAACTCTTGCCAGAAAGCCGCAGTGAAACTTGGATTGCGGTCGGAGATGATCGAAGACGGCAGACCGCGATGCCGATAGACAATATCCAAGAAGATCGCCGCGGACTGTTTCGCGGTGATGGTGGAGGCGGTTGGAGTAATATGGACCATCTTGCTGAACCGGTCGACGAAGACAAGGATTCCAGTACGGCCTTGCACATCACGGGGAAGACCGAAAACGAAGTCCATGCTGACGGACGACCACGGCGCAGTAGCCACTTCGAGTGAACGAAGTGGCGCTTGATTCGAATGCGAGGGCTTCACGTTGACACGCTTCGCAGAAGCGTATCCATTTGAGCACCCATTTGTGCATGTGCGTCTCGCGAGAGTGACGCGACCGTCTTCTCGCGTCCAATATGTTCACTACTGGAAGAATCGTGGGACTCGTGAATGAGACGAGCTCGAAGGTCGTCGTCGAGCGGAACGACGATGCGCGGTGGGTCGTCACGATCAACCTGGTAATCCAGCAGATCACCATCAAGGCCGTGTCGGTCGACGCAAGAACGGGTGCGCGTCGACAAATGTCGCCGTGCCGAGTCGGACGGGTTTTGCAAGTACTTGATCGCATTCATGTACGCCGCGTCGGACTCGTACGCGGTCACTATCATGTCGCGGAGAGGGCTGCTCGCGGCAACTGCAAACGCACCGAGTTCTCCGGCTGTGCACACGGCACACTCGTCATCGTCCTTGTCGCCAACTACAAGGCGACCCGACTGCACGTAGTCCGGCCGACGTGACAGCGCGTCGGCGAGGATGTTGGTCTTGCCAGGTTTGTAGTGCACGACAAAATTGTACTCGGAGAAGAGGGAAAACCATCGCGCCATACGGTGGGATCGGCGCGGGCTTTTGGTCGCCGTCCGTAGCGAAGCGTGCTCGGCGTAGATGGCGAAGGCCTGCGCGCTACAGGTACACGAGAAACTTGATGAGTGCGTAGCGCATGGCTAGGATCTTCTTATCATGGACGGGGTAGTTGCGCTCCGCCGGCTTCAGGTGGCGAGACTGTTAGCTGCTAACTTGTTCGCGCCCGCCGTCGCCGAACTGCATCAAGGCGCACCCAATGGTGTAGTCGCTTGCGTCGCAAACGATGTGGAACGGCTTCGAGCGGTCAGGAAGCATGAGAACGGGCGCGGTGGATAAGCTCGCCTTCACCGCGTCGAATGCCGACTGGTGCTCAGGACGCCATGTCCATGTGGCGTCCTCCTTGAGGAGCTGCGAGAGCGGGTGAACGGACTCGGGCGAAGTTCTTCGCGTAGTGGTGGAGGTATGTGGCGAGCCCGATCCACTGCCTCAGCTGCTTCTGGTCCTGCGGAGCTGGCCAATCACAAATGGCCGCGATCTTCTCTGGGTCTGCACGGACCCCTTCCTTGCCGACATAGCTCCCGAGTGCTGGGATCTCGGCAGCGCAAAAGTTGCACTTCTTCAAGTTCGCATACAGCTTGTTCTCGCGCATCACTTCGAACACCTCACGGAGGTGCCGGAGGTGGACCTCATTGTCGATCATGCCGTCCTCGGCATGACTGTGAATAAAGGTGTCGTCGATGTAGCTGGGTGCGAAGTCGTGATACGGGCACAGTAGGTTGGACACCATACGGTTGAAGGTGACCAGGGCATTTTTGAGCCTCTGCGGCATCATGAGCCATTCCCAAAGCATGCCGCTGGGCGTGCTGACAGCGGTCAGCGGGACGTCGTCTTCTCGTATCAGGATCTGATATAAGCCATCAGATGAATCGCGCTGTAAGTGGTGCTGCCCGACATGGTGTCGAGCACCATGTCCTTGCGGGGAATCGGCGTCTGCGCCGGGATCGTGACGTCGTTGAGCTCGTTGAAAGTGTGGATAATTCTCCATCCGCTCGTCGCTTTCTTAACGCAGAAGGTAGGGCGGGAATGGGGTGACAGGCTATCGGAAACGTGGCCGACTTGCCGGCGACTTTCTAAGAAGGCGTCAATTGCTTCAACTTGGTCGCGGGGAAGGGGCCACTGTTGAGTCACGCAGTACTTGGATCCGGGCACGAGGTCGATCTCGTGCCGCACGCCGGGATCTGGGGGGCAAGGCCTCTGGAACCTTGTCAGGGAAGATATCGATAAATTCGTGGACTAGGGAAGCCCCAGGGTTGCCTGACGCTTGGAGAGCCGGCAACGACTGATCCGCATACCGTACTTCGCAAGCGCTTTTGGGTTCGGCACCTTTCGGACGATGTCGCGGAACGGGCGCTGAGTCCGCAGGGCCGACGTTGATAGCCGCGATGGATGCGGCGTCCTTAACCACAAGCATACACACTTGGTCAACCTCGCCGTGTTTCAAGTCGCGGAGGAAATGGTTCCACGACAGGCCGGGAAGCTTGGTGATAGCGTTGGCATCGCACGGAGGGTGTGCAACCTCGAGTTCGTACAAGCGTGCTTGACAATCGCAGGCATCTCCCACCATAACGGTATGGTTTCAGACTTCGGATCAACAGAGGTAGTTGAAGAAACACGTGGCCGTCATGGTGTTTGTCTACCACGACGGCGGACCGGACGTTGTTCGTCCTGCAAGACAGGAAATGAGAGCACATGCTCGATCACGTCTGTCGAATCGCGACTATTGACCGATTCGGCGCCCAGATACGGGATACACGTCTCTACCGTATCGGATCTTGCAGGGAGCCCCCGCTCGACCACATGCGGGAGCTCAGCTACGACTGCATGTGGGAGGCCATGCTCAACCATGTCTTGTTTACTTGGGAGCCACTGCTCATCAGGACACGGGGGTATCTGCTCGCCCGTGTCGGGCCCGTCCTGAGAGCCATACTCAGGGCGTGCACATGTTGCATGCTCACACGCTGCACATGTTGCATGCTCACACGCTGCACATGAAGGGCCATCGCTCGATTCAGATGCATCGATGGACATGGCGTCTGGGGCCATGACAGCAACATGTGGCCAAAACTTGAGTGTTCTACGGAGGAACGCCAGCACCGCGTTGACATCGATGTCGCGAAGGCGGACTGTACGGGTCAACCAGTCGATGTGGGGCTGGTAACGAGCAAGCCACGGGATACCGCAGTCAAAGGATCCGCTCAATTCGATCACCAGAAATTCATCCGTTCCCGAGAATATCTCTCCTTTCACGGCCAGTAGGGCGCCCGGCACCTACTGATTGTCGCCGCATTTTGGAGCGGCGACGTCAGTCTCAATGGAGACGTTCGCCAACACGGGCGCCGGTACACGACACACCGCCGCGCGATGACCAGGTTTACGACAGCGGAAGCATTTCATCTGTCGTGGGTCGGCGAACGCGTCGATGTCGGCATGGCACGTCGCCCATTGTAGTGCCGGATAGCGTCAATCTACATTGGCTCCGGCTCCAGTTTAGGTGCCGGGGCCGGAGAGAAGTCGAATGCTTGCGAAGCAGTCACGCTGTAGTCTTTCCGAAGTGCCACGGAGAACGTTCTTCGAGAGTCGCAGGGGTCTTTCTCGTCAAGTAGAAGCACTGGTATCCGGAACTCCTGAGCGATCGGGCGTTGTTGGGCTTCCGAGCCAGCCGTCAGCAACATCTGGATGGCGGCCTCGCCTGTCACGGCGGCCAGGTGACGTAGCGTTTCCCATTTTATCGAAGAAAAAGGAGGGAAGCTGGCATGCTCGAGGGACGTGCTGGTCATCTTGGACGCGTCGCTCAACGACGTGTCGTTCATATTGGTCACTGGGCGGATTACTAAGTGCTACCAGGTGTAGCGGGGCTTGAGAATCCGTTATCTTAGCGTACACTAGTGGGAGGAAGCTGGAAGGTTTAACTCTGAGATTCATAGTTAACGGCGCGGTCTCGACACGTGAGACCGCGGCAACCAGTGGTACTGTTCTACGTGCTGATTGGCTACCATGTTGGCACGGTAGCTGCTTGTGTGACAATAGTCCGTCACAACTGATGTCTACTCAGCGTGCGAGATGCTACGTGCAGCGAGTTCGTCGTACGTGCGCAAATTCATATTAGTCAGAAACAAAGGTTTACGGTCTTTATCTAGGTTTGATAAAATGCTTGATAATGGATAGCAGTGTGGCCTTCGTGCGTTTATGGAAAACGATGCGGCCGAGCCACTGACCCGTCGTCCTGTCAACGCCCCCGAACAACCAGAACTCTTTGTAATGACGGCCACGACCGTACGTCGACTTCTTCTTGAGACTCGTTTCGTTTGTTTCGACGATGTGTCCTTCGCCTCCAATCTGTCGTTAATACAGTTAGAGATTATTTACAATTTAAGAGTATAACAACATATTTTTATACCTTGAAATCACCGTTGAGTAGCTCTTTCGAGCACAAGACCTGCCACGCAGCGTACCGTTCCGAGACGGTGTTCTCGCTGACCTCGGCCATATGTGCGGCTTGGGGGATGACGCTCGCATACACCACGCAAACATCAGACGTAGGGCTTGGGAAAGCGTGAGATTCATCTTCGAGAACCAAGAGTTCACGAAGATGCTGTGCTGCTCTTGCTCCCGTTGCCATGGCGCTTATTTTTACAGCAGCGCCAGTAGCGCTCTTTTGCGGTGAGGCGCATGGGCTGGTGCACTGAGGGCACAGCATCGTCTTCTCCAGCAGCCCCACCTCCATGGCCTAAGCAGCTCGTTGGTGGTCGCCTCAATGACCGCGCTGATATCCAAGAGGTGGAGCCGCAGATCGTTACAGTTGTGCGACATTGCTGGCACTTTTCGAAATAAAATAGAAATGACAACAGAGATTTAAAACGGTCCTTTCAATTGTTTATACTAGGAATTTGTAGGGAAGATTAAAGCTGCGCATACGAACTGCGCGCGAAAATGATCGCTGCTGTGGCACCGATGTGCATCAGATCAGATACTGGGTAATACTGATTCTGAGGATCAGATAAAAACTTTGTTTTTTTTGTTGTTTTTGGAAAACGGAGCTATTCTTGGGGAGGGCCGACTCCAGCTTTCCAACGAGGTCATATTTATGGAAGTACGGAACACGGCATTGATGATCAAGATGAGTATGATAGATATGGGTAGTGTACAATATGTAGGTCCACCTTCTTCTAAAACAATACTGGTCAACTTCCAGTGGATATCGTGGAGGTCTTGACAATCAATATTGTTCCATACAAATTTTACAATTTTACAATATCATTTTTTTTCTTCCGAGCCCTGTCACCCTAGGCTCCGAAGTGTGTATGTTATTTAACGCTACTTTTAGGTACATTTACGGTACACTCTCGTATTCGCCTTCGCATAGCCCTACATGTACAGTGCGCGACAGGTTGTTATGACCAGCCACATTTTTGGTCGTAGCTCCCTCAATTTTGCGAGTTGAGGCTTGCTATTTAGATATATTGTTTAGGACGTAATCGCGCTTTTAAGACTTGTTTTAACGACGGCGATATCGCATTTTGAGAGGGGTCTAGTATACAAGCCACCACATTTGTGTCTGCGTCCATTAATAAGACCACCCAGTCCAATACAAACAACAAGATAAAAAATGAAATGGCTACATCACTCCCAACCATTTATTCAGCAATTGCCACTAGCGCTCTACGCCTTTCATTCATTGTTTGGACTCGATGGGACTGGGGCCAGCACTTTCGGACGAAGAGGAGGGAAGTATCAAAGGGCTGTATGAAGCTGGCTGCAGTGAACGCGAAATTGAGAGACGTGTTGGCCGCTCTCGTGGGGCTATTAGCCGCGTACTTTTTGGAAGCGAGAGAGAGCGAAAAAACCTGGACCTGCTGCTGCTCTGACGGACCGAGAGGTTCGCTTGCTGCTGCGCACAGCGGCCAAGGGCGACTACTCTGCACGGCAGCTCAAGAGTGAGCTTTGCCTGTCGGCATCGGTGCGCACTATTCAGCGAGTGCTTGCCGGTGTCGACTGGCTAGTCTATACAAAGATGAATAACAGCTTGCCGCTCTTAGCGGAGGACAAAGTGGCTAGGGAAGAGTGGGCGTGGGCGAGGATTTTCAACACGGATGCCACCGGGTCCTGGGATGCCATCATCTTCTCGGACGAGAAGAAGTGGAATCTTGATGGTCCCGACGGCTTCCAGACCTACTGGCGGGACATTCACCAGCCGGTTCGACGGACGAAGCGTCGACAGGCTGGTGGCGGATCCGTAATGGTGTGGGCGGGGTTCAGCGCTGCTGGCAAGACGGAGCTCGCAGTGCTGCATGGCAAGCAGAACTCGGACGACTACGTCTACACTATGTTCGAGTATCTGCTGCCTTTTGCTAATCTTCATTATGGTACAGATTTCGTCTATCAGCAGGACGGAGCGTCCATTCACCGGTCCAAGAGGACGAAGGAGTTTTTCGAGGAACAGGGCATGCATGTGCTTCCGTGGCCAGCCAGGTCTCCGGATTTAAATCCGATCGAGAATCTGTGGTCCATCTTGAGTCGGCGTG
>NW_008648989.1:1817455-1824054 GCF_000247585.1 Phytophthora nicotianae INRA-310 | reverse complement strand
ACCGTCATCGCGTAGCCCTAGATCTGGCGAAAGGTGTAAATACATACTTTGTAGAACAAATTAGATCAAATATAATAATTGATATTGCTAAGGTGTTTGGTGTGGTGCACTGCACACTCTGACATTTGGTTTGGTTTGCACAGGATATTTCAATCTGGGAGTTTATGGAATACTTAGTACCTGACACAGGTCTCCACTGTGACCCTTTTGGAGCTGATAGTGAGACAGTATTAGTGCATATTAATCTGGCATACCTGATACGACCCGTGGACAGCACCTCGTATCAAGTATAGCAGTAAATCAGATTTGAGAGCAGTGTACCAATACAACCAGCAACACGACGCTGGCATCAGCTGAGCTATTCGCTGGCCTCGTTGATCGAACCACGAGGATGTTGCCAGTCGAACGTCTAAGAACGAGCCAAATATCGACAAACTCCCTCCCCCTCCTCCCGTCCTTCCTCATCAACCAGCAACAATACGGACAGCAAATATATGCAGGCTCATAAAAAATCCAAGCCTATACTGAAGGCAGCAGGGTGGAGTACTGAACAAGTTGCACAGTTTACGAGAGAGAGTCATTAAAGAAAATGTTCGCGCGAAGTCCTGTCCAAGTGCAACGACAGTATAACAACTTTTGAAGAAGGATGGAAGCTGTGACCATGTGATTTCACACGCTGCAAAGCTTTTGTGGGGCCCTGGCTACATATGTCCTCAACACTGCCTCGGTCGGCTGGGAACGGGATGAATACAGATTTCTCTCTCCAATCCGGTAGAGTGGTCCGACACTATCTTAGGATTTGATATGTTATTTAGAAAGGATCGATATGTAATGCATCTACAAGGTCAACTGTGAAGCGCGGACTATGATGTCCTCTACTGCGACGTCGGCTTCGTAGCTAGCTAGTGGGGGGCCATATTGAGAATATCAGAAATAGTTGTTTGCGCAGGCGGCCGTTTTAATCGGTAGGTGATCTTTGCCCATGCCGCCAACTCATTTTGTGTCAGGCCTGGACAATCTCCAGCCTTCTTGATGATTCCTCGCTTATGATGAATTTTTAGCCAGGCCCAGAAGACCGTACAGTAACTTTGTTGTGTTGTGAAGTCTGTATGACTGGCTTGGAGATGTCCGCGCCAAACACCCGGATAATACCTCTCGAAGACGATTGTATCATTCCGTTCAGGATATTAATTTTTTAGTAGTACCGGATTGGAGAGAGAAGTCTGTATTGTCAATCCCTAAAAAAACCGATGTCTCCCTAGAAGGAATTCTAGTTCCGACATATGTCGACACTTGATATAAGTAAAAAAAAAAAAAGAGACTAGATTCTCTGTGGTACTATGAATACATTAATTTATATTTACTTATACTATTGACAATGATGAACATCAGTGTTAGGGGGAATCGGAAGCTGTATCTTATATACAGTCTGTAAGTACGATTTCACCGTCGTCTGTCTGGAAGTTACAGACAACGACGGTGAAATCCGCAAATCTGTCATGCACACTTGAAGTTTACAACACAAAATTTGTACTAGTACAAGTTAAAGTTATAACCATTGAAAGAGTAAATTCCATTGACTGATCGCTACGAACAGCATCGCAAAGTATGACCTTGCGTCTGCCCTTTCATACTGCTGTGAAGCTATCATACCGTCAGCGGCCTTGGAAGACTTCAAATTTGTGTCAATGAATTGGCTCTGGCGGATTTTCCTGTTGTGGAATCAAGAAAAGGACTGCTATGGAGGATGGCGTTCAGAGGGTGGAGAATTTCGCCGTCGTTGTCTGTATGCATTAGGGATGGGGACGTAAACTGCTTTAACGTAAATTTTTGCTTGTTCACGTTCCCGTCAAAAAGTTCCCGTTGGCGTTTTTCCTTACGTACATTCCCGTACAAATGACATTAAGTTGAGGAGGTTTATTTATTAATTTTCAAAAGTGCCGACCCGCCATAGTTGGCGACGCCAACAGCAACAACTACAGCGGGCGCAGCTCCACGCAGTCTCAGTACTGTCAACTGAAACCTCTATTTCAGAATTAATCTGTTTATTCTCTATAGTGGGTTTGAGATTGACGTCAAGTTACGTAAAATGTACGGCAAAATTCTGGCCCAAATTTTGTGTACGGGAACTTTACGTACGTTAACGTCCCCATCTCTAGTATGCATAGGTTCACGGATCTGGCAAGCGTGTGTAAGAGACGTGAAAAGCAAATCGCGCTCTATTCAGTTGTCCAAGTGTCACATAACAAACTTGTCTTGGAAATGCTGGGAATCACGTTTGCATCGCACACAAACAACTATGAGGGCCAAGATAAGCAGTCTTGTCCCTGCTCGGAGCAGTGCTCCGACCATAGCTCTTCGTTTCTTCAAAAAGTAATTCAGTTACTACGGGGCTGGTATTCGGATAAAGTCGGATCCAACGCATGATGGTGAGATAAGTTTCGGGTTAAGAATTGTCATCACCATCAAACCAGCCACGTTTCTGTGTAAAGCTTAACTCGGTAATCCCTGAGAGAGCTCGGAATGCTTGTACGCAGATTCCCCTTTACACTTATTATATATAAACTGACTGCGCTTCACGATCTACTGCAGTTCACGGTGGCTCATGAATGGGACTCCTCTCCTGCCAGCCTATTATATAGCGGCCAGCTGGAGCATTCCCGAGATGATGAGTCCCATCACGGGCTGATCTCCTCGCTTCGCAAACACCTGTGAGTTGTAGATCCAGAACGGCATGTTCATGATAACGGAGATTTTTGACAGGTCGATACAGCCCGTCCACCCCAGTTCGGAATTTACTTTGTCATACTGTAGAAGGGTGGGCTTTGTCGCTTGTCTCGCTATGCATCTTGATCGTGTTCTTGTGGTGACGGTGGTAGTTCTTCTTACCATTACCAGTGCTCTCGTGGTGCCCCAGGAGGACAGCGTTTCACACGCTTTATTCACTGGTCGGGATGGTGTAAACCAGGGGAGATCACTTCGGGTCACTCAGGCCGACGAGAACGACAGCTCCACCATTCAAGATCGGACTGATGCAGAAGAGAGGGCCAATCTGATATCGACATTTTTCTCGAAGATAGGGGACCACGTGCCTCTATCTTGGAAAACTAGGTTGTGGCTTGAGCGAAGCAAACCGGTCGATTATGTCAAGGAAAAACTGGGTATGAAGGGGCTGACAGGAGCTCGACTAATGGAGCACGAGAACTACCCACGTTTGGTGTGGTATGCGGACACACTTGAAGGCTATAAGATATGGAAGCTGGTCCGCAGAGATTACACAACAACCTATTGGTGGGACAGGAAAGGGCTCGACCAAATGGTGTCTGCGAAGAAGGACATGACAAACGACGAAATTTTCGCTCAGCTAAACAAAATTAAGACCACACCAGCGTTTAAAAGCTACAAGCGCTATGCTATTGCGTTTGACGATCACATCATCAATATGTTTGGCTCCGGTTATTACCGACCAACTCGGTTTATCGATGAGAACGCTACGCCGGTGGAAAAGATGGCAAGGACACAGATTTGGGTGGAAAAGGAAAGACCTCCGGAGTATGTGAAGGAATTTTTGGGGCTATTGAGAGCAGACGCGACGGAGCTCAAAAAGAACCAATTCTACGTGTACTTTATTGCAGAATATACGAAGATCCAGGAGGCTAAAGCTTTGGCTAAATCCATCCTAAAGGCTCAAGCAAAAGCAAAAGCGCAAGCAAAAGCGCAAGCAAAAGCACAAGCAAAAGCACAAGCAAAATCACAAGCTAAAGCTAAACCAAAGACCAATTAAATGTGGAATTTTGGGGCACGCTACACTTTTTCGAGATGCGGATGGTTAGAAGTAGAGTACGTTGTGGTGACTCAAGTATAAGAAGAAATGGATAAAGCATTTATGGAAAAAAAGTAGTATGGTATAGTGTTTTTCAATGATGATCCCCCGGACTCATGAAGCGCCACAACTTATCTTTTGTCAGTGTTCGAAATCAATAAGCTTGTATATGTAATCCCACGCACAACTTAAGTAAACTATTTGCATATAACGACTAATGCAGAAATGTTACTCTGCTATTCTGCGTGTTGAAGAAAAGTGATGGTGTCGGCATATTTCCTCGATTCGACGTGTTATTATGTTTTCTTATGATATTACCTTAGTCGAATCGCGCGAATTTTATCGCCTTGGCCACACTCGGGGCTGTGATGAGGTGGGTGCTTCGGACTTAAATACCGTAAAGTCCGGATTGAGTGAGACAAACGAATTGAGTGCAACGTGCGTAAAAAATAGAAAGGAACAATTTACAAAACCCAGTACAATGGTACTTTTTTACCACGAAAATGTGCCGGGTTTAATTTTTTTATTTTGTTAGGCAAAGATCTTTATACGATTGTCGCACTCAATCCGGACTTTACGGTTCGATTTTACGTCGATTTGGTCACTTCCCCCCAAAAGATGCATGAATGGGCTAGTGCAATAACAATAACCGCATTATTCTTGTTCGCGATGCTTCTCAACTGGCATGTGAAACAGGGTCCAGATAAATCATGAAGTTATATTTTGATGGTTGTTGCGATTGCGAAGAGGACATAGAGGTAATTAATAAGTATGCTCCAAACTGTCTGCTATCTAACGTTTAGTTAACAAAAAAATACTTTATACCGTCATCGCGTAGCCCTAGATCTGGCGAAAGGTATAATGCTGCTTGTAAACAGCTTTTCATCAGGTATTAATAAAGCACGGTGATTATGTACATACATGTAAGGTATTGGTGTGGTGCGCAACCATGAAATCTAGTCTGATTCAAATGAATATTTCAAATCTTGGAATTTTGGAATATCTACCAGACTTTTCAAGGTCTCCATTGTGACCCGTTCGGAGATGATTTCTGATGAAACCTGCTCAAAACGGTCGGACACGTGATTTCATGTCGATATGTATCACTAACCTCTACTGCCAGTAGGAAACCCTTGGTTTGACCACACTTGACTCTTTATTCTATCATCGCTATGTATTAACTTTCAAGTTTGACAGTATGATTAAGGTATCGTACAAAAAATAAAGTCTACCAGTTGGTTAAATTGAATACAATCAAGTATGACATGGAATCACGATTTAAAAGCTCAACTGAGTCGTGTTTATCTGTATACTACACAAGTTTGAGGATCTGGCAAGCGTGTGCGCGAGACGTGTAAAGCAAATTCGCGCTCAGGTCGGAAATTACTGTCAAATAACAAACTTGACTTGGAGATGTTGGGAGCCACTCTTTGTATCGCACACAATCACGACTATAAGAGCCAATGATGGCCAGTTCTGCCCCCGCCCCTGCCAAAGCTCTTCGTTATCTCTAATGCGGAAGTTATTCAGTAAAAGCAATGCATAATGTAGGGACTGGTTTTCGGTTAAAGTCGGATTCAACATATGAGATTGGTTTTAAGATAAGTAGTCCACAGAATCACCATCACCATCAAAAGCGACCATTTACTCTTTCTTAACCGACAAACCTGTCTGTCTGTCCGTCTGTGCGTCCGTCCTTCCTGCAACCTCTTTTACCGATTGCACTCCACTTTTAGCCTTCTTTGAATCTTCCCCTTAACAGTGGACACGCACCTACGATATTGATTTGCATCACTATCCTGACTGCATGACGTAAGCAAGTGGCACGAAAACACGCAAATCTGATTGGCTACACATTAAATAGCAAGGAATCGTACCTAAGCACGAGAACCTGCGACACTGACTCTAATAAGGAGTAAAGGACACGCGTAGACACCGAATTGTTCATCGATAGACAAAAGGAGGCGGCACTGATAGACACACATAAACGTGAGCGGAGGGAGAAACTACGGAGCACCGAACTTCTGAGCACCGGGACATAATTTTTTTTTAGAAAAGTCACTAACACATTAAATTTGCACACGATTTCTGGGATTTATCCATGTGCTCAATTTGGGCGAAGAGAGAGCTACAAATAGGTATATCGCTTAACTCGGTTTGTGTACCCCAAACTGTGACCTATGTAACCAGTTACCGGTTATACCGACCAGTCTGATTATTGTGTAACCAGCTACCGGTTATACCGACCAGTCTGATTATTGTGTAACCAGCTACCGGTTATACCGACCAGTCTGATTAATGTGTAACCAGCTACCGGTTATACCGACCAGTCTGATTATTACATAACCGGTTACCGAATACACTGACCAGTCGGATTATTGTGTAACGAGCTACCGGATTTACTGATTACAATGTAACCAGGCCTACTTCTCGAGTTCTTTTGGAAACTTTGCCTAAAAGTAAGGGTGGATATGGTGTTCCGCTGCGGGGAACATTTGGTGACTACTTTCGCCTACAAAAGTGTCTATAGTCGGCCTAGACTCAATCGGTAGCACGATCAAGACCGATTTGATCCTACTGATTGGACGAAAGGAAAACAATTCTTCCAGGAGCCAAACATACCGAATGGATGTAAACGCTCTGCGCACTTGTATGACTTTAAATAGAACTACCATTTGCTATAGGAAAGCTGTCATGTGTACTGAAAATTTGGCACGATAACTTTCTTTATTTGTAAGCATGCAAGCTCTTGCCTGATCTACGATTGGTAGACTCG
>NW_008648989.1:1804024-1806436 GCF_000247585.1 Phytophthora nicotianae INRA-310 | reverse complement strand
GGTGATAGCGTTAAGGTCGTAGCATTTGTCCCTCATTAATAAACTTTCGCTCTTTACGACAAGTCATCCGGATCTGCGCGATAAACGTTTATGATTGCTATAGCTCGTTTTGATATGCTTATTCCGGCAAAATGATGACCCCAACTCTCTGGATTTCATATCCAGACCATTGTCCTACCCGGGATTGTAACGCCGTTGTAATCCTTTGATTATTAACACCTAGCCTCAACACAATATAGATTAATTACCGTTCTCACTTTATTGACATGTTTTATATACAAACCTTTTGGACACGTATACTATCCGTGAAGGTTGACCCATCCGAAGAAGATTACAATCAAGTTCATGTTAGAGTTATTCGTGTGGCTTGAGTAGTATGTCCGAGATTTGGTGGACCCATCGTGATTGACAACCTTTCATCCATCGCTTCAGTTCAGCCAGCGAGAGCAACGTGACGTTGGCAAAACATCGCTGGCTGTGTCTGTAAATGGGGGAAGGGTTACATTTGTTGACGGCCATATCTCGTATTCTCATGACTATTGACTATACGCTCATGCGTGGAGCACGTGTATCTAGCGATCAGGGTGTTCTCTGGTGCATTAAAGTGAGAGTATGCGAACGAGGCTTGCTGTCAATGTGAGCAGATGAATGAAAATTTGAAAGTGAGATGGAATCAGTTAGAAGTCATAGTACTGCTTACCCCTTCCTACCCATGCAGCTCATAGTGCCCTCCTACTATAGCAAGTCCATGCATACAAATAGTATACTGGGACGGACACACCTGTATACAATCATGCATATAAATCGTAATCTGGGGAGGACACGCTCTATATAGCGGGAATGCCACATGTCACGATTGTTCTCCCACTGAAGATCCTGTGGTTGACCAAATTGAAGTTGTCGTCCAACCATAACCCAGGATACGAAATGACCTTCCAATGAGATTGCACCATTGCTGCCACTTCAACTGCGGCATGCGTCGGGCACGGGTTTGACGTGTGCCGAGCGGTAGGCATCCAGCGAAATAGACGCCGAAGTGCAATAACAACACCTAGCATGTTTTTGTACAGGATATAACTACTAGTCTATATGAAACAAAACATTTGTCAACTGCAGAAATAATGGATGCACACATTCGTTTTGAGCTCTGGCGGTACTCACAAACATGAGAAATCTCCTTGAATTACGAACCCAAGTTCTCTAGACTGTCTCTTGATGGATCGGATCGGCTCGTTGGCCATTGGTCAGTGGCCACAAAGTGAATTTTCTGTCCGTGAACTATCCTTTCGGTACTACGTTGAGTAGTACGTGCAAGTACAGATGGATGCATTACTATCCAACTGATTCCTTCTGTTCAAGTGTTCTATCTCCTCGTTTCCTTGTCTCTAACATTGGCCCGCTAGGCAGTTCCACGCTGTAGGGCAGCTCGAAATGCTGTTACAAACCACACTGGAACAGTAAGCAGGGGATGCACCGACGCCAGAACGTGCATCATGGGCATCCAGAACAAAAAATATAATCTTCTTACCATACAAGCCAAGTGTAGCCCCACAAATGGAGCTATCTATGCAGGTGTGGCTGGAATGAAGTGTAGCCCCCTCGCTTCGCTTAGAGTTGATTGTGTTAGTACGGAACGATTCCTTCTTAGACAGTTGTTGCTACCTCGCTTCGGTTGTCGGTGAACGCTTTAAATTCATAAACATCCTGTTGTACTGAGATTAATAACCCCCAGTACCAAGTACAATTCATATTATGAGTGTAGGTTTTGTTTTGTTTCATTTAAGGACAAATTGTCACGGTGGGTATACTTTAACTACTAGGGACTGCCCTTCATCTGTACTGAGAACTTGGTTTTTTGTAGCCAGCTGATATTTTGAAAGACTCCCGAAACATAGATATGTACTCTGAGAAACGAAATATAGCAATGTTAGATAGCTTTAACAATACCGAAGAAAGATGGGCACAACTATTTAAAATGCCAGGTTAGGTCAGCAACTCGCAAAAAATGTGATAAGGAAAATTATTTGCCTGCTGTCATTGACCCTTACGGCGTCTTGAGCGGTCTCGGTGCATCATTGATTTTAAAGTGACGCCTCTCGTGACGGCGAAGATTTTGCCAATGTACGTAGTCGCCCGTGGCGAGTAAATATAAATACCTTAGAGCATTGCTATTGCTTCTACTTATCTTGAAAATTCATTATCATGTCTATTTACTAATTATCATCCACTACCGGCTGGGTGAGTCTGGGCCTTCAGATCACGCCCCAAACGATCGTTTACCGTACTGGTAGACGTATTGCTGTGGGTTTGCCCTACCTACACTAGTAGCTCGAGCTGCCGTGGAAATTACTACACCACAACGGTGGGCGAGGAGCATTCAGCAAAGCTGAACGCTTCGCACTCGCCACCGAT
>NW_008648989.1:1799084-1802837 GCF_000247585.1 Phytophthora nicotianae INRA-310 | reverse complement strand
ATCTTGGTCATAGTCGGAACCGACGAGCATTCGGTAGTGATGTATCCTTGTTCATGTTGCACCTCGGTGACCACCTGTCGCATGACCGAGCGTTCGTGGCTTGAGCAACTTGAACATAGCCACTTCAGCGATTACATAGAAATCACTACACCACAAATCGCACATTTTGCCAAATTGCGCCTCGCCCGCGATCTCGGCTGGTGCCAGTCCACAACGCGAAACTTCCGCTGGTATCGCGTCTTGAGCCGTTTGTATCGTGTTGGTACGGTTTTGGCGTAGGCCAGTGCCTCCGCCACCTTGTCGTCAGAGCTTGTAGTCGTGTCGCTCATAGCCGCTTCGTCATCCGAGGACACTAAGTTAATAATCTGGCTAAGTGACAATCGTTTGAAAATTTCCTCGCGTTGACTCGATTGTTTGTTGTTGATTGCAGGTCTGTTGCCTCCGTTACGTCGATATCCGTAGCGCTGAACCTCGGCAAAAAAAACCAAATCGGGTTCAGGCTCTTCCAAACTGGACCTTCATGAATGAGAGCTCTCGGAAACAATTTCCTCGCGCATTTGACGAAGTGCCTCGTAAGTGACTTCGATAGAAGTTTGCACTGCACCTTGAAGGGCCATATTCAGCTCGCTGGACCGAGACGGAGCCGAAGGTCAGATGATACGTCCGTAGTTTTCGCCACTTCGTGGCTTCTGGGGAGAATTCGTTGCCAAACTGGTCTCCCACACGCTTTACCATCATGTCGGTAGGTAGGGAGTCTTCAGTGTCGACAGAGACCGGATACTCGACACCTTATGTGGCATCAACTCTCGTTACCACGCCAACGCGGTGTCCTCGTGCGTCGCCAGCCACGAATGCGCGGCAAAAATACTTATATCTATCCCCTGCACATAGGGTCTCCAGTTGGAGCTCCAAAGCGCTGACCCCACCATCGTCAACGTGCGTGTGCTGGACGCGCAATCAGCGGTAGCTGTAGGTGGCTGCCAGCCCCAGGAAGATACTGATGTGGTGTGGAGCATTTATGGCGGTTGTTGCCCGAACCACACGTCCACATTCAAGTAACATTGCATTTCGATTGCATGGTGACGCAACAGCGTCACAAGTGTCTGTACGCGCACAGGCGCACTCGAGAAGGGTCAGCTTGTCTGCACTGTCCGTGCATATTGTGGGAGATGGGTTATTGTGTTGGCCAGATTTCTACGTGTAATTATTATATTTCCTCCAACACGATACGCTCAACTTGTCGCATTAGTTTTTTTTTGTTATGTGGCATCCCGGTGGCATTCTAAGGAAATAGATAAAAATCTATTGTTGTTACTTTTTGATGATTGTAAAATACGAACCTAAAGTCCACTGAGGTGGCTATTAACCGTAGCACTGTTAGTATAGTTGGTGGTTCCCTATTCTGGCATACCGTCCAAGCCTTAAACCAGCAAAAAATATAGATCTGCGAATGTACTTATCCTAGTCATACGTATATTGTCAATAAAAAGTGAAAGCAAAGAAGTCCTATCATGAGCTTCTATCCTTGATTTGAAGATCCAGAACAGGCTGTTCGACAGCAAATCTGCACCAGAGCTTGTTGGTAGATAACGGTACATACAACAGTGCCAATTCGGAATCTGCTTCTCATAGAGTAGGAAAGACGCCGCAAATCTCGTTCAAGAGATTCGACCATGCATCTCCATCGCGTTTTGTTGATGACTGTGGTCTCCGTTCTGGCCAGTAGCAGTCCTCTTGTGGCGACGAAGGAGACCAGCGTTTCACTCTTGGATTATACTGCAGTCAAAGGCCATGATGCCATCAACAGGGGGAGAGCCCTGTGGGCCGCCAAGCATCCGACGAGATCGACAATGTCGCCGGTGAAGAACACTTGCCCGATGTAGAAGAAAGGGCTAATTCGATATCTACTTCTATAAGGGAGACTGCTGAGACCTTCGCTTTGTCGGTGAAGACTACGGTGTGGCTTGAACAATACAATTCTGTTGATTACGTCCAGGACAAGTTGGGTATGCATGGTTTGACAGGAATTGAACTAACGACGCACAAGAACTACAATTAATTGGTGAAGTACGTGACAAAATTGAAAGAAAACATCAAGTGGAAAAAGGTTCACAGAGACGTAAGCACATACACGGTGTGGAACGAATTGCATCTCAACCAAGACGTAAAGCTCAAACCACAGTCAAAAACGTGGGACGACATTTCAAACGATGATATTCTTGCTGAGCTCGTGAAGATCAAGCAGAAGGAAACGTTCGAGGACTACAGGGAATATGCTATTGCGTTTGACAGCTACAAAAGTAATCTGTTTGGCTCTGGATATTATCGACCTACTTTTTTTCGACAAGAACGCTACACCGTTGGAAAAGATGGCGAGAATTCAGATTTGGGTGGAAACAAAACGGATTTTCGGTACGTACAGAAATTCTTGGGTTGATGAACGCAAAGAAAGAGAAGCTCCAGAAGGACCGATTTTTCCAGTTCTATTTAAAGGAATTGGAGAAGGTACCATCAAGTGGTTAGAGCAGATTTCCTTTTTGGGTCACCCTAATATACTTATGAAACTCAACCAGATATTACTCGTATCGGCAATGCTGTCGCACTATCAATGGACTTGAGGTCATCACCTCCAACAGCAATGAACATTTCGTTGCACCATGAAGCGCACCCGATTCTATCACCGAAACAACGAATTTTATCATTGGATCATCTGTCTCAGTGAAAACATCTCCTCCTGAATCAAGAAAACATCGTTTCCTTCGGCGCTGGTGATAGAATCTCGCTATATTCGCACGCGAGGATGCTCTATGCGAATCCAACATGCGGTGCAACCGTAATAGGTTAGAATCGCTGTAAAAGCGCTTGTATACAGCAATCCCCTTCACTTTACGTTGTTTTCAAAGATTGGAGTAATGGTAGCCATTCATTTCTCTCTCCCTTATTCCTGTCATGGACACAACGAGGAATATGCGAATCGAAGTGCAGAGATATCAAAGATCATGCTCTGGTCGTTCGATGTTCAGTTGTTTTACAGCGTGAAGTTCGTCACGTTGTATGAAGCGCCCTTGTCTTAATAGGAAAAGCTTATACAGTCAGCTTCATCGGCAGCTTAGTCGACATTAATTTAAAGCCAAACCACCCCATTTACTACAAAAAAAAGGAATCTGTCCTTGCTGGACTCGGATTCAATGCGGAGGGAGACCTTCCGGAGACGGAACCACGCGAGCTCTACCGGGGATAGCCTCATAAATTGACTGAATCGTGTGACCCCTAATCTGATTATCGAATACCTTGTAAGCAGTGCTCTTACAATAAAAAAAATGAACTTCAGCGATGAGGTCCTCATACTCGACGAGATACTCGCAACCCGCCAGATTGAAGCGTTGGCTTGCGCAGCCGATCAGGGGAACCTTGAGCCGAGTAGCGATAGCCTTGTTCGTCGGGCAGTTGTCGCCGACGTCGAAGCGCAGCATCTCTCGGTTCTTTTCGTATACATCAAGAACGTTGTCGATCATTTCGATGTGATCATCGGCCGACTGCCCATCCTTAGCCATCGAAATAGACAGCAGAGGCTGTCTCCGCACGCCGTCGCGAACACTAACGCCGAAGATGCCAACAAAGTGGACTGTTCCGCAGGTCCATCCGTCGAACATCAAACCGAAGCTGTCCCCGAGAAGCTCAGCGTCGGCAGCACCCACTTTCGAGGTCACGTGACGCATGTGGCGAAGAAGCGTCTGGGATGACACGGGCTTA
>NW_008648989.1:1794307-1798539 GCF_000247585.1 Phytophthora nicotianae INRA-310 | reverse complement strand
TATTTATTTTTTCAGAGCACTGCTTGGAAGAGATCGAGTACCCGCCGACGCTAGAAATCAAAACATCTTGTAACTACTGTGATAATCAAATTTTTGGAACTAACTTACTTGGTGATAATCGAAAAGACAAAAAACTTCGAAGTGTGTGTAGTGGTCTGCCGTGTGGCGCCATTAACGACAGATTGGTCCCGCAGCAGGTTGTTATGAACGATTACAAGTATCCACATCTCGTTTTCGGTCAAATCGTACGTTTCGGTTGGACTCGGATATAACTTGCTCCACACTTGATTGATCGGACTTGAATACCAATGTGTTACCAAGGTAGTACATGTTTGCCTAGTTTCGGTTGGTACGCTCAGGTAGAACGTCACAGTTACTCGGTTAGCTTGATCCGTCGGTTCAAGCTTCCATCGACCACTCCATCGTACAACGGTAGATCTCTGCCGTCGGTCAGTTTTCCTTGAAGCAGGTCATTGCTGCCCCCCCCCCCTCCGACCACCTGCAACAGCATTCGTTGAAACCTCTCTTCCGCACACAGCATCTCGTATTCTCTGACTGGCGCTGGACATTACACTCAACCAGAAGACACGATATCGATCTAAAACCCAGACCGTCGTTACCTCATCAAGCTTCTGTCATGTGAAGGACCTCTAGATTCCCTTTGAGCCAATTTGCGCAAGAGCCTTCTGCTTATTCTTCTTCTTTCCTCCTCTGGACCATTGCCGCCACTCCACAATGCACGCCCAAACCCCATTGTTGACCCAAGCGACCAGCCAGCACGCTGTACCGAGTGTTAATGCTACATCTCGTCGTCTCATGGCTGCTATCGCTGTTCTGGTGGCGCTTGCGGTTGTAGTAACGAACTTGACTACCAGCGATACCGGTCTGCGAATCGACAGTGAAATGCTCACGCAGGCTTCCGAGACTTCGCTGGCTGATGCACCGTCGCTACGGCTCCATTTCATGCTAAAACGCAGCTCCATGGACATGTACGGATACTCCGAGTTCGACGTACTCGCCAACCCCGTCGTGTCTGCCAGCAACAACTCCATTTTCTACGACGGCTACGTCAAGTTCGAAGACAACACTACGTCCCATACCTTTATGTTGGTTGATGGTGTTGCCTATTACGCAATGTCAAACACGGACGATGCAAGAATATCCGAGACAGCTCGATGTTTGTCATCCAGCTCGATACCGCCGCTCAACTTCATCCTATCTGCCCTCAACAACGCTATGCCGATCAACAGTGCAGTTGCGGATGATGATACTGTCGCTTGTCCTAGAGGAAATCTCCTTAAAACTACACTCGGCGGCTCGACCTTCGTTATTTGCTCGCTGGGTTCGGATGGTTTCAC
The DNA here is from genome assembly GCF_000247585.1 of Phytophthora nicotianae INRA-310. Taxonomy (NCBI): domain Eukaryota; phylum Oomycota; class Peronosporomycetes; order Peronosporales; family Peronosporaceae; genus Phytophthora; species Phytophthora nicotianae. The sequence continues at coordinate 1,797,181 of NW_008648989.1, read as the reverse complement.
TATATACGGGAGCGATCTCGATGTCAGCGTCGAGTATCTGGCTAATTCTGTGGATATTACGGCTCCCGTTTTGGACGAGGAGCAGGCGAGATCTTGTGAGAAGGTTGTTGCTGCATCGTCCGTCACTCCATCCACCCTCGCTCTACTCACGGGACATTCACTTACGTATCCCGTAAACACTCAATCTCGGAACCTTAAAGCTAAACCGAATGTGAAGCTGCAACCATCGTCATGCGCTTGCAAATCGACTTCACGTCCATGCATCTTTTTCCACGGCATGGGTGTAGCTACAGAGAAGAAAGCATTACAAACTTCCTTTAAAAACTACTGGGGAGATCTTACCGACAATGCGCCATGCTGCTCGTCGATCCAGTATGCTATGCTAGATACCGTCAACTATCCGTGGACAGATGCCGGACTACAGCAGAAAGTATGCAACTTCGCATTGTCGGTAAGCAACACGAGCAATGCGTCGGCCAAGACGATCGCGGACACCATCATCGTCACGCACTCGATGGGTGGCCTTATGGTAGGCGGAGCCTTGGCCAACCGTCGATGCAAGTTCGGTCCTAGCACGACATGGGTAGCACTGAGTGCGCCGATGACAGGGAGCATTGGCTCAGACTACCTTCAAGAGACTTGTAGCGGAAACGCTGGATTCCTTCGGTTGGTGGCGTTGCTCATTGGCCGATGCCCTGCCAATAACGCTGTTAAGGCCATGACGTACGAAAGTGATCCACGCACCACACCTGCGCTGAAAGCTGCGTATATATCGGCACAGACTGCGTTCAAGAAGCACGTCGGCGCCGTGATGTGCAGCAACAACTATGACGGTCTGTTTTCGATATGGCAGCCCGTTTATCAGCTAGCGGGTTCCATGATTCCACACAAGTCCAAAGAAAACGACGGCATCGTCGAGTTTAAGAGCTGTGCTGGAGGTCTACCTACGTCTGAGTTCGGCAGTAGCTATGCCGATCCATTCTACTTGACCAGCCTCAACCACGTGGATACGACGTTCCGCAATGGAGACGGATTTTTCTCAACCTCAAGAAAACCTATCAAGTGGTTTGAATGCCTCTTGTAACTTTACTGTACGATCAAAATATTGTTTTACTAAACTTGTTGAGTTGGACGCAGAGATCGCAAATGGTAAAAATAATCATATCTGTTCGGGTAAGATCTGGCCGTAACCACGGACGGATATGTTTTTTTTAACCGAGATTTTTCCTTGTATTTAAACGGACCAGTATGGGTAACCGACTTCCACGCTCGGTTGGTTACGGCTGACCGACTCTACTGGAAACTGGGCATTGCAGGGGTTTCCAACCTTTTACAGGCGTTTATGGGGGGGGGGGGGATCTCGTACTGCTCGATTTGCCTTACGAGCGAATGCATTTAGCATATTATTCAGTAAAGAAACGTCGGAAAAATAAACAATGTTAACACTCTGACCCTAAATCAAAAGTTACATGTAGATTTCGGTTAGCCTGTCACACTCTTCGGCCCAGCCACGGTCGTCCGAAAGACTCGCACGGTTGGTCATGATCATCCGAATCTTGGCACAAGGGACTTCGGGCGGGTATTGTTCACCGGAAGTTTGCGTTTACGACCTCTGATCGGAAGTGAGCGATGGCAGATTATTCAAATTTATGATTTTCTAGCCCGAAGACGACAGGTTTGATTAGCTCGATAGAGACCAAAAATACTATTATTCGATAGTTTATAAAATCATGGCTTTCTGTTTAGTTTTTGTAGGTTGATAACTAAAGCCAGCGAGTACATAACTCCACGAAAGCGCGCTCAAATTTGGGGCGAAAAAGTTTGTTTTAGCATTTCACTGGAAATTTTGCGAAATTATATTAAAAAAAAAGTTTACCAGAGCCTCACTCCTACTTAGTGATCACTTATACAAAGGCGTTATCATCGTAAGCAATTTTAACACATGCACTCGATTATGTGAGGTTTTACTGCCTCATAAGCTGATATGCAACAAATCACAAAAAAAATCCGAATCCAAAAAATATTAATCCAATCATCACTCACCACACATTTAGGTATGGAACTGGCATAGAAAGCGAGGGATTTAGGGGCAAGCCATTAGGTTGCGAACCTTCCAGCGCTCGGAAAAACAGTAGCTGCGAATAATTCCCCTCTATGGGGGGAGGGGGTCGTAGTAATGTTGACTTCTGGTGCAGCACTTGTGCAGTAGAGTCGACGGCGACCACTCCAGGAGCTCCATAGATCCATAGAAATCAGCACGCGAAACAGGAGTTTTGTCGTTGTTGAATCAATACATAAGCCTCAATATTTTATTCGATAATATCGTTGTAGCGTATTAGTGTGGTGTTAAAAAAACCAAATCCTCATCATTTGGTGGGAAAGAGAAGCATTGGGTTTAAAGATATCCTCGGATTTTCTTTGTTCTGGCTTGTATGGTTTGAATATAATTGACCTTAGAGAATACTTTACACAAGCTGATACCCCTTGGCTGTTGGCAGGACCATGGGAACGGTAGAGCACGCACTGCCTTTTTTGGGGCCCGGCGAGATCCGATCCGATGTTTGATATTCAGGTATGTGAGTGTTCATTTTATATAGTGTCCGAGACGTAGATTTTCTTGAGTAGTGCTAGGTCTCTCAGCATGCCTCGTTAGTGTGAAGTGTGAGGCCTTGCCCTCCAAAGTCTGTGCCGATGTCGCATAAAATGTTATAATATAGATTCTTCTTGGTGATTATACACTCATAGATGTGGTACCGTCTGGATACCAGTAGTTGGGTTGACTTTTTTACTGGCCGTATTCTGCTCTGACCGGATCCTATGAACGGAACTTATTTTTGGCGTTGTTCTGCGTGACCTGATCTCTGAACGGAAGAA
>NW_008648989.1:1785806-1794037 GCF_000247585.1 Phytophthora nicotianae INRA-310 | reverse complement strand
AAAATAAATATAATACAATTATTATAGCATTGTATTTATTTAATAATTAATTATTGGCTTTCATAAAAGTCCGTAAAAAATAAAATTGTCCCCGTAATTACTGTATTGATTTCTTACCAGTTGACTGGTGTGAAGGTGCCTCGACGTTGGTGGTTCTGGGGGTTAGACTCTTTATTTTGTGTTCGTCCAAATTTAGTTCTATGTTTTCTTTCAGAACCCAACAAAACTGCTGCTCAGGTTGGTCTTGCCCTCGCCGGCTATATTTGGTTGGCTAAAAGAACCCAGCTTGGATGATACCAGTAGTCACCAGCCTTCTCTGCAGCAGTGGGCTTCGAACCCAAGCCAGTGGCGTGATAGGGTCAATCTCACACCACTGCCCCATCCTGACCCTTGCAATACAGCAAAACAATACAGCAAAATAATTGAATAATTTATTATTGTGGATCGGTATATTGCAATGATTGTTATGTGCTTCTGTGAAGCCCAGTACAATTTTTTATTTTATTGTAAGAGCACTGCTCGCGCCTGTAGACGAAGCGAATGGGCACAAGCGGATTAACCCCCGTCAGACTGAGCTCTCGCACTCAGCGTAGATATGGCACGCCAGCACACGCCAGCTCGACCTAAGCAAAGGGGAGCCAGCAATCATAAAGTGAGGACTGGCACCGCCACGGCGCCGAGCGTCAGCATACTACTTTACTTCCTGATGCAATCAGTTACACCTCCACCTCTGACGACATCACCGCTGATTGCAACACGCAACTCCCGTCAACCCGCATTGCGCGTCAAGAAAACGCGCGGCTCGAAGACAGTCAAGATCTACAAGGGATTCAGATACACAAAGTCTTGGGCGTCTACAAAGAACATAGTGTACCGGTGCAGCACCTATCGTACTTTGCGCTGCGGCGGAGTGTTAAAGATAACACCCCATGGTGAATGGAGCGTGGTAGGCGACCACAACTGCCGTAATGATGTGATAGCGAACGGGTCGTTAAGGAATGAGACCGTTGCTATGAAGAAGATGACCGACCGCCTCGCTACGGAGGACCCTGGCATGCCGGAGGAAGATATTTGGGAGCGTGTCTGTGCTGAGTTCTACGGACCCAATCGCGAAGAGCTGATTGAAGCTTTAACCGAGGAGCAAGTTAAAAGCCGCATCCGCCGAGTTCGCCGCCGTTATTATGGTGGAGCCATCCACGGTATAGTCGAGGTACCACCGTGCTCCAAGGTCAAGGACTCGGAGATCCCGTTCTTTCGCTTCCATCTAGTGGCCGCCCACCCTGAGCCGAATACTCCGCCCAACCGTATTTTGGGGTGGGCTCATCCTGCCCTAAAGGAACTCCTACTGTACAACAGTGTTTCTCTCTTTATCGACGGTACTTTCAGATGTGTGCCTAGAGGATTCTACTAGTGTTTGATCGTTATGGTGGACGATCCGGCTCGCAATATGTACACCCCGGTGTATTTCGTGCTCTGTACATCCAAGACTGAGACGATGTACGAGGATATCTTACATCTGATACACCGTGACACCCGCAAAAAGATGACTCCTGCTGAAGTTGTTTGTGATTTCGAGTTCAGCTTGATTTCATCGGTTCAAACTCAGTTCCCCAATGCCGAAGTAATAGGTTGTTTCTTTCATTTTAAACAAGCAATTCGCAGGCGACTTAAAAAGGAACGCCTAACGGAGGATGAGACTTCAATACCTATGGCGCCTGGCGTACTTGACACCCTCACTGTTATCGATCCTGACCTCGTTGGCCCAAAAGGCATTGCATGGGTCAAACAAGAGATTAAACGGAAGTGTTGCGAAAAAGGATGCGTGTACTCCTCGAAAGAATGGCGTAATTTCTGGTGATACTCCCGTAAAACCTGGCTAGAGCGGTATTTCATCACTGAGTGGAATGTATTTGGTATCACTAACTCCGTGGTAGCACGTACCAATAACCTCTTAGAGAGGTTTAACCGCGAAATGAATGCGGCGTTCAAGCCCCACCCCAATCTGCGCCAGTTTGTTTCGACGATAGGGCGAATGTCAAGTGCGTACGCAAGAAAGCAGGCCAACATCACACAAGGACTTGCCCGAAAGAAACAGCGTCCACCTCGTATTTCACTTCCACCGGTACCAGACTTGATGGACTTTGAAGTGCCACCTGAGTTGGACAACGACGATGCCAACCTTGACGAGTCTGACGAGTCCCTTGAGTCACTATGTAGTGATATGGAGGGCAACTTAATTCTGCGATGGGATTCATCGTCGGACGAAGAGCCTACGGTCAATGCTGCTGCAGCTGCAGCTGCGGAAGGTTCGGAACAGGAGATCGTAGAGGCCGCCAATCATTACGACTTCAGCCTGGACTGGGATGGAGATCAAAAGTCCGACGAGGAGAGCAGTTCAGAAGAGGATTAATGGTGCGTTACCACAAGCAGCAACGCTGGGTTTAACTGCATAACTGCACACATAGGATTGGATCAGTAGTGCATTTGGTATAATACACATAAATAAATACACATACTCATCTTATGATCGGATGTTTGCACTGACATGATGATTTGGCCAGAAAAATCATCCGGGCATAAGGTCCGGTCACGGCGTAATACGGACTGTAAAAAAATCTACGCAGTAGTTGAAGTGGTCGTAGAAGGAGGCTTGATCTGGCGACGCTAGCCACTCGTGGTCACTTGCTACCAGTGTGCCCTGAGCATCTGGTCAGCAGCGGCCATGTATTGATGCACCAGTGTTGGCACGTCGCGCGTGAAGCTGAACACCGGCTCATACGAGCCCTTGAGACCTTTCCACTGCACCAACACTTTGTAATCATCGATATCGTCGTTCCACCGGTGTTCTTGGGTTTCTTAATCGCTAGGAGGATCCCCTGCAACAAGATGAATTCGAGCAGTTCATCGGTCACGTCCAAACTGGAGTCCGCACATAACTTTAGTCTAGAGGCGTGTACGTGATGAGGTGTTTGATGAGAAAGGAGTGTGCGTCACCATACATCACGCGATACGGCTCGATCCAAGTGACAAGTATCTTGTTACCGTCCTTGACATCGACTGGGGAACGTAGGATATAGTTTGCTTCAATAAAAAACAATAACGGTTTCACCCCGTCCCCGCTTCTTGTTTATCAAATTTTGCTCCATGCACTAGTCTTGCACCACCTTGTCCATGTCCTGAAGAGTGTTGAGCAGGTTTGAGAACAACTTGTCGACGTTGTTGTTGACGGTCATCGCCTGGAGCTCTACAGCGTCGGACTGGTAGAACTCGGGAAGAGGAGTCGGGTATGGTAGCAATGTAGAGATCTTCACTTGCGCTCCGTCGCCTAGTGAAGGCACCGTGATATGGTTGGTTGGCTTACACCATCGGACCCAAGTTCATCCAGTTGTGATGGTAGGTTGTGTACCTCAGGATCATTGTCCCCGTTCATGCACTTGACGGAGGCGTTGATTCAAGGGCAGTAGGCAGGAGGAACTACTGCTTCGTCTGCAGGCGTCGTGATATTTCACTCAGCACTTCATTCTTAAAGTGTGATCCTTGGTCGGAGATCCATACAGGAGGCAGGCCGAACTGGGCATGTCACGCTAGCGACGCTTCCACGGTCGCGGGATTGTTGGCTGTGTTTGCTACGACAACCTCATAATAGTGAAGCGTGTGGTCCTTGAGCACGAGGACGTACTTGGAGTCTCCGAAGGTCTCGCCCATGGAGAGGGTCGCCTACTTTTAAAAGCGTTGTTATCTTGTTGCTCATAAGGTTGCCAACACGAAAAGCCTAGCCCGTTGCACAACAACCTGGCGTCATACTCTTACTCGGATTTGCTAGCCAAACTTGGAAACGATTGCTCATTTCGCCGTCGAATCCGTAGCACAGCACCCCGGTGACTTTGACTGCATATGACCAATCTAATAAAATCCAGTCCGTTTTAGTCAGAATACAGGACCAATTGTACGTACTTGGCCCCATAACTCTCCGTTGAATAATGCGTTTAAAAATCACAGGCTGTCGGTCGTTAAATGGAATAGTTTCTTTCAGAAGCATCCCTAGAAGATAGACATTCGAAGCCCATAAATTCTGTTTCTGAAAACAGGGGTATTATATCCTTCTAGCGGGTACCTCTTTTAGTGCTTTCCTAGCGCGATCGCAGCATTCGTGAGAATTCGAGATAAAGTAGCAGGTGGAACTGCGTATGGTTCGGGCAGCGTCTTGTGCTCGATTGCGATTGTGTGGAAATGGAGTAGACACGCAAGAACGTTGTTGACATTATGCAAACGATGGGGTCTTCCTTTCGGCCCTGGCCTACATTTTACATGAAGTGGCAACTAAAAACAGTCAAAAGGCTGTTAAGCTCAGCAATCGGAAGCGATTCAGTCACTATGAATGCACTAGTATGACTGACAACTGGCGTATTTGACTGCCCATGCTTCCTCGGAAGGCCGATCGCAGTTAAATAGTGTCGATCGCACAGACACATTTGAGGTAGTACAAGTGTTATTATTGCCTTTGTCTATGAATGGTTCTAGTGAAGATATTGGTGTTGCGATTGCACTTCGTCGTCAACTCGCTTTGGTCCCTACTCAAAGGCACAAAACTAGCGCGTGCAGTGCGCTTGCAGTGCGCGTGCCGTACGCGTGGCTGTGGGGGCAACAGTTGAAGTTGTCAGAATTGAACAATGCTATTGGCTGGTGAAGTGTTGTTGGATGAATGTGATTGGTCGAGAAGATGAAGCGGGTGATCGCGGGATCGGTACATATGGTCGGCGGCATTTCGTTATAGCGGCTTTTTTTATAGCGGGTTGACAACGTAGTTTGTTTGAATATGGCCTTGCGATGACATACAAGTTGCATTTCTGAGCCAAACCCTATATATGAGAACAGACCTCCTCATGTTAATCCCATTTATCGTCTTATGGGTACAATCGATGGCTTCCAAAAACGCCACCGGCCCAAGAGATCAAAGATAAGCACAAGTTGTGTCGCTGTTAATACTAACTTTTGCTAGATTTACGTCCGACTTACGTTTCGCATGGCCTCCAACACTTACTGAGTGTACGAGCGGTATATGATTAACAGCGCACACTACCCATGCCATATATTCAAAATTTCGTCATCAAAACCAGCAAGCAAGATAATGGGACTGTATGTCGGTGCTATCGTCTTACGCACTACTGGGCGCCGCCAAAAATTGCAGATAGCGAACGAAGCATGGTAGTGTAGTGAGTGAAGGAAGGTAAATCCAAAAGGAGATTGATTTAGTTATCAGTTCTTGCTTCCTACACGTGCATAACCTCCTACCTCTCCTGTAGGTCTCTCGGCAAAATCATACAAATCATACAGGTTCTGTCATTGCAATGATTTGCAACGGACACAGTTGATTGCAACGGACACGCTTGGCGGGAATGGACACGGTACCCGTCTAAATTCAATCAGATCTCATTTTACCTGCTAACTAGCAAACCAACTGACAGAGTACTGCGAAGGCATCTTGCCTGAGTCCGTCCGTAACCCAACCTCTGCTAAGTGCTACCATATCATACCGTGACGACGCTATTGTGACACTGTATGGTGTAATATTAATAAGACTTTTCTTACGTTAATTAAAATTATGATTGGCCAACTTCCAAAATCATTATTTTTATGTATGGGCCGATAGTTATTTCGTCCAAAATTGACCTACAAGGATTACACTTATGGGCCTTAGATCGATCTAAAGACCGCGCGACCGTGAATCACAAAGGTATGCTCATCCTCATCGATTTTTTTTCCCTCTTCTGAAATCGCCACCTTTCGTATTTAGCCGAATTAACTCGAAGAGCATTGTTCACGTCGCGGTTATATTTGAGACGGCGGCAAACAAAATGTTACTAATCAACATTTTTAGCGTTTTCGAGATAAACGGCTCTGAAGTTGACCAACAGTTTTTCGTACATAAACGAATTGCTGAGTTAGAGCCTTTTTTACTTTTCAAAAATTTGGATCGAGGTGTATCACCTACAAAGCAGACGACCATGGAGGATCTAATAGCGTACGCGTCGGGAACTGCTGCTGGCGGCGGTGAAGCTGCTCCCCACCGTGCCGACACTGGCGCTCCTGTTGCTGCCCCGGTCGCCCCCAAGGAACCGGAAGAAGAAGTAGGCTGTAGCAGCCAAAGCGCCGCGAGTGACAGCGAGAAGCTTGACGACAGCGAGGACAAGGACTTCACCCCCGACTCACAGACATCTAGTTACGACGAAGAGCCCCTTACAGCTGAGAGCGCAGATAGTGGAGAGGAGGACACTGCTGCTGAGGGTGACGAGGACATTAGTATCTATTTGATGGACCAGGATTTTCGTGGCCAAGTTACCTCCATTCTTCAAGCTGATGCGTGTGGGAATCGCTGCGTGGAGAGCAAGACTAAGCAGCTGGAGTTGCTGCCACAATGACGAAAACGGAGAAGTCCATCAGCCTCTACACTCTTTTGGGGGCACTGATGCAGGTGCCTGTCGATCGTGCTCGTGGGTATGGACTTCGGGATAAGTTTGCATACTATCTTCCTTTCGTGGGCAAGGTGTGTCGGCCCACGTTTGCTCGCTGCTACGGTGTGGTGCCGCTCACTGTTCAACGATACAAAAACCACGTCCGTGACGGAAATATCGGGGCAAAGAGCCATGGGAACACTTTGAACCAGAACGCAGCGGCTGTCGATCTGGTCTGGTTAGTGAAGTGTTTAAGGAGTTTGCAGAGGAGGTTGGGGAGGTTGTGCCGGTGAGAGTTCGAATGCAGAAGACGAAGGATGGCGTCACGAAGAAATATTACAGCAGCGACAGGCACACGCTACTGCCCGCGCACTTCACATGGAATGTTTTGTACGAGGAGATGCACAGCTTCGTGGAGCAGATTCGCCTGCGCGTCCGAGAGCCTGTACCTTCGACGATGAGGAAGCTACTGACGCTCCATTGTCCGACCATTCGCATTCGGTCGCCAAGAAGTAACGTGTGTGATATCTGTTCCATCTACCATACAAGCATGCGCAACGACGTCAGTGCAGAAAAAACCGAGGCGATTGGCCGACATACGGAGTCCGCTCGCAAAATGCGGTAAGGGAGATTGGTATCAATTTAATCTACTGGTAACTTTTAACAGGGGATGTTAATATCTTTTTGTTTTGGTTGCAGCCGTGAATACAAGAAGGACAAGACTTCAGTGAGCGACGACCACGCCGTTATCGTCATGGACTTCGCGCAGAACCTTACTGTTCCTAGCATTGCCAGTACGCCGTCGCAGTGGTATTTTTGCTCACTGTTGTCCGTCAGTTGCTTCGGCATTTTCTGCGAGAACGACGGTATTCAAACCAACTACCTCTACGATGAAACAGCGAGTGGAAAAGGCAGCGACCAGATCAACTCCATGCTAGAACATTTTCTCCGGACCAAGGTTCTGTCTGAAGGCAAGAATAGATTGACTGTTTACGCTGACAATTGCTCGGGTCAGAACAAGAACAACTACGTCATCAAGTTATTGTTGGCGCAAGTGGACATGGGGCTGCTGAAGCACGTAGACTATAAGTTCTTTGTAAAGGGCCACACGAAGAACTCGTGCGATCGAGGTTTCGGTCATATTCGCAAGCATGTTGCGAAAGTAGATTGCTATACTGTGGCTCACGTAGTGGACGCTGTTAAGGAAGCCGCGGCGAACTCTGTGATGGTTCACATTCCACGTGGTAGCTCGCAGTTTAAGAGTTACAAGGGCGTGCTGACGGAGCTGTACAAACGCCTAGAAGGCATTCAGCAATATCAGATCTTCTCCATGGACGAGGTGTCGATTGGAGTAGTGTCGTGTAGGAAGGAACCTAACGATGAGCCCGTCGAGATGAATCTCCGGCGTAAGTTTGACGGTATCCTCACGACAAAGTAGAAGGTGGTGAAGATGATGAGCGACCACGTGGAGGTGCTGGGCCCACCACCGCCCAATGTGGAGAAAAGCCAAACGATGTACCATAACATCAGGCCAAACGTCCCTGAGGAGTTCCGAGACGATCCACTGTACGCAAAAGCGAGTGCGCAAGACCACCTGGATGCCAAAGCAGCCAAGCAGGCACGCCGAGACCACCGCGCGGCCATGGTAGTGGCAGCGAAAGCGAATCAGGACCGTCGTGGGCGCGAAGACGTCGGGCTAAGCGCCGAGGAAGCGCCTGCAAAGAAGAGGAAGGCCCCAAAGAAGTAAGTGCTTCGACAGAGTATGCGATTTACCCGATA
>NW_008648989.1:1767334-1785661 GCF_000247585.1 Phytophthora nicotianae INRA-310 | reverse complement strand
AAAAAAATCGACTTCGACGTCCTTGACGGAGATAATTTTTTGGTCAGCCGATTTCTCCGAAACGGCTGAATGGATTTCTTCGTTTGAGGGCTCTACGGACGGCGGAGATACAGGGCTTTTTAATGGTGTGCCTTAGACGCTTTTTAATTAATGGTTGATTAGTAACTTTTTGTTTGACGCCGTCTCATTTGTAAAATGAAAGCTCAGTTTGGACCAAACTTTGTGACCAAGCACTAATTCTACGCCGGAAATGGATGCTGAAGCCTGGGTTGCGCAACCTCAAACGGTGCTGAAGCTTATCTCTTCTAGGGCGATGCAAGTTTGTAAAATAAAAACTTAATTTGGACCACATTCGGTGATCTAATGCAAAACTCACACCAAAAATGCGCTTTGATGGAGCCTTAGTTAGTCATCTGATGCCCAATTTATCTGGGCTATTTACGTAATAAATTGTTTAATGCAAATGCGTGAAAGTGGTCGAAACCTTTGATGCTACACGAAAATATACTTTTCTACTTGTACAATTTCGAGCAATGCACAAAACAGCCCTAGTTTACATATTTGTCAAAGTGAATCTTCGACTCGGCGCCTGCATGCATATAAGTAGATAAAGTGACGGAATTGAGGCTAAGGACCACTTCGACGAATCAGATAATCTCGTCCAACCCTTCAATGTGCACCCATCTCGACCAGTCGGGCACTTCGCGTGGGTTCAACTGAACTCCTCCGCCCAGTACACCAATCAAAACGGAATTGTGGTCCATCTGCTACGTTGGCCATGCGGGTATTCTCCTTCCTCTCGTTGTTCGTAGCCACCGCCAACGCCGCCTGCAGTCGCGACACGACTGCTTTGACCTCTGACTGCAGCTCTCAATGCTACCAAGGTCGTCCTTGCATCGCCTTCGCTGCGGACGCGTCATGCAACGCCACCACGTTCGGAACGTGCGTCAATGAAGGGAACTCGTCCAGTGGATCAGCTGCGGACTCGTGCGCCTTCGAGTGCTTTGTCAATGGACCCAAAGACTTCGCTGCCAATGGGGCCGTGGAGTTCACGGAATATGTCTTCTTTATTCCTTACGGGAGTGAACAGAGCAAGTGGGAAGCGAACTGGACGAGCTCTCAAGCGAGTACGGTGGACACACAGTTGGAGAGCGAAGTTGACGAGACGCAATTTTATCCCAGTGAATCAAATTTGGTGTTCAAGGATATTGAACCGCTAACGTTCCAGACTGAGACGACAACAGTGTAAGTAAAAAGGTTAATTGATTTTTTATTTAGAAAAGCTGATTGTTATTGTGGAAACAGAATGTTTGTCGGAGGAACGAGTGTGTGGGGAGTAAGAGGGAAAGTTTCACAAGTGAAATTGAGTGCACAGTTCCTGTCGGAGAATACGCAGTTGAAAAACATGTACGTAGAGTAATACTAGTCCTAGTACTAGTAGGATAGTGTGTGTGCTTTTCTTTCCAATTTCTGATATTTTGTGACGTAGAACGATGGTAAATCTCGGGTTTGACACGGATCCACCGCAGTCGACGTTTCCTACGACGAATGTTGAGAGCTTCCGGATGTCAAATTGTCTACTGAGCACATATCCAGCGGACTTGGAGTTCATGACGTCCGTCGTGCACGTGTGAGTAAATTGTCATTATATGCTGCTGGATTATTATAGTCAGTTAACTGACGTTTGTTGGTTATAGTGATTTTTCGCAGAATTACTTCAAAGACTACCCCGTCAAGTTCTCGCATGCTTCGATGGAGTCGCTCAACTTGTCTACAAACGCTCTAACTGCCTGCAGCGGCGACTTCCCAAACATGAAAAACCTGTACGTGTTTGATGATTTGTTTCAACACTTAACTGACGTTGTACTTCTTTGTTATAGTGATTTATCTGGAAACACACTGACAGAAATTCCATCGAATATCCTCGACATGCCAAAGCTGAAGGTGTTAAACCTTAGTGGAAATTCGTTCACGGATGTGTCACTCACAGCTGAACAAGTCACGTTCTTCCAAAGTCTAGAAACTTTCACTATCGATACTTTTGGCGACACATCACAATGCTCGGAGTCAGCACGAGTCGAAATCAGCGGTGTCACGGTTTGTACGGGTACAGGGAATGCAGAGAGCTCGTCTTCTAGCGACGGCGGCAGCAACGTTGGGGCGATTGTCGGTGGAGTTGTCGGTGCTATCGTCGTGGCAATTGTGCTTGGCGTCGCGTTCTTCTACTATCGACGTCGTAAAGCCCATGGAAAAGGCTTTGGAACCTTTACGGGTTTTTCAGATCCGACACACCGGTCTGGTCGTGGCGGAGCATCCCTTTGGAACGATCAAGAGCTGCTATCGTTGCAAGTAAATCCTGATGATATCGAGGACATTCGGAAGCTTGGAGCAGGAGCGTTTGGGGTTGTCTACTTGGCCAAGTATCGACAGAACAGACTCGTGGCTTGCAAACGTCTTAAGAAGGGAGAAGCTACGTTCGAGAATACGCAGAATTTCATCGCGGAGATCAAATTATGTGCGACTTTGGACCATCCACGCGTTGTCCAACTTCTTGGCGTTGCTTGGACGATTGAGAGCGACTTGCAGGCCATGTTTGAGTACATGTCCAAGGGAGATCTCCGTACATTTCTGGAGAAAACCAAGGCTGGACCAAAGATCTGGAACGCGGAGAAGTTACAGCTTGCTGCTGATGTTACGGAAGCTTTGGTGTACGTTCACTCGTTCGCGCCGCCGATCGTGCACCGCGATCTCAAGTCTCGTAACGTTTTACTATCTGAGGACACTCGGGGACATCTGAGTGACTTTGGAGTGGCACGAGTGCGATCCGCTAACAACACTATGACCAGTGGAGTGGGCACGGGGCGTTGGCTTGCTCCTGAAGTCATTGCAGGTAACAGAAACTACGACCAGACGAGTGATATCTTCGCTCTGGGTGTTGTTATGTCCGAGCTGGACACGCACATGTTGCCATACGAAGACGCTCGTGGAGCAGGTGGCAATCCACTGGCCGACGTCGCGATTCTGCAGCTCGTGGCTTCCGGTAAATTACTACCAACGTTCGGGTCACAGTGTCCTCCAGAGATTCACGAATTGGCCAAACGCTGCATGGCCTACAACCCACAAGACAGACCCACAGCAGTCGAAGTTGCCTTTGCACTGCGAACACTGCACAAATCCGGCGCGTTTAACTAGTTCTTGCTGCTTTTTCTCTTCGTGGTTTAATGATATTGATACTTAGTTCTATGGTTAGAGGAGTGTATAGTGTGATCGCTGGATGACTCGAAGCTCGTAGGCCACGACGTGAGCTGGAGGGCGATTTTCAGGGTCTTGATCTAGACATCGTTCGGCCAACATACGGAGTTCTGGTGGACAGCTAGCTCCAAATCTAGGACGAAGTTGACCCGTAGCCACGAGTTGTAAGATGGCAATATCATTCAGACGATTGCCATTCGCTCCACGCACATCTTCGTACGGGATCGAGTGTGTGTCCATTTCGGACAAGACAACGCCGAATGAGAAGACATCCACGGACTGATCGTACTTGCTACTGCCTGAAATGACCTCAGGCGCTAACCAGCGTCCCGTTCCGACTGCTGCAGTCATGGTCTCGTCCACTGATTTGTATCGTGACGCACCAAAATCGGTCACTTTGGCCTTCATATCACCCGTCAAAAGCACATTTCGCGACTTGAGATCGCGGTGTACCAAAGGCGGAGTGAACGAGTGCACGTACACCAAAGCCTCGATGATATCCGCAGCCAATTGCAACAATTCCTGACTCCAATGACGAGGAGAGTTCGGATCCACAAGATAGTCACGCAGATCACCGTTCTCCATGTACTCGAACAGCGCCTGCAAGTCACTCTCGATAGTCCAAGCACACCCAACTAACCGCACTACATTCGGGTGATCCAATGGAGCCACCATCTTGATCTCCTCGATGAAAGCCTGTGTTCTCTGCTTGGTCACGTGGTCGGATCGAAGTCGCTTGGAAGCTAACAATTGAGACCCGCGGTACTTAACCAGCCATACGACACCGAATGCTCCACTGCCGATCGTACCGATATCCTCAATCTCTTCATACTTGACTTGTAGTGACAGCAACTCCTCATCGTTCCAGAGTGAATACGCCGTTGAGCTTTGGTTGCTCTGTGTACTGCGCGTCGAAATACGAGGTGAGTAATTACTCTCCTCGTACTCGTAGTCGCTACAAAATCGAGGCCCTCCACTCACAGGTGTGCGTCGGCCACCACGATAGCCTTTATCAGCGGGAGACCGAGCTAGAGGTGGCGATAAACCACCGAAATACGACTCTCGAACAACTCTGGAGCGATTGTTGTGTCTTCGTACGCGACTCCTGTACAGCCAAATCCCAGCTAACACCACAGCTACGAGGACTAATAACCCTCCAACGATGGAGCCCACAATGACCAATACGTTCGATGAACTGCTGGCTTCTTCACTGTCGTCGTTTGTACTATCCGAGATGCACACAGTCAACGAATGCACTTGTAGCTGATTGGAACTGCTGCAACTGTCGATCGCATTCGTGAAGTCCGAATTTTCGAGATCAAACGTGGTGAGTTCGCTCAGAAAAGTTGCTTGATCTTGAGTAAACCACGGAGAAGTGAGCGGGTTGCCCTTCATCTTTAACTCTTTCAGGCTGTCATGAATGAAAATACTGGCTGGGATATCGGTGAAGTTGTTGTCGCTTAAGTCCAGTGTGACCAGGTTGGGGAATACAGCGCGAAAAGAGCTGAGATCATTGTCTTGAAAGCTCCTATAATATGCGGAGATTAGTCTGGATTGTTAAGATAAGTTTTCCAGGCGATGGGACGTACAGGTGGATGAGCGAGTTAAGTGCTGCTGTTGCAGCGATCTCGGTGATGTAGTTTTTGTCCAGGTCACTGTTTCAAACGTCATTAAAATGTGAAGTTTAGAATGGTTAGAGTGTACAAGATTAGAATTTAGAAATCTCAGATAAACTTACAGACTTTGAAGACTGGTAAAATTTGCAACCAGAGTCGGGAATGCAGAGAGCAGCGTGTTGGCGAGGCTCAATTTCTGCAGAGACGTTGGTAATACAGCAGGTAGCTGTTGAAGCGTAGCTGGAGTCGAGAGATCCAAGTTGTTCATCACCACATTCGTGACGTTAGATTGTGTAGAGATGACGTCGGAGGCAAATGCCACCTTCGCCACTTTGCTCTTCACCGAGGAGTTGACACTGCTGCCTCCCACCAAAACACTAACAAACAGTTACACCAAGACTCGTTAGAAACCAAAACTAACAGTAAATATCTAAGACACAATACTTACAATGATGTCACGGTTGGCTGGAGTTCGATCGTGCTGATGTTGGAGACTGCGTCATTACTCCCTGCAGCGTACGTGTCGGTCTCATCGGGGATGGCTTCAACCTGTTGCTGGAGCGAAGATTCACTGCTTTCTGCTCTCTCCTTCTCCCGACTGCTCTCGTACGACCCAAACTCTATCAAAAACGTAAAGGTTTCTGGATCGTTCAACGGCTTGTCAAAGCATTGAATCGCACACTCGTTGGTTGTGATGCACAAAGCTCCTGAAGGGCACGACGATGCGCTGTACATCACGCACGGTTCATACTGTGAGCACGCGTCGTCACAGCTCGTAGACAATGTCGACGCTGCGAGTCCGCACGTTTGTCCTGCCACTCCCTGGATCAACAGCAGCATAGCGGTCGCAACGCCCGCCTTCATGGTCAACGGGACTCGTGCTGTGTCCTGCCTCCTGCGCGTCCTACGACATCGACCCATTGGATTGAGATCGGAGCTTTCAGCCCCTTTGATAGAAATCTCAATTGATTTCGGGCCGTCCGAAGCGTTCGAAGCTTCTTAGTCCTTTTGGCAGGTGACAGCGCTGCCTTTTTCTTCCAACTTTGAGTGGAGCACTAACGTGTACTGCACCCAGAGCTGCACTTGAGTCGCTGCGAGCCGCTAGGTCGACAGGCAGCTGGTCAATCGGAAAGCTCGGAAATCAGTCCGAGAGGATGACACTGCTGGTACTGGTAGCGAAACACTTATCCAGTCTGGACTCTAAAGAGCGAAGAGAGTTTTGTTGAGTGAAGCGGGAGTGGAGCCTCTTGGGTCAAGACTTGGAGTCACCAAGTTGGTAAGGCATGTGGCTATCCTCCCTTCACCCTCTGCGTGAGGCTGGCGTGGAGTGCCACCATCCCGCTGGTTGTCAACTCGAAGGGCTGGACGCATGCAAGGTTGACGCTTCATTAAGGAGCTCACTACTGCCTATCTCGATAATATCAATTTTATTCAAGTATGTAAGCAGGTGCTTTTACGTGCGTTGATGACCTTATAAGCTGATACTATTGGCATAGGAAGGCTTACCAGTAGATTGTTGCGACCGGCTGAAAGTGGTACTTTGGCGTGCAAAATCTAGGTTGGGGCTCATTTATGAGGAGAAACAGGCCGGACGTAGGATTTTGCTGATTGTGCTGACTAGTTTGCCAGTTTTTGGCGCTTGGCGAATCCCTTGTTGCACCGAAGTCGGCGCGATCGTTGATGTTTGCGGGCTCAAAGTGAACGGAGCAAGCAGGAAGCTCGTTCAGCCACGCCTCTGCAGCGGCCGGACGAACGCAAGTCCTTTCTTCAGTCCAGAGGTCCGTGACTCGTGGAGGGAGAGAGGCTGTCAATGGAAATTTCATTGGAATGTCCAATTGCATCTCGGTGGCGCTTGCTTTGGGTTAACAATGCGGGTCACCAGGCCCAAGGGAATGCGATACCAAAGGAGAGGGGTTGGACGTTAGAAAATACGAGAGTAGAGTACGTATATTACATGTACGGCATTGGGGGCACTTGGTTCCATTCAGAGTTGATTCACTCCTTGGATTCTGCCGATTTAACTTGAACCGGAACTAGGATTCATTGTGGTATGTAAGTTACCCATTACGGACCAGGTCGAAGTAATATAGCTGGTCACCGCGAGAGCTGGTACACGTAAAAACACAAATGAGGACTATTAATTAAGCTCACTTCGCTGTCAGAACCTAGTAAGATGTGTCTGAAATCCAAGGTCACGTGTTACCCCCACATTCACGTCTGTTATTCGCCGGTTCTATTATATTTTCGGCCCTATCAGAGGAAAACTCAGGCAACGGGGATACTTGCGAAATTGCTTCATATTGATGAATGGGTGTAATAAGTCTCGGAAGAGGATACTTAAATGATACTGTACCCATCATACCTACTTTGATACAAAAAATTTGATTTCTAAAATAACTTTTAAAATTAAATAGGTATAAAGCAATGATGTCAGAAATCAAATATTCGAAAAATAATTTATTAATAATAGATACATTTTTATCTGAAACCTGCAAAAATATAAAATAATGGTACTTGCAAGATTCAAAATAGCTTTATTGAATTATTTAAAATCTATTTCTCTACCACTACTACTATTACTACTACTACTACTACTACTACTACTACTACTACAACTACAACTAATCTTCGATGCCGCGCAATTCTCGTCGTCGCAGCCCCAGTCCTCAGAGCGACGCTGAGACCCGCAAGGTGCTGCCAGCGCGCAGTTCTCGCGGTACCCGCATCCACAAGCTCATTGGGGAAGAAGCTGAAGCAGATGCATCGTTCTGGGGCCAAGCAGCGTGGCAAGAAGATGGCGAAGACGAGGACTATTCCACCGAAGCAGGTATCCATCCACTCTCTCGCATTGTCAAGACTATTTCATTATCTTTTCTCACTGAACTCGATGTTTTGTATGGATCTACAGAGGAGGAAGACATCGTAGACTCGGATTTTGACGACGAAGAAGCACCAGATGAAGAAATCCACGACGCTGAAGAGGACGAGAAGCCTACGAAGCGCAAACGCTCGGCGACGAGTTCTGGACGATACAAAGAGCCCATCCAGCCTCGTCCAGCTAAACGGAAAGCAGCATCCACAGTACAAAAGACCCCATTAGCCACTACTGCACCTACAACGCCAGTATTTGAGTATGTAGCGCCGACAGTACGGTCGTCGACAGCCAGGAAGTCGTCGGAGTCGTCGGAAATGAGACGACGAGCGTCACATGAAGCAGCGAAGTTAGCGGCAAAGAACAAGAAGCCGGTAGTGGAGAAAACTGGTAATCGATTGACACAGGCGCAGCTAATTGCTGAAGCTGTGAGGACCGAAGTGGAGAACACGCAGTCGCTGCAGCGATTGGAGCAGCTGGAAGAGGAGAAGAAGGCCGAGAGTGTCGCCCCTAAAGCCCCCTTTACAGGCAGCATGGTGAGGTATTACAGTAAACTCGGAGCACCCAAGACCATCACGTTCATCAACACACTAGACTACCCGCCGATTTTCAACCAACCAAAGCCCAAGAAGAGAATCAGTTCGCAAGAACAGAAGATCAACAGGCTGAAGCAGGAACAAGAAGAAGACGATGATGACGAAAGTGTGCAGGACGAAGACGTGGAAGAGAAGGATAGCCAGCAGCACGGTTTGTTACAGAATAACACGCCGGCAGCCGCCAAAGCAGCGGCTTGAGCCATCGAATGCTCCTCTAGTTTTCCTTCTTCTTGGTCGCCTGAGCCAACGCCTTGTTGGTAGCTCCCCAGAACAGCAACACCTGCAGTACCAGGGTGCCGTTGAGCAGGATAGCCACACCAAAGCCCGCCACTTGCACTGGATCGCCCGTCTCCTGCATAGTCGTGAACAACCGAGCGATGGAGCCGGCCAAGTTGAGCACCAGTGTGATCAACGCCAACTGACCCGTGTGGCCCTGCTTGAAGTTTGATAAAATCTACAGCATAAACATAATATTCAGATTTCATTTTACCACTATTAAAAATGAGGTAGAGCTTACCTGCGGGATGCGAGCCACGATACTCACAGGAATTCCCGCGGACGCCAGGAGCCACTGGTGCTCATCGGGAATGGAGAACATACCAGCCGCCATGGCAGCGAACACCAATACGAGGCTGAATCGCGTGGACATAGGGATCTTGGGCGTGTAGAACGACCAGAGTAGCAATACCAGGATGATATTCTGCGCCAGGATCACCATATTCTCGCCCCATGTCGACAGAGGGTAGCCGCGCAGCACATTGTAGATGGTGTTGGACAGGTAGAGCACTACTTCCATGTAGAACGCACTGGGCGTGAGGCCAGTGACATCCTTGGCGCTCAGGATCTTGAGGATCTGTGGCAGCTTGAGGATGAGGCTGCCAGTGATGATCGCATAGCTCAACGCCTTGCTGATCACAGATTTAATACACTCCACGTTGCCGAAGTCGTGGTGAGTGGCAAACGCCTCAAAGCACTGAGGAGTGAATAGCCCCAAGACAAGCTCATCGTCGGCTTTCTTCTCCGCCGTCGTGGAGCTAGTCAGCATGGCTGTGGCCAGCGCCAGCGCCGCGCAGATTTGGGTCATTTTCGCCATCGTGAGGGGAGCAATTGACAGAGGATGAGATTGGTGGGCGCCACGTTAATTGTATCGAAATGATTGAATGTAATTGGACTTAGACATGGATTTAGTAAGGGGCCAAATGACTTTGTTATTGTATGCCTCAACTTGAAGCACGGTTAGTTCCTCACAAGACGACCACTTCGAGTACGCGCACAACTTCTGTCGTAGGGGATGTGGCAGTCTCGCTCTTGCTGGAGAAGGGCCCGTAGGCGAGCAACTTCTTCTAATAGTGCGTTTTCTCTCTCCTCTGCAGCTCGCCGGGCTTGTTCCTCCAGTACCAGTCTTCTCTGAAGATTGTCGAGCGTCCGCTTTGAGCCAAGGACCCAGTCCTTAAAGCTATTTAGATCCGATATGCTGCTTGCGAGGCGATCATGGGTTTCCTTCAGCTCCTGAATCGCGGCACAGTAATCTCGACCGGCCATGGCGACGAGAGGGACGGCGGCCCCGCTGCTGGTCTAATTTGCAACTGAGAAAACTACTTGGGCGCTGACAGCGTGCACTCTTGGTTAAGTTCAATCATTCAGGTCAATATCTATCTGTTTGGTTATTGCCATCAGTTCCTTCTTTTAATTTTACAAATATATTAATAGCACAACAATGCGTATTATTGGGTCCATTTCCGATAGTTCTTGACAATCGAACGAGGATGACTGCTACACTTGGGTCAAAGCTCCTACGTGCCTGGAAGGGTTGGCAAGTTAGCTGCTATGGTGGAAGATACTCGATTCATCGACTACTTGCCCTGGAGACTTACACAAAGAATACCCCACTTTGGAGAGTCCTTCTCGTATGTATCGGCACTCCACTACCCATGGCAACTCTTATTTTCATTCAAGAATCGATGCCACTGCGGGATCCAAAAGAAGGTTGGAGTGCGAACTACGGCCAGTGGATACGAGCTGCGATGCTGACGTTTGTGATAACTTACTCAACAACAAGTCCAGTGGGCCATTTCATTGACGGTATTGCTTTTTCTGTGCGTCAACTTGTGGTGTTTTGTACTTGCGTAGCGGTTCTTCTCTGCGCGTGTACAATGGCCATAGCCGCCTACGTTATTTTCCCGATCCCGTTCTCTGTGCTAACGATGACTCCGGTCTACAATATCCTGTATATCGTTGCCTTTCGACTTGTAATGGGGACGGATGTCATCCGTCGCACGAAGGCCCAACCTGAGCAATTCAAGCGGTATATGAACAACTTACATGCTCAAATTTTAATGATGTTCGTGTATCCGATCTATGAGGTTTTGTTTCGTACCGCTCAAGGCTCACACTATCAACTCTTCGTGATTTTACTCTTGCCGATTATCAAGGTGGTCATAAAAAATATTATGCGCAAGTGCACAATGCACGCAGAAGACATGGTTCCAGAGGCAGTTATCTTTACAGTGGACTTCTTCAACGCGATTTACGTGGCCACGTGCATGCAGACTGCCTCTTCCGCTGTATCCATCGTGATTATTGTTCTCACCGACCTATCGCAAACAATTATCATGTTGTACGGACTGCATCGTCGAACCGCTGTCATCTCATCCGCTCTCACTCAAACCGTCCAAAAACCGCACAAGGACCAGTTTCTTAGCGTTCTCTGTGAACTGTGTCGAAACCCCGAGATTTTTAAAAAGCAACTTCGAGCAGGTATTACTCTTCGCTCTTGTTTCTCTTACGACCTATCTGTTGCGGACGTAAGCCTTCTGGATACACTAGACGTTACAATGAAAGACGTCGATACTGTTTTTAAGAGACCGACGAATTCTGCGGCGATTGTACCATATCCAACTACATCAGACATACCAACAAACCATAAGCCCCGTTGGTTTTGCTTTCGTATTGGTATCGGCTCAGTGCATCCTACAACTGACGTGGTCGACTTGACAACTCGTGTATTTACAGACAAAAGGCGTCCAACACGAAGTCGTAAGCCTACCCGACGGAAGACTGCAGAGCACCCTACATTTTTGCGAGATTCACTCGAAGCGCTGTTTAGTACCGAGTGCCTTGTTCTCACCAGTTATTTGGAATCTGTGATCCCGATGTTTTACACGACGTATATATTAGTTATGGTGCATTTGCCAAGCTCCAAATACCACACAGAAATGGTTGGAATCACTGCAGAGAATGTTGGCGCTAGGATTTCGCCTGTTTTCATGTTTGGCTTACTGCAGATCGCTTCGTTGCTGCTGTTGCTGGTTACGATCAAGCGTAATTGTTTGATGAGAGCACTTTACCAACTCGCGTTCGTCCTTGAGTCACAGAAACTGTTGGTCCAAACCAAACTTATTGTCTGGATGATGATTACATTGTGCTTCCGTGTCATGCACTTCGGTAGGTTTTGTGAAAGAGGTTCTGTTGTGGTGTTTGATAACTCATTGCTTTTTAACAGGAGTCGACTTCACGTTTAAATTTTCTGGTTTTGGGTATAAAATCTCATCATCAAGCCCTGGGTGGCCATAATAGTACTCACACGAACTGTGTTGTAGCTTGTGAGGCCTAGAGAACTCACACAAAAACACGCAGTTATCAACGATTCTTGAGAATGTTATACACTTGATTTAACAACGTGTATCGAATGATAATGGAATATACATATTATTTCATAATCTCGATAGCACTTAAAAACGAACTTTAGCTCGATCAGGAAAACCTTCGAGGCAGAAGAAAATTGCTGCGGTATGTTTCGGCAAAAGACTACTCCAGCATGTTAAGTAGAAGCTGTCATACCGATCTTCTAGACAGCAAGCACACTATATACATATTGCTGGTGGTGCAGAATGATGAACGGTGTGACCAGTGAAAACGTGGGCTCTATCGTTCTTTCTGTTTTCGTCTTCGGATTACTACATGAAGTTTTTTTTTCGGACGCTAGTGGCTATAGTAAAGCGCAGGAGCGGAATGAGGGCTTTACAGCTCCTCACATTCAGATCCGAAGAGGAGAGATCGATGAGTCATTGAAAGTATTGTGATTTTGGGTTGTGATCACATTATGTAATCTCATCGCTGATTTCGTGGTGGATTTTACTTTCAAATTCGAAGGGCTTGACTATCACTTTTACTGTTCAAGCTGCAATGCGTCATGTTGCTGTAGAATATTTCTTCCTTTAATGTATGTGTTTCCCGACGAAGTTAATTGATCGACACAGTCAGCTACCAAGGCTACTTGTTTTTCCATTAAAGTGGAGGGATTAGAGCGGGCACTTGGTATTGTTACCAACTATCTCGAGTGGGTATTCATTAGCGATGACGATGAGAAAATTCGACGGATGAATACAACGCTCAAAGTCTATGGAACGGTGCCTTCACCTCAGTCACTTAGAGAAATTGTCGGCATGATTTATGGGATGCTCTCGAACAACACTTGCTGAAGGGATAAGGGATACGTACTGCTTGTAACATCCTGGACGGTTGGACTGATCGATTGCATTGTTGCGCTTCGAAGGATTTTTTAAATTTATTTTTCATCTTGATAAGTATAAAGTTAGTAATATACGAACATGGCGTACTCACCTGAACAATATCAAGCTAATAAAGAGCGCATCATTATTACCAACGCACACGCGAAGCACGCTTGACCTACCAAAAGGGGTACGATGATTAATAGTCATTCTAGCCCGAGCCTACTGTAGAATTCTATTCTCAGGAGCCCAAAATTACTCAAGTAACTCAAACCTAGCAAATAATTCCTATTGCCTTTGATACTTCTGTTATATAAGATTGCCACAGGATAGTCGTACCCAACATAATGGATTTCCCTCCCAATATTAAATACACGTAATTTCTGGTTGTATCTAAAAACAAGTTCCTTAATTTAATCAAGCATGCCATACAAAACACATCAATGTTTCTTGTGGCGGCCAAGTCCCACATCATTTGTAAATTACTGAAGACGAAAGTAATTTATTAGGATGAGTGTCTTCCGAAGCTACGCTCAACAAACAGAGATGGAAAGCCGACGGAATCTAAAGGGAATAGAGAAAGCGGTTAATACATACCTTTGGCTATTAACCTACCTCGTTGCTGTAGTCCGCTTCCTTCTTAATTAATTAATCGCGATAAGCTCTCTCTCTCTCTCTCTCTCTCTCTAAGTTAAAATGTATATTGCTGTGGTTATAACCGAGCCTACATTGATAAGTTCATAACAGAGTGTCTGTACGTTGTCGTAAACCAAACCGAAAATACTTGGACAGCTTTATTTCGTGGAATCATTTGCTTTCAAGCTAAGTTTCAACTATATTTGGAACAAGCGCGCAGCAACGACGACGTAAAATTACAATAATCCAAGTAGAATATCCGGCGCTACTCGTTCTTACTGAATGAAGATTTGTCCAAACTACCGACAAAGGTGTATCATTTCGCAAAGATTTAGCTGGAGTGCAGCAAAATCACAAGTCTGCGGAGTACACTAGCCGTGGAAGTTTATTCTTACTGTAAGTAGTCCTTATCAATACTCGACAGGAACCATTTGCAAGTTGTTGCTAGGACTGCAGCAATAATTACAGTAAACTAGAATGATAATCCAGAGCTTCCCCGTGCAAAACACGGTATTAGTTTGATTGGGGCAAAGGTAGTTAGAACCGGAAATCCATAGGTTAGATGGCTTCTGCTCTAACCTCCTGCTTTCTGCTTCATGACCTTCAAGTAGTGCTGGTAAAACGGATCCTTGGCCAGCTCATTCTTGCTCAACTCCTGTCCTCTCGGCCTCAGTAGCCCCAAAAATTCCTTCACATGATGGTCTTCTCTGTTTGTTTTAGCCCAAATCTGTGCTCTCGCCATCTTTTCCAACGGTGTAGCGTTCTTATCGAAAAATACTTCAGGTCGATTATAACTAGAGCCGAACATGTTAATCATGTGCTCATCAAAGTCAGCGGCGAAGTGCTTGTAGACCCGAAACTCTTCCGTACTCTGAATGTTCTTAAGCACAGCTGTAATTTCTTCGTAAGTCAAGTCTTTTTTGGCAGGAACCAGTTTGTTGAGCCCCACTAGGTTCCACCACTTGTAGGTGCTATCACCTAGGCGGATCTAATCAGTGTTTCCAGTTCGTAAAAACACAATAACTTGATCTCGAATCTGCTCCACAATGATCACGATGTTGAAATCAGAACGTAAACAATGATCTCGATTATTACTAATAAATTGTTACGAAGATTGAAAGGGACCGTAAACAATATTTGCCTACATGTACGGAACTGATTAAAGCAACATTGAAATATTACTGATCGACAACATTGATACACCCAATGTTGGAGATCGGCAACATTGAACTCGCGTTAGTTTGCCGAGTGGGCCAATGTTGGCCATCGTCAACATTGAAAGTACCACAGTGTTTGTCAATGTTGGCCTTGAAAAACATTGAGATGGATGCGAAAGCTGAATATTTAGTTTTTGGCTTAAGAAAATGACAATAGTCTGATTGTGCGACTTATGTTGAAATGATATTGTAAGAGCTTAAAGCCGCAACTTGAGCGGACGAAAACCCGTAAAAACCTATTCAAATCAACGGCATCCAACTTATACCAGCTGAAAGGACTCACGTATTTCCAGTATTATTTGCATGACTACATAGTGAATACACAGCTTGTGCAAGTGTTCAGGATGATTATTGCCCGTCCTCTAGGAATCTGTCCGCGCTAGCTTCAGCTGCATCAAATACAGTACTACTGTCGGAGCAGGGACGACAATTTTGACATCTGGAGCGCAAACTAAATACCATAACATTCGGAGCCGGAGAATCATTTTGGTTTGGGCAGAGAGTGATCCAGTGTTCATCGCCAGCCCTTCCATCCTATTGTGTAAGAAGCACCAAGCCACTGCCGTAGTCAGAACACCACAACTACTGCCATCACCTTGTTTAGGTCCTTCAAGGATCTCTACTTTCCAACGGCGGATAATTTCGGTAGTAGCTAATTGCCCTGAGCTACCAGGCAAATATGCTGAGTATTTTCTCCGCGCGTCCAACCAGTCATCAATTTTTGGCAACAACATTTCTTTCACTCTGGCCTCTGTCTCATCGGTAAATGTGTCGTTGCGAAGTGGATCATACAGTAAAACCTTGAAGGCCCGCATATCAATCAATGCAAGAGTCCAATGTACATTTTTGTCGCCAGGATTACGGTCAAGCTCGAGCTCGGCAAGACTTTGGTGAGTCCGAGTTGCAGGTCAGTGAAGATGTCTTGGACATTGAGGCACGCGCCGAGAGACCTATCGATGAAGAACAGATTTACGGCAACAACAGCTATGGGACTCGAGGCACGCAACACGAGTTAAGATAGGACGCTTGGACGCGTTCCAATCTGCGTAACAAGGAGCCTGGCGAAGGCGTAAGGATGGTAGACGCAGCCAGCTCGATTTCTACCTGCATTTGTTTCTCATTAATAAATTTTCCATCTTCGGAACAATTACCCCGGGTTTCGCGACAATTTTCAATGTTGCAAGGAGAAACAGCCAGCGCCCAGTCGAGACGACATTTGTGCTTGACACTCCAACGTGAGCTCATGCTGCATTGGGGACTCACAAAAAAGCCAGACCGTGTTGCTCGCACATTTTTTGTATCGATAGCGAAATAGCCGAATCATTGAGCCATGAATTACCAGGTAGACATCGCAAAAATTTATCAACCGGAAATGTTGCACCCGAAAACCGGCCTGACCCTACTGGCACAGTTGTGGATAGTGACATTAACGCCACTCGTGTAGCCACATCACTCGCAACCTAGCATCCTTCTCACAAATTTCGAGACTGTCAATGCTTCGATCGTCGATTGAATCCCAATCAGTTTCCAGCCATTGCAACGACTTATCCTTTACACGATGAAGAGCTTTGAACCTATAGAAGTCCTGCATCGTATGAAGCAGAGATCTACAAGAAATATAGTATTTCAGTCATCGTTAGAACACGAACGCATACCCTCTGATTACAATACTCACTGGCGGAACGTGACTCCTCCTTTCAAAACCACTGCAAACTCAGATGTGCTCTCGTTATTTTCCGCACTGCTGTGATCGCTTCGATGTCTTTCTCAACAATTACCTGTCCGAACACCACAGATAGCGATCGAATGGCATTGTCCACTCCATCAGCAGTTGCAGTTGGTCAAAACTTTGAATCGTTCTTTTTATCCCAACCACGAGGATATAGTTCGAGCATTTTACTTACTTTGGTGTGCTTGCGACTGTGACTCAGCCAGACCAAAAGCTCGTTGATTGTCAATCCATGACTCCAGAATTCAATTTGTCCGGATACATTTTCAGGTTCGGGTTGCCTTGCAGCTACTGGTATCTCGCTAGCCATAACCAATCGACTCTGTACGAGCTTTTGGTAGATCCGCGTCTCCGCTGATTGTTTTAGACCCAGTGTGGATAGACGGAGGTAGCGAGAGGGTTTTTAACACCAGTGTGCCTGCAGTATTGGAAAATGATGAACTTGTCAATGTAGCTCCATCCGTAACATTGCGACCGGCCCCTCTAACGCTAAGCACAACGCCTACAGTATCTATTGCTGGCGATTCTGGGCAATCCAACGTAACTCGTGGCTCAGCTGTCCAAAGAGTGCTCCTAAAAGATGTTGAACTTGGACCATCGTTCCTTTGTCGTTGTTCATATGAGATGTGCTGCTCCACCTTTTTCTCTGCTTTGGCCGCAGTGATAATTTTCTTCTCTACATTAGAATCCGACTAGCTTGGCCGATCAAGGCATCCACCATCATTGCAAATTGATAAATCTAACGTGGAAGTGTCACTGTCATTGGCATCGCTTTGGTGTGTTAATACTCCAGTCTCAACGACAGTAGTCGTCGTCGTCTTTTCATCGTACCTTGAGGCAGTAAACTTGTTACTAGTGGTCGTTCCTCCATCAATCGTGGTAATTCGAAACGATCAGCACAGTTGCTTTTGGTATCGCCCTTGTTGTTGGCATCGTCGTCGAGCTTTAACAGCGCGGCGCGAAGGTCGGAACATGCGACAGCCACCAAATCCATCTTCTGATAAAGCTTCGACGATGATGAAGAGACGAGTTCATCAACAATAGACTGAACTGCAGCCATTGCAATTTTAAACTTTTTAACATCACTTTTTACCGTTGGCGGACTTCCTGTACGCTCTTTTTTCATCACGATCTTTCAATTGGATCTCTGGCGCTTTCGATCCTGGAAGTGATCGACCTGAAGTAGAGATTGCCACAGCAACCCCGTCAGTCCAGGTAATTTCACGGAGTGCCTCATTAAGTGTTGTAGCTTCTTTTAGGATTGGAATCAGGTGTTGTGCGCCAGTGTACCTCCAACGATCCGCAACAATCGACGTCGGTAGAAACGTACATTCCAAAACATCTAACAGCTCATACATGATGTGCTTGCATGGGAGTCGAAATGTGCTGAAAACTGGCAATCGCAAGAATTCCCGTCCAACCGCGGATGGAATTGTTTACCGAGACGGTTCTGTACTATATCAAACCCGCTGCCCTGGCCGACCACTCCAAATCCCAATTTGATCTGCATATACCACGAAAATTCATCGAGCACGATTCTAGAAAAAAAAAAAAACGCTAATTGAGCTGCTCATTTCTCGTATTGGGTCGGGATAACTTGGGTCGTAGCGTGAAGTGCAACTCTACTTTATCAACTTCGCGCGCAGTTCTCTCATCAAAGTGTTCTGATGCAGAAAGATGCCACCAAGACACTTATACAGTGTAGTAGTTAGATTCAGCAAAGTCTTCCTTCCACGTTGCTTCCAAGCGGTAAGTTGTGGTGTTACCGGCCGTGAAGTAGGAGGAACGAGCATGTGCTGCCCACATGCTCTTGTAATTCATCCCGTTGTTTTTCCACGTACGCGTAGAACGATGGAGATACGTTGGTGCATTCACGCTTCAGCGATTTCCACTATTCT
>NW_008648989.1:1762782-1763889 GCF_000247585.1 Phytophthora nicotianae INRA-310 | reverse complement strand
TGAAAGATGTGTATAGCCAAGTAAGTTATAATGTATACGTAGTTACTGGAATCGTGACTATTGTGTCGTTATTACTGGTCTATACCTACATATACATGATTTTGTACCCAAAGTATAAGCGGTACTCATATATGGCCTCTACTTACCGTGTTTTATGCTTTGTATCCAGGGCGAATACATTCAGCACAGTCTGATGGAAGACGAACGCGCTGAATGGCTGACGGATACCATTGAGTCCTTTCAGTTTTACAATCCGTCCTGGGAGACGATCATGATTATCGTTTTCGATAAGGGTATGGGTGAGTTGGATACCTGGAGAAAGTGTTTCCACATGAGAGAGCGATTTTGTGCCATTTTTGTTTTACCTCAAAACGTATAGCGGACAGTGATGGCTAATAACGAGTAGGGAGGACCGCCAACCTTCGATCGAGACCAAATGGAGATGCAGCAGTCATGATGAGGCTGGCGACATCAGGCACCGAGTATAATAAATACTTGAAATACCTGTACTTTCTGCTTGATGGTGCTCATTTACGGGGAGATGATGCTATTCCTAACGCGGGCCACCCGTTTCTATCCTACTTCATGCGAATCGGGCCTCAATGAAGGAGAGGTGGGCTTGGTGTGCGCGTTCAGACATTCCACATCTAGGAAATGATACCAACAACACGTACGATCACCACTGTAGAAATGTTATATTATTGAACTAACCTTAGATACGGCCTGTTCTGATGTACGTCACTTGACTTGAATCATCTTGGGACCCACCAAAGACGGTTAAAGCCGGATATGGCCCTGAACGAATGCGTGGGCACACTTATGTTTGTAAAAGCTGTAGCCGAGATGGATTACGTGAAGAAGATCACAGATGTGGGGTCAATGCGCTACGATGGAGCGGGTGAGAAACTTGCCTTTGAAGTGAGTCCGTATGCTTACCGGTTAGTAGAAGCGTAGTACCGGATATCCAGAGATCGCAGAAACATATTATGAGATGGAGGAACAACACCCAGATATGCATGTTCTTACTAGATATTATGCCACAAACGCTTACCACGTTGACACTTCGGTACGTCCCAGCATATGAGCTGAATAAGCGATACTATGTAA
>NW_008648989.1:1759222-1760753 GCF_000247585.1 Phytophthora nicotianae INRA-310 | reverse complement strand
GCCTCTGTCGGAGAACTTCGTGTTCATGGGGTACACTCACAGCGATGAAGACCAGCTCGATTTCGTTGAAGACGTTCAGGTTCTACTGCAGGACGATGACCTGCTGATGTTCAACGAGATCGTGGCTGAGGAGCGGTTGACGAGCACCAACGTCGCTCTCCAAGCCTTCCGTCGGCTGACTGCAGTCCATTGCCCTCCTGGAACTCGGGCTCTGATCATGGACGAGCTGGTGCAAGCGAAAAAGACACGCACGATGACAGTGCGTGAGTATGCACGCAACTTTCGCAAGTTGCTGCGTATGATTCCTTTTGTCGAGGAAAACGACCCGGTCCCAGAGGACTTAACACGCATGTTTAAAACCGGTATGCCGATCGATTGGCAACTGGAACTGAATCGCCATGCCCGTACTTGGGATCTCGCGAGTATGGAGGCCAAGTTCGAAGCTATTGAGTGCAACGAGAGGAAGGTGGTGCGTAGTGGTCGCTCGATGCAACGACGGCAAGGCGAGCAACAGGGCAAGCCCAAAACGACGTCCGAACGACACCATCAGGGCTCGCAGCAGCCCGACCGAAGCGGAAAGAAGACCGCTCGGTCGAAGCCAAAGCAGTGCACGTACTCCAACAAGAAGGGGCATCTGGACACAGAGTGCTTCCGTAACCCGAACTCCCCGTCGTACAAGCCTCGAGGTGACCATGCCGGTCACCAAAGTCGCAATGCCTTTGCGGTAATGCAGGAACAGGTGACGCAGATGGCTGCAATGATGGATGCAATCAAGAAACGACAGGATGAAGAGTTCAGTGCGATGAGATTCTATCGGGCCGAGGAAATGAGTGTGTTCGCTGTGGAAAGCACGCCGCTGCCATCGCCGAATGCTGAGGTGGACACTCAAGCGCCTTTGCAAGCGCGCCGCCCGGTGCCAGCTACTACGGTGCGATCTGAGCCTGTGATGAAGACAGAAGTCTTGATCGGGGCACACCGTTTCCGTGCCTTAATTGACACAGATTGCTCTTCATCAGCGATAGAGGAGACGGTCGTGAACAAGACCAAAGAGTTGTTGGTGCTGACACGCAGCGAGGCGACCTACTATCAGGCGGATAAAACTGTTGGGAGAACTACACACGTGGCAACAACGCAGATTGCGTTGCCAGTATTTTTGTCTACGCGTGTAGTGGTGCATGACTTTCGTGTGGTGACTACTCTACTTTATCCTGTGATTCTGGGGAAAGGTTTTTCTTTCGCGGCAAGGAAAAATTTTACTTTTCGCGTCCAAACAACTGGAATGGGATGGACTGACAGTGCCCATGGCCACCCGACTTGGTGAACGCACCACAGCAGCACTGGTAGCACCCGATGATAGCTGTTCGGTAGAGATTGCAGTGGATGGTACGTTAGAAGATGCAATGGTGGCTACACTACTGGAAGGTACTGCATTGACTGAGGCAGAGCAACACGATATGGCAAAGCTGCTTTGTGACTTTCCGATCGTGTGCAGCGGAGTGGTAGGGAGGATCACGGGTAAGCCGTATGTGCT
>NW_008648989.1:1755347-1756317 GCF_000247585.1 Phytophthora nicotianae INRA-310 | reverse complement strand
CCACACTACCTTATCAGTCGTGATGGAATCTCACCGCTCACGTCCAAGGTTGATGCCATCTTGCGAATTGACACCCCACGCAACCGCCGCGAACTTCGACGGTTTGTCGGAATGATTAAGTACTATCGGGATGTCTGGCCAAGACGAGCACATTTGCTTGCACCGCTCACGGCGCTGACGTCGCCTCAGCGACCATTTGTCTGGGGTTCTACTGAGGCGAAGGCCTTTGAGGATGTGAAGTCGGCTCTGGCGCAGGCTACAGAGCTTGCGTTCCCGGACTACAGCACGCACTTCGACATCCACACAGATGCCCCCGGATATCAGCTTGGTGCTGTTATCTCGCAGCGAGGTCGCCCCATTGCCTTTTGGTCCAAGAAGTGCAACGACAGCCAGAGGAAGTACCCGGCCAATAAGTTGGAGCTGTTGAGCATCGTGCTCGTGCTGCGAGAGTACCGTAGCATGTTGCTGGGTCATGACGTGCGCATTCCCACCAACCACCTGAATTTGACGTACAGCACCTTCAACACTTGGCAAATGATGCGATGGCGTTTAGAAGTCGAGGAATTCGGCCCGACGCTGCTCTACGTGAAAGGTGAAGATAATGTCGTTGCCGACGCACTGTCCCGGCTGACCATCGTCGATGCCGACTTGGGGAAGGACGAATCGACGTCAAGTGATGAGCACCAGATTGCTACCACTGCTACTTCGGTGACCCCGTCGGTCGTACCGTTTTCGTTTGACCTTGGCGACCTGGCGCAGGCGCAGCAGCGCGATGAAGCGCTGAAGGAATACCCTGAGGTGGAGATGAGCGGCATTCAGCTCAAGGTCGACCCGCGCAGCAGTCGAGTGATGGTGCCTACTGAGATGCAGCAAGGACTGGTCGAAGCTTACCACTCCGAGCTGATGCACCCAGGAGCTACCACAATGATGAACACCATTGCTGACGTCTTCCACTGGAAAGGTATGGAGG
>NW_008648989.1:1751172-1752277 GCF_000247585.1 Phytophthora nicotianae INRA-310 | reverse complement strand
CACGAACTGCGTTGTGAAGCAATTGTTCGTACGCGACGCCATGGAAACCGGCACCAACAGATTTTGCATACTTGTAAACCTCTAGCTGCTTGTCCGTATCAATTTTCCGCCCCAACTGGCTCAGCACATATCCGGAATCCACAGATAGCTTCCACCATCGACTGTCATGGTATTCCACTTCTCGGTTGCAGTCAGTGATGTAGTGACGCCGCAAACGATCCACTTGGCTCTTGCTTTGTCCCCCACCATAGTTGTACACCAACTCAAACGCTTGATCATTTTCCACGGCACGGCATTCTCTCACTACACGCTCTTCAAGCGAGCTCCGTGTTTTACAGAACTCGAGCAAACTGCCGCCACTATAGAAGTACTGCTCCTTAACAAGTTTTGGAAATGGTGTATCCTGCTGCTTGATCTGGCGCAGACCAGTTTCGATAACCCAGTTCATTAACTTCGCGTACTGCAACAGGTCGGCATCACGCCACGCCGGCAAAACCACAAGGCGTGAGCGGTCGTCATGTTTCACATCAAACTGACACGATGTTGCAAGGAAATGAAAAGGAGCATACTCGTTCTTCGTGTCGTTCACTTCTGCCTGGTTAAAACCATCAACCAGAACAATTGGCGCCTCCTTTTCGTCGACCTCACCCTCGACCGACTTGGGAGTTACTTGGTCACGGATGGCCACGATATCAATCGGTGAGAGATTTGTTAGTCGTGCGTACGATCCTTGGCCATCGAAAAACACCACCGCGTTCTTAAGATTGAGTTCTTTCAAGCGACGTATGACAACCAACTTCTTCCTCTTGATGCACGCCAGGTAAAATGCAATAAGCATGAGAAAGCAAAACTTTCCGACTCCTGGTGAGCCTACTATCACAATGCGATCCTTCCCGAAGAGCTGTTTCTTGATCACCTCCCAAAACATCACTTCCTCCACCCGAACGAAATAATACGGGGGGAATTCGCCGAATCCCTCCCAAAACTTATGCAAGGTAGGTGTCCTGACAATTGGGTCGTGACTCTGTTGCATGATAGACAGACTGTCGAGTCGAAACTCGTCTTCATGCACGGACAAAGGTGTGAACTTGGTCAGCGTCTTGGG
>NW_008648989.1:1734357-1735485 GCF_000247585.1 Phytophthora nicotianae INRA-310 | reverse complement strand
GGTAGTAAATGCAACTTGCATTCACTCCAAAATGCAATGAGGGCAAGGCTTTCAACCTGAGCCCCACGCTACAATTCCCTTCCAAGCCTTGCTCACAACTTGCAAACAAGCAAAGGGTATTTTCAAGATACTATCTTGCAACATCATTTTGGTACACTGTACCAAATTGTGGGTACACTGTGCCCTAGTACGAAAACATTTTCCTTATGCTTACAACCACACAGGTTGAGTCATGGATACATGTACGCAGGCCTTCACCCTTGCACATCTCACTACTTTAAGGCAACTGCTATAATAGTAAGGATCTTAGTCACACTGTGACTTGGCACATGAATCTTTCTAGGTCGAGGTAACCTTCTGCAACGCTGTCGCTAACTTTGCGTCCTCGGCAGCTTCCACGTAGGTACGTAATAGCGCAGGGATGTTCTGTGCTAGAGACTTCAAGGGCTCCCAAGAGTCCTCGATAGGCTCTAAGCCGCACCAACTCACTAGGATTTCAAAGGCATGTTTGTGTTTGTTCCAACGGTGCTTGCTAAGTCGGTCGACCTTCAGCACGATGTCCTAGGAGACGACGTGCTCCAGTAGTTTCTCCGTTACTTCCAAGTCGCTGTTTGCGTAGAACTTCATGCGTGAAGCGCGCACATCTTGCTCCTTGCCGGTAACGAGGTGCCGAACACGAAACGAGTGTGAGTCCGCACGGGTAACCACGTAGAGACCGATCCAGGTGACTAGCAACTTGTTGTGTCGGCGTTCATCGACACGTGATCGTAGGACGTAATCATCCACCGAAAAGGTTACTTCTTTTGTATCTCTGGATTTTCTCTTGTTCAGCAAAGTGATATTCTCACGCTTGTTCTTAACAGCACAGTACATGTCCTCAATACTAGACCGCAGCTTCGCTAGAGTGTTCTCGATGGCTGCACTCGAAATAGAGACTGCCTTAGGTTGATTGTCAGGTACATGCAGAATGTAGGCTGGCACTGGGCATGGCAACCCAGTGAATACCTCAACAGGGGCCTTGTTAGCTAGAGAAGCCACCGGAGAGTGATTCAAGTTAGCTTGCACCAAAGGTACAAGATAGATCCAGTCGTTGTGCGAAATCTTGTACTCCGTGATCATTGCACGCAG
>NW_008648989.1:1733267-1733773 GCF_000247585.1 Phytophthora nicotianae INRA-310 | reverse complement strand
GTATTCGATGCCTCTGCAGCATAGCAGTAAACATTCTAATAGTGCCATCAAATATTCAACCAAATAGAATATTGAATGGCTTAAACAACTACTATAGGTTTTATAAAAATTAGTATAAGTCCAGTTCTTCGATTCACCCCAGCAATGATGGCTACACCGCAAACCGACGTTGGAGTAACGGCGTTGTAACTTCGAGCGGAATTAGCACTACGCCAATTTCGGTTGGACAATGTTACGCCACACTCTGAATCATTGTCTCAATGCAAAAAAATAAATGTATTTGCATTCACAGTGTAAGTCGCAGACGACCTAGTAACGGGAACGTGAAACGACATTGATCACATCAGAGCTCAAACTGCATGATTCTCCACAACGCTGTAGTACGACCACGAGACGAAATTAGTAGACACAGTTAGGGAAGCTGGTACTTCCAAACGTTCTGCCGATTGTATTGCTAGCTCAGTGGAAAACAAAAGGTAAAGTGACTAGGCTACTCTGTCCGATTC
>NW_008648989.1:1729327-1729842 GCF_000247585.1 Phytophthora nicotianae INRA-310 | reverse complement strand
CATCATCGCTCGAGATGGGGTCCTTGTCGTCATCGAGTTTACCACCAGCGAGTTGCTCCAGTTGTCTGCCCACATTAGTCCCGAGAGAGAGCAACATGTGGTGAAGCGACAGTTGGCTTCTGGGGACAAGAGCCTGATTGATGGGAGGTGACCCGATTCGGCCCTGAGACTCGTGGTCGACGACGGTGCATCAGTGATTACGTCATCACCCATGAAGATTACGTAATCATCGGAGTGGGTCGACATGGTGCAATAATTTGGATACACGATCTACCTCCAAGGATTTGATCTACTGTGGACACATCAACTGATTTGTACCCACGGTAAGTACCACGCGACCAGACTACAAAGGGGATAGAAAGGGCATCCAGGGGATGGGCAGAAGTATTGGACCGCTATGACTTAAAGGAATAACAGAGTGGAATTTGTCTTATCAAGAACAAGTGTCTTCGGTTCAAGATTGGAAGGCTGTAGCGAGAAGTATATTGGCCCATACAGTAACCAAGTCATTCTAC
>NW_008648989.1:1727896-1729227 GCF_000247585.1 Phytophthora nicotianae INRA-310 | reverse complement strand
CGTTCAGCATTATGGTGTTCACCCTACCCAAACGCTTCTTAATTCGCTTCATTCTGCTCTTGTCCTGTCGAGAAGTATGAAACTTCTTCGGTAGTTCCATCTTCTCCTCAGTGGACGCAGTTGGGCAATTCGATACATAGTGTGGGCCGCTACATTTCAAACACCCGTCTTTCGGTACAAGGGGCCACTTTTTCTCCGAGTCTTGCTTAACTACAGATATTGTCGTTCGATCGGAATCTCCGCTTCGACTATCCTTAGGTTCTTTATGACCACGCTGGCGACGGCCATGCTGGTCACTCGAACCCTTCTGATCCTGCAGTTTGGGCACCTTCTCAGACTTAGCGAACTGTTCATCGTAGCGAGAGCGTTTGCGACGACGAAAGTCGCGATCCTGCTCCAACGCCTTTTCTAGGATCAAATCATGAAGCTTAAACTCGTTACTACGAGCCTCTGTCGCTTGGAAACGGATAGCAGTTTTCACATCTACTTTGAGCTCACTGGGCGTCAGTGACTCAATCAGCAGCTTACACTTTTCCTTTTGGCCGTGCCGGTCCTCAAAACAGGTCACCAAACATTTTTCCTCGATCAATTGGTTACACAGCATGAAATACTGTAGCACACGCTCATTGACGTCAGCCTCAGACATGTTGAGGCTAAGCTTCTTGCCAAAGAACTGATCGATGTCGGGGAGCGTGTCATTCATAACACGTTCACAATCGCCTGGACTTCAGACATAATTCGGTCATCAGTAACAGCGTCGGGCGAAATGTCGCCCCAGCGGTAGGTACAAAGAGCCTTTAACAGTCTTTCATCAACTGTACTCTTGATAGATTTCTTCAGCCACTCATAGAGTTCGTTATCGCATTTTATGCGGGCTTTGACACTCTCTTCATACTCAGCACGAGCTTTCTTCCACTTGATCAACTCAGAGTGGGACATGGACGACAATCGGGGCTATCCCTGCATGTGTTGACGGATGGTTAGCAGCTGCATTTCTAACACGACATAGGTCGAGTCCGAGTTCTTTGGGTCTGAGTGGGAATTAAACAACTGCTCACCAGATGGGTAGACTGGCGTTATAAAAGGATTCCTTCCTGGCAAAACTGTTTGGTCAACGCAACTAAAAGTGCTGGCGGATAATAGCACCAACTTGACGGAAAGAAAAATCGACACTCAGATGTAGAACAGAGAGATTAAATAGGCGATAGATCATTATCTGTAACGGGGTACAAGCCCAAGTGTACACAAGTTACATGAAGAGTGCCCAGTCACTCTTGAGATACCTGGTACATGGTACCAGGGGCTCTAGGAGCCAATCATTGCATATCTAC
>NW_008648989.1:1633578-1714553 GCF_000247585.1 Phytophthora nicotianae INRA-310 | reverse complement strand
TGATTAAAAGTTCTAAGAACATGTATTCCCAGTGTAAGTCGCAGACGATCTAGTTATAGTGACAGTGTTTGATATGAATATCCTGCCCACTTTGCATGGCCACTATGCCTTTTCACTATGATCTGCGTAGCAATGTGGTTGATGTGGGGGCATGGGAAAACTTGTGACTCTACGTTCAGTTTTTTTTTTTAAGCCTCTGTTCCAAAATACACAGCCTCCATCTCAACTTGGTTGTAATTAGTATGATAAGTAATTCATTTTTGTTAGGTTCCGTTTCAAGTATATATTTCGTTTGATTGCAGCTTACCCTCCGATATCAATTGATGTCACCTTCTAGAAATTCATTTAAAAAAATATATTGACGGGTTCCACATAAACGGAAAGCTTTAGTGGAAATTTGGCGCCAAGGTGTTGAGGAGATAAGATCAAAATTAACTTTTAGTTTAAGTTAAGGTCTTTTCTCAAGAGGAAACCGTTCTGATTGCAAAAAAATTAACTAGGTAAGTGATTGACCTCCTCCGATTTAATCAACATATTGTGCGAGTAGGGTGATCCAAAATGTCTCCTCCACATTTTCCAATCAATATCTTGTGTAAATTTGGCCTCCTCTCCTCCACTTCCTACTCTAAAGCTCGTCCTTCTGCGCTTGCAAGTCCAGCTTGTACTCCTTCACCTCTCGAAGGGTCTTTGCACTAGCTTGAGTAATCGCGTCGTTCTCTCCGTAGATCTGAACAGCGATGCGGTGGGCATGCTCCAGCAGTTTAATGGCCTCATCCACCTTCTTCTGCCGCATCTTGACGCCAGCCAGAGCGTTCAAACTGAACGCATACGATAGCGTATCCTCTCCATCGCGTTGCAGGAAGATGGCACTGGCGGTTTCTGCAGCTCTCAGAGCGTCATCAATCTCGCCCATGGCCACATGCGCCGTCGACAGCTCCATGTAGAGCTCAGCGATACCCGTCGTCAATCCATTGATCTCTCCTCCTTGGGCCTTCACAGTGTCCTTAAGCACCTTTAGGTTTTTCTTTTTATTCCCCAACTTCTTGTATCCCTCCGCAATCCTCATCGAAGCCTCAATGTACGCTTCGTGAGTCGCTCCGAGCCCCTTTTTGACATGTTTGCGGAGGGTTTTGTACTTTTTAATGGCCGTCTTGTACTCTTCCTTAGCCATATACGCGTCCGCCAAGCTACGCAGCGACAGACCGAGCGACGGATGGCTGTCACCGTAAATCTTCTCTACCATCGCCACAGAATCCTCGAGCACCTCAATGGCTTCGTCGTACTGCTTGGCACGGATAAGCACCGTGCCGTAGTCGTTGAGGATCTGGGCGTAGAGCGCCGCGTCCTGCGAGATGTCGCTGGGGTCTGTGACAGCGTGGCGTCCTTCACCAAACACTCGGTCGTGTAGTAATGTAATGGCCCCGCGAAGCTTCTCAATGGAGCCTTTGAAGTCCTTCGCGTCGTTGAGCTTCATGCCGGCATTCCGCAGTCCACGGATCTCCTGGATTACAGGGTCATTGTCGCGCGGATTGGCGCTGGATGTGGGCTCTGGTGTCTTGGGCGCATCCTCGGCAGCGTAGACAGAGGTAGTAAGGGTGATTAAGAGCAGCAGCGCCCATAGGAACGTCACGCGTAGCACTCGCATCTTCGTTGATGAACTTTGCCACGTATGCGTACTTAAGACGTACTTAACGACAATAATTTTTTGTGCATAATTGAGACTTCGATGGCTAAGAAGAAGAGCAAGAAGACGGCAAGCATTGAAGGCGCTGTGGACGCGAACCAGACGTCGGATGGTGGAAATAATGGGCTAAAGAGGATTGCAAGACTCTTTACTGCTATGCAGGAGAAAGGTACGGCCTGGTATGGCCGAGAACGCGAGGGAATCGCACTGATCGAAGGGTTCCAGTCGGCGCTGCTGGCCGTTCGAGAAGCTCAAGCGGCAGCTACAATTGATACAGTGCAGGAGAAGGGAAAGAAAGATAGTGTGGTGCTTGCTGGACTCGCTGGCAATGCGGAGATGGATCCGTGGCTAGCTGAGGATCTGTACCAGCAGGTACAGGAGCTTTCAGGAAGCTTCGAGGTGCTGCTAGAGGAGATGTACACGCTGCAGGCTGAAGCGCGAGGCATCGGTGAGTAGATCCAGTAAGTAGAGACTAGGATATTGATCTGACTGTGTCTTGTGTTGATAGTACTGGCTGTGGGTGGTGAAGACGAACAGCAAATTGTCGCCATAGAGCTGAGGCCTGTAGACTACCTTCAGATGATGAGTCAGGAGCTGGCGACGTTCGAAGCCGAGTACCAGCACATCGTACGTTGCAGTGTTTTGTAGTATGGTTTGTCATAGCTGTTGCGTGTAGCTGTGTTGCTGATGGAGTTCGCTGCCTTATGGTCAATTGCAGGAAGCACTGTTGCAACTTATCTCGTTCGAGACGTCCACGGACGAGCTGCGTACGCTCGTTATCTCCTGGAGCACATCGCCGTTCCTCGATCCTGCCCAGAGTCGCAATTTCCTTCAGGTAGAGTCGCCTATCTTCCTATAGCATTCACACCAGTGCTCACTCCAAAATTTCTTGTTACGTAGCGACACCAGCTCTCCCAGCAGATACACGCATAATGCAAAAGGTCACACGCGTGTCCACAGATAATATAGACCGTATTTGCCATGCTCTTTAGTCACAGCTCTTCTGTATCGCTTCTATTGAGTCGCGACGAACTGTGCGCACAGGTCGTTTACATCCTCAAGACACAAACTCGAAACGAAATCTCGCTGCGCCTGGTTACCACGACAACAGAAACCCGTTAGTGTCGCGTCAATAGTGTACATGGCTTTCTAAAGCAGCGGCATCACCTTCTCGAGCTGTTGCTGGATCTTGGCCGTCTCGTTGGATGGGAAATACGGCGCCAGGAACTTCTCCAGCGCCTCCTCCACGGAGTCTGTGGGTTTGATGTCGCTCTCCTGGCCGGCGGGGATGAAGATGCCGGAGCTCGCGGGCTGCGTGGCCGGCTCGTCATCGTACTAAGTGACAGAATGCGAACAAATGTTAAATACTCGTACGAAGCATGTACTGAGGCCTAGAACGCCGTAATTCCGCGTCTACAAGCGGGATATAAAGCTCAAGACGTTCGCATACCATGTCATTCCATTGCACGCGGCAGTGCGTCTTCTTGCGCACCACGGGGTATCGCTCCAACAGACGCAGGAACTCGCCCTCGTCCATGATGATCTATCCCTCTAAGTTCGTCTTAGGTTCGCAGAAAAAGCTCGTGGTTCTTAACGCGATAGCGCAAACGCAGTCAAAATTTTCCTTTTACTTTCACTATTGGGTTAAAAACACATCAATTCTAACAAGTTTGCCATTCAACGTCAACTGCCAACCGTCACTTTGCCATTCGACCCATCGGTGCATCAACATCAACATGTCGGCCATGCCTCCTGCCCCCGTGCCCAAGAAATCGGACGAGCGCCTGCTGTTCGCCGTGCCCAAGAAGGGCCGTCTGCATGACAAGATCCTTAAGTTGCTAAAGGGCGCGGGTCTGGACTACCACCGCCCCAACCGCGTGGACATTGCGCTGTGCTCTAGTCTGCCTGTCACGCTCGTGTTCCTTCCGGCCTCGGACATCGCCACGTACGTGGGCGAGGGTAACCTGGACCTGGGTATTACAGGCCAGGATATCATCGCTGAGAGCCGCACCAAGGTGGATGAGCTGCTGCCTCTGGGCTTCGGTAAGTGCTCGCTGGGCGTGCAGACGCCTGTTAAGGACGCCATCGCATCACCCGAGCTGCTAGCGGGTAAGCGCATCGTCACGTCCTTCCCGGAGGTCACGCGCGAGTACTTTAAGCAGTTCGAGACCGAGGCTACAGGTCCCACTAAGATTAAGTACGTCTCCGGGTCGGTGGAGGCCGCTTGCTCACTGGGATTGGCTGATGGTATCGTGGACCTAGTGGAGACGGGCACGACCATGAAGGCCGCAGGTCTGGAGCTCATCTCCACTATTCTTAAGACGCAGGCGGTGCTGATTGCCAACCCGCAGTCAGCGCGCAAGGACCTGGTGCACAAGGTGCACCAGCGCATCCTGGGCTACATCACGGCCACTAAGTACAGGATGGTGACGTACAATGTGGACAAGGAGAAACTGGACGCAGCCACCAAGATCACCCCGGGACGTCGCTCCCCGACGGTAAACGGACTTGTGGGTGGCGGATACGCCGTGTCTGCTATGGTCGAAGTCAAGGACGTGTCCGACGTCATGGACCAGCTCCACGACGTGGGCGCCACCGACATCATGATCTTCAACATTGAGAACTGCCGCGCCTAGACTGTTAGAAAACGTTTAGTCATGCCGTGACAATCAATACAGATCATTTTTTGCTTAAAGGTTGACGCGCAGTGTCGGCTGGAACGTCCTAGTTGTCGATGGTGGTGGTTGGTTTGATGCTCTGGCTGAGTGTAAACGTTGGATCCCGGTCTGAGACGTCGTTGCGGAGGTTGATTTCTGGTATTTGGGTGCTTTGAATGGATCCAGGCTTTGATCAGCGAGTTGTTGCTGGGTATTGATTCTAGTGGCCTTTGCAGCACTATCAGCGATGCTACTTTTGCTGGTATAATTGACGTCTTTGAACCAGCTGGACGGATATACGTTGGCTGCAAAGTTATCAACATCAAACGTTAAGCCTGAACGTTGTCGACGTTGACCACCCAGTTGATTTCGACGTTTCCAATTAGCCTCAACTTGTTTTCTCAATGCTGGCGATAACCCGGACGGGTCCTCTTCCATGTGAGGTTCTGGCCACGCTTTCTCTTTCGGATTGTCCACGACTGAAGATGAACCGAAGTTATTGCTACGATGTTCCATCGTGAAGTTGCTGAGTCTCCATAGTTTATTGTTGTCAACAGCAGGTCTCGCTGGTTGTTGCACTGTAGACTGCCTTCTAGCAGCCGCCAAAAGCTGTTGCTGCTCTCTTCTTTGCTGTGTAAGTCTCCCTCGTGCAGTGTCAAGCTGTCGAATCTGAGCATGCAACCTTTGTTCTCGAGCTTCCATTTCTTTTCTCCCGCGTTCGAGTGACCGTTCTCGACTGACAAACGACGTGTCAGTATCTTGCACCATCGCGGCCTGTTGAGCCACAAGTTGCTCGCGTTCCAATAACTCACGCGTCCCAGCGTCGAGTTTCTCCGCTAGTGCTACAACCTCTTGCGTGCGTTCAGCAAGACGCGCTTCTGCGTCTTGAACTTGTTGCCGCATGTTCTCAAGCGCTTGAAATTCCTCTTCGTGACTAGCAAGCTCTGTTTCTAGATCCTCACGGTCAGCACGAAGCTCTCGCCACGCGTCTTCAAGCGCTAAGCGCGACGCTCGAAGCTCCTCGTGCTCATGTTCAATCTCTAACGCAGTTTGTTCGCGGAAGGCTGCGAACTCCGCTCTAGCTTCATATAAAGCACGTTCGTCGCGTTCCAATTGCGTTCTTCTGGTTACTAAACGTGCTTCATATACTCGAGCATCCTCGCGAGCCTCAGCTAGTTGCTTCACCATATACGTAGCGTGTGTAGCCTCTTGGTCCCTCAACGCGGCAGTTTGAGCCTGGAGATGAGCACTAAGTGCGTCTAGACGCTGCTGTTCTTGTCGTAGACGCTCCTTATCCTCTAGAGCTCCTTGTCGAGCGTTACGTGCTCCAGCCTCGAGTTCTCTCAGCAACTCTGCGAGCTTCAGTCGCTCCTGTTCCGCGTGTTGAGCTGCACGCTTTGAACTGCCCTCCAACGAGGCGATCACTCGAAGCCGAGCCTCATCTTCTGCAGCGACACGTGCTGCGGAATTATCAAGTCCTAAGCCTTCCTCTTGTACTTGATGCGAAATAGTGAGCCGAGCTAATGCACGTTGCATCTGCGCACTAAGAGCCTCAAGCGCGCGCTTCTCTCGGTGGCGCTCTAACTGGTCGGCTTCGTCCTGTTCGGCCATTTTCCGAGCTAGCGTCAACTCTGCATCCTGTACGGCTCGTTTCGAGCGGGATAACTCTTCACGTAGCGCTCGTATCTCGGTTTCTAAGAGCTCAACTCGATGTTGATGGTTTGCAGCGTCCTCTTTACAGCTTAAAATGAGCTGATCGGCTTGAAGTTTATCACGTTCAGTTGCTGCGAGTTGTTGAGTAAGTTGAGTGTTAGCTGCTACACGCGCTTCAAGTTGCTGCGATAGTTGGTTAACTAATGCTTGTCGCTCTTCCAGTTGATGCGATAGTTGGTTAGCAAACGTTTCTCGTTCCTCCAGTTGCTGGGTTAGTTGTTGCGTCAGTTGACTGTTGGACGTTGTTTGAGTTTCCAACTGTTGTTGGAGTTCAGCGAGTTGTTGTTGCAATGCAGCGCGCTCGATTTCGAATGTTGCTGTTAGTTTTTTTTCGCGTTCATCACAGTTGCAAACCACTTTCATTTCTTGGATTTCGTCGTTTTTACCAACTTGAAGTCGATTTGGCTTCTGCTTAAACGTCTTCGCTTCTTGCTTAATCTCCGCTGGTTATGATTTTATGACAATTGGCTCTGGTGTTGATGGTTCTTCTTGTACTTGAGCTTTCTGCTCTTCCTCTTCATGTATCGGCTCTTCCGCGACTTCAGCGATACTGTCTTCTACATCAAAAGATTGAGAGTACGAGTTGCGTCGATGCGGGCTGCTGTGGGCAGAGGCAGCCGGCGAGAATGGCAAAATTTCCTCTAGAAGATTGTCTTTCGACTGTTCGAAGTTACTTTCGAGCGCACCTTTGCCGGTTGTCAAAGTTCGAATACGTCCTGGTGATGGTGGAGTTGTCGGT
Organism: Phytophthora nicotianae INRA-310; assembly: GCF_000247585.1. Lineage (NCBI taxonomy): Eukaryota > Oomycota > Peronosporomycetes > Peronosporales > Peronosporaceae > Phytophthora > Phytophthora nicotianae. The sequence goes on along the minus strand of NW_008648989.1, from coordinate 1,707,760 downwards.
CTTTCACTTGTTAGAGGTGGTGATGTTTCTACCAATATCTCCGGGACTGAAGCCAGAGGTTGTGATTGAAGTGGGGAGGGTGGCAAAGAGCTCTTAAACGGATCTTCTACTTTGGTCATTTCCTTGTTGGGCGAGCTGTCGTTGCTGTTAGTGCCGCGACTGCGACGTCGTGACGATACAGGTTCTCTTGGCTTAGGAGGCGATAGGCCCCCTAACAAGTCCATAAGTAAGCTGTCTCTAGCGCTAGCAACGTCGGATTTTGAACTTTCAGGTAGTACAGAGTCAACGAATGACTCCTCTTTCTTCGGCGGAGTCAGTTCAGTGGGGGGTGTCGATGGCTTTGTCTCCACAGATGCAGATTTCTTCGGTTCCTCTTCTTTTTCCTTCGGTTTATCGTATACTGCGTTGTTGGTAGGGGTTAAGAAAAGCTCGGCCAAGAGGTCATTTTGCTGCTTTCCTGGATCTGCAGATACGGGTAGAATCGTTGATACAGGGTCAGACGGTAACTCCACTTTCGTTTTCTTTTCATCAACTGTTTCTTCATTCTTTAAGAGCGAAGATTCTTGCTGACGACGACCTCCTCGAGCACTACTGCGTGGCTCTGATGGAAATAAATCTGCCAGGAGATCGTCTTTTGCTGACAAACGCTGGGTAGGTAGAGGAGAAGGATCAGCTTGAACTTGACTTGCTTTCCTTTCTTCAACGTGTTCTTTTACACTCTGTCTTGTATCGATGTCATCTGATGAATCTCGTGTAGGTTTGGCGAACGGATCGTCAAAACCACCTCTCCTACTGCTAGGCCCTCCAAAGAGCGAGTCAAAATTTGAGGTGGATGTCGTAGCCGAGGTCCCTACACCAAAAGGGTCCGAATCAGCGCCACCTACTTGCCTTCTGCCTCGAGTTCCACCTCGACGATCAGTTGATGTACCCAACATTGAAGACAGTGACGTCGAATTCATGTTACCTTTTGTATCATCTTGAAAGAACGACGCAGAGATGCCATCACTTGGTTTGGCAGATTCATTTGCATCAAAAGTGGGAGGTACTTCAACCTCACGAGACTTATTGGATCCACGAACTGTTGGAGTATACCCTGATATCCCAAACGTATCATCATTCCCGTCGTCTCTTTTTCCGAATGGTTCCGGTGACAGCGGTGGAGACTCAGTAGTTCCAATATCTGTACCACCAATATCGCCGCCAAGCATTTTGGCGAATTCATCATCCAATCCACCCCCAATCTTCCCACCGTTCTTCCGTCTTGCAGCAGCAGCGGCAGCCATTTCCAGCTCGGCAGTGCTATCCCAGTTCTTCGTCGAAGACGTCCAGTTGTCAGTATCGTCGCCAAAGTCATCGTCGTCGAAGGCGTTTTTCTTCGACTTGGACTTGCTCTTCTTCTTGCTGCTACTGGAACTTTTAGCTTTATCCTTGTCTTTGGATTTGTGTTTTTTCTTGTCGTCGCTCTTGTCCTTCGAAGACGATTTCGACTTTTTCTTACTCGAGTCGTCACCCAACAGATCGCCTACGTCGAAGTCGGACATATCGACGTCCACATTGTCGCGAGCTCCAGAAATCGAGATCAGGCCACTTGTGAGATCGTTTCCTCCGCTCTTCTTGGGACCAGAACTGCCTTTAGAGGCGCCACCGATCGGTATAAGATCGTCTAGCGGCATCGCCTCCTGTACAGCTTCAGCCCTCGATCTGTGGTTGTTCTTAACCAAATCGTATCTGATGCTCTAGCGTTGAAGCAATCGTTTCATTGTCAACTTCCTCCACTTCCCAATTGCGATAAAATAAGATAAATTTGGTACTCGAAAGGTAACACTTTTTTTTTCTTTAAGAGTGGCTCATTTCCAACGTGCGTTTGAAACACCATTGGTTCATTCGTCTGCAACGGCGGCAACTTGCACAACCATCACTCCTGTCTGCTTGGTGCGTCAACCTATACGATTACGAAAACAAAAATTGCCAGAATGGGGGTATATAAAATCGATTTTGTGAGTCAAAGATCATCTAAACTACTCCGATTTTGTCGGTACTTGCCTTTCAGCCAATCATCGATTGGAGACTACAAGTGTCGACCTCAGCAAAATGCTATGCGTCATCATCGTGCTCCGAATAGAAGACCCCTACGAACCACAAGATTAGCAGCGGTGACCTGGCAAACATTATGCCTCCTCGCACTGATCGCAAACAGTGCTGTATGCTGCCATGTTGCCAACAAATGGCACTTGTGCCAGTCAAGCGGCGAGATAGCCATATTTAGCTCGGTGCAGCTACACGACTGGTGTGGAGTGCTTATTAATACTGAAAGGTCAAGAAACCGTCGAGGCAGCGCCACAAAATCGCTCGAACTTCGTTGTCCGAAGCTTAGCAGTGGATAATGCAATGGACCATCGAATACGTCGCAGTAGCTCGTCAACAATTTCGATACCGTAGCTAAACGCGCTGCTCTGCTCTCCCGTGGACAGCGGCCAAACACCAGCATTTTTTCCGTAAGAAAGCACCTGTCATCTGTTATTCGCCTTCATCATTCGATGCATCGTATCTCAAAAATATCAAGTTCCACAGGCTCCCTTCGGACCCAACGTGCCAAGTCGAGTGATTGCGTGTCGTCCTGCTCACTCCCCAATCAGTCCGCCAGGCCATAAGGTGCTCAGAGTCAGACGGCTAAGCGCGACGAGACCATCACGCTGTCTCTCACCTCGTTGGGAGTCCTGTACGTATAGATCAATAGACACGGCACCCATGACGCAGCTACAGAAGCCCCAGAAGCCCGTGGTGGACATCGCGCAGTCCTTCAAGCACGTGCCGGTTCTGGACGCCGACGCCCCCGGCCTCACGTGTCTAGGCGACCAGGTCACCACGACGTTCGTGGCCGAGACAGCGTTGCCCACGGATGGCGGCATGTTCCGCGTACGCGCCTACCGCTCCGTTGGCTCACTGCGCGAGAGCGAGCCCATCGCCATGATCACCGGAGACGTACGCGGCAAGCGCAACGTACCAGTTCGCGTGCACGACCAGTGCTTCACGTCGGAAGTGTTCGGCTCACTAAAATGCGACTGCAGGGAGCAGTTGGACTACGCCAAAGCGTACACCAAGCAGCACGGCGGCGTGGTCATCTACATGCCACAGGAGGGTCGTGGTATCGGTTTGGCCAACAAGATCATGGCCTACTCCATGCAGGAACGCGGTCTCGATACGGTGGACGCCAACCGCGTATTGGGCTTCAAGGACGACTATCGTTCGTATGAGCCTGTGCCAGCGATTCTCAAGGACTTGGGCGTCCAGTCTATTCGACTGCTGACCAACAACCCACGCAAGATCCGATTACTGAGTCAACTTGGCATCACAGTCGAGGGACGACTGCCCGTGGTGATCAAGGGCGGCGAGTTCAGCCAAGGATACCTAACGGCGAAGGCCAAGCGGATGTCGCACTTGCTGCCTGCGGACGGCAGTGGTGAAGATACGTCTACTGACGAGAGTCAGGACGAAGAGGAGCAGCAGACGAACCCACAAGAAGCTGTAGCAACCGCATCACCGACGGCATCGTCGTCCTCGTCCTCTGGAGAATATTAGCGGAAATCCGCCTTAAAATTAAGCGGGAAGACGATCATATCAGCGGGTGCTGGGGATGGATGGCTTGGCCACGAGGACATCGATGACCTTCGCGTGCAATGCCCTCCCAGCCCCTTGTCGACCAGCCCGTCCCAGTCTTCCTCGCCGTCGTGTCCAGCTTCAACGTTGAGCGAGCAGTGCTTGAAGCTGAGTGAGCGGCATTTTTTGAAGTGGGAAACGACCGCGACTCGAACAAGCTGTAGACTATTTAGCACGCCTAGCAGCGCATTGAACAAACATCATCATTATGCCAAGTTATTCACGTTGCTCATCCAAGAGGACGAGGCGATCTTTGACGCATATCAAGTGAATCAGTTTGGGATCAGTTGACATGGGAACTGAAGTGAAACCGCAGGAAAACGAACAGTCACACGATTGGTTAATACTCAACCAATCACATCCAGCTATTTTGCTATTTCAATATTACCCAATCCTATTGCTACACGGCGGTTCCTCCCTCCATTTCAAAGCTAACAAGCTGAGAAGTGCGTTTACTTTCGCGTCAAGGCACGGTTGGTAGCTTCTCCTGGGCAATTCCATTATCCCTTTCCGCTGGACGACGAAGAAGAGGACGCATTTGAGCACCAGTACCGCTGAAAACCCCGCCTGAAACCGTGCTGTAGGCGCAGAAATCAAGACTTAAACATGCTGGATGATAATCGCAAAATTGGCACACTGCTGCTCGGCTTGGGCTTCGCGTTCCTGATGCTGGGCGTGCTCATGATCTTCGACGCAGCCATGCTGGCACTTGGCGACGTGCTGTTCCTGAGCGGTGTGGCGCTCACCATTGGTCTCTCGCGCACGGTGCGCTTCTTCACGCGCAAGGAGCGATGGCGCGGCATCGTGTGCTTCTTGGGCGGCATTCTGCTGGTCATGCTGCGCTACCCGGTGATCGGTATGATTATCCAGAGTTTCGGATTTCTCAACCTGTTTGGCTCCTTCTTCCCTGTGGCTGTGGCATTCCTGCGCCAGACGCCTGTGATCGGTAATGTGCTCAACCTGCCGGTGATCAGCGAGGTTGTCGATCGACTAGCGGGAGCACAGAAGCGCGGATACCAAGTGTAATTGCAAGTGTTTTGGCGATATGGAGATATAGGAGAAGAAGTGATAGAAGCACAAGCGCAATGGGAAGTTCTCGAGGAATGATAATGTGCGAGATATTTGACTGCCATGTTCATGTAGCATTTTCAGAGAAAGCTTGTCAAACTGCTTTAACTGTTGCGAACATGTTAGCATGAAATTTTAGGTGGTTATGCTAAAAAGACTGATCGCCTGTGGTGTGTTAGTACAGATCTTGTCGTAGCGTTCGCTTCTGAAGCTCTATCCTCGTCACTCAAAGACTGTAGCTTGTTGTCACGCGTGTCGTGATGACTTACAGTGTCTCAATCAACAGCCCCATCCTGCCCTCGTTCCAGCCTCCCCGCCATTCAAGCTGACTCACGCGATCGCCTCGCGTCTCCATTGCATGTTGCTCGCCGTGTTTAATTCGCAGTGGTACTCTCAACTTTGACTTGTATTTTGTCCAATCCAAACTCATAAAGTATATTTTCAGCCAATCCACATCCACCTCACTGCAGATGTGCTCGCCAGCCAAGCCGTCACTTTAGAATCGGACACCGACGCAGTAGATCACTATGCCTGCCAGCTTCTTCAGCTCTCTACGCGACCGCGTAGCCGCCGTGGACTCGCTCTTGTGTGTGGGTCTTGACCCTCACGTAGCTGAACTCCCTGAGGCCACCGCCGCTGCGGCGCAGACCTTCTGCCTCAACATCATCGAGCAGACGCACCACGTCGCGGCCGCCTACAAACCCAACTCGGCTTTCTTCGAGGCTTTCGGTGCCGAGGGTATCACCGCGCTCCACGCCGTCATCAAGGCTATCCCCGCTGGCATCCCCGTCCTTCTAGACGCCAAGCGTGGTGACATCAGCACCACAGCCGCTGCGTACGCCGTCTCCGCCTTTGACAAACTCGAGGCGCACGCCATCACACTGGCCCCATACATGGGCGCAGACTCCATCGACCCGTTCGTACGCGGTCACCCTGAACGCGGCTGCTTTGTGCTGTGTAAGACGTCGAATCCTAGCGCGAACGACTTCCAGACGCTGCCCGTGGGCTCGCGTGCGCTGTTCGAGGAGGTGGCAGCCAAGTGCGAGCAGTGGAACTCCGAGGACAACGTCGGTCTCGTAGTGGGCGCCACGGACGTTGAAGCGCTGCGTCGTGTGCGCGCTGTGACGCCCAATCTGTGGATCCTGGCGCCTGGTATCGGCGCCCAGGGTGGCAATCTGGAGGAGGCCGTGACGGCCGGTCTGTCAGCCGACGGCCTGGGTCTGCTCGTGCCTGTATCGCGTGGTATCTCCAAGGCCGCCAACCCCAAGGAAGCGGCCGAGTCTCTGCGTGACGCCATCAACGCTGTTCGCAAGACGAAAGTGGCTACATCGACCATTGTAGCCAAGTCGAGTGCCAACGAGTTCATTAAGTTCGCACTGTCGTTCGGTGTGCTTAAGTTCGGTGACTTTACGCTAAAATCGGGCCGTAAAAGCCCCTACTTCTTCAACGCCGGGTTGTTCCGCACTGGTCGTGCACTCGGTCAGCTCGGCAAGTTCTACGCACAGGCGATCCATGTACGTTGGATACAGTGATGAAATCTATGAAGATACTAATGTTTTTTTTATTGTAATTTATAGGATAGCGGAGTGGAGTTCGATGTGCTGTTCGGTCCGGCCTACAAGGGCATCACACTGGCGGCTGCTGTGGCCATCGCGTACGCTGACATGTACGGCGTGGACATTCCCTTCGCGTATAACCGCAAGGAGGCCAAGGATCATGGCGAGGGAGGCGTACTCGTCGGTGCCGATATGACTGGCAAAAAGTAAGTTGCAATGGTTTTTTTTTTAGTTTTTTTTTTACGTGATTTTTATTTATTGTGTTTTTTTCTTGAATAGGGTGCTGATTATTGACGACGTGATCACGGCTGGCACTGCTATTCGTGAGGCTTTCGGGATCTTGGAGAAGACGAACGCGCAGGTCTCGGGTGTTTGTATCTCGCTGGACCGTCAGGAGAAGGTTTCGATCGAGGACACCCGCTCTGCTATTGACCAGGTGAGGGAGAGCTTCGGTATCCCAGTGATCAGTATTGCCACTCTCGACAACCTCGTGGGTTACCTTGAGACCGTGGACGCAGAATCGGATGACAACGCTTCGTACCTGCCGGTCATCCGTACCTACCGCGCCGAGTACGGCGTATCCAAGCAATAGATTGCTACAGTTTTAAACTCGCAGTCATAATAAAAAAGCGATGTGAACGTCCTACATGCGTTGTATTTGTTTGCTGTAAACGTTAAAGTCCCAGGGAGAACAGACTTGCTCAAACAAATTCACTGGCCTCGGGAGCCTCTGGCGGCGGTAACGTGTTGGACATTCTCGGGCTATCATCCGCTGCAACTGCGCTCAGGGCAACGACAGCAACAACGAGAGCGATGAGCTTGGTGAGCTTGAGCATATTGAAGGCTTGACTTGATTGAATATTAACGCGGCGGCAAATTGCGTTGTGATATGGACGATCGTTTGATTCGTTCACTTACTTTATCGAGGAAATGCCATGTTGTTTATTGGAGCCAAGCTCGTACTAAGGTACGTAAATTCTTCCCATACTGTTCTCTGATGCAAAGCGAAATTGAATTGGACGATGAAGCGAATGCCCTTTACCAAATTGTTTATCAGCAGACGCAACGAATAACAATCTTTTTTTTTTGCTTTGCTCTACAATTTAAAACGAATGTACAGTGAATTGTTACCATCGCGTTCCTTTTATTTCTCGATAGAGGCGATGTTGATCACAGGGATATCAAAGCTTATTATCCTCGATCGAAACCTGTTTCTGTGGAAACTCACACTCGAAATCTGCGTGCACACTTGATGAGCTCGTTAGAAGGAGTCCTTGTGTACACAATATGGCATCGACGCCGTGGATGCCATATTGTTTACACTAGGATTCCTTCTATTGTTTTATGATCAATCCACATGTGACGATCCGAAGAGAGTTATCTGCTCCTCGGCTGCTTGGGTAAACAACATGGTATCGCCAAGCCAAGTTGCAGACAAGCAACAAGGGTGTTTCCGTTTATGGACTCGAACGATCGTCCGTTTATTGACTTTGCGCTCTCCACTACTCAATTTGCCGCCGCACCAACACCCGAAGCAGGTCAAGCTTCAAGATGCTCAAGCTCACCAAATCCTTCACACTCGTCGTCGTTGCTATTGTCGCCATGGGCGCGTGTGCAGAGGACAAGTTTGATGTCCATATCCCAGTGAAAGGCCCGCTAGAAATCCCCGACCCACCACGCGGACGCACGGCTGATGAGCAGGTTTGAATACGTCCGTACTTCGGTAACAAAGGTTGAACTCTTACAACCACATAGGAAACAGCAAGAGACAATTAATCAATCTGCTTTTTTGCTCGGGACTTGACGGTCACAATGATCTATGTACTGTATTATGACTACAGACGAATGTAGGTGTACTGAGAGAAGCTACCAAATCGATTTGCATTTTGTTTTTAAATAACTACCAATCAAATCGTCTAATAATTCAAACGTTTTTATCCAATAAAAAATATTCAATCACCAACCAATCGAGCGGCTATCATTGCCAACAGCTCCGGTCGTCAAGCATGTTCCAGCGTCGAGTGATCGCGAGTGCCAACGCCGTAGAGCGCGTGGCCAGCAACCGCCAGATCCGCCGCAAGACACGCCACCCGGCCAACCTTCGTGCACTGCAGCGCCAGCCTCAGGAGGAGGTGGTCGTGCCGCCGCTCAAGTACGAACCGACGTATGTTCCGGAGAAGGTGAGCTTCAATGGCTGGTCCCCAGCCCCAGAGGCGCCGCTGCCTGGCCTGCCGTTCCACGTGAAGCGTACAGCTGTGGGCCTGCAGCTTCCAGTGTACAGGGACTTTAGAAACGGCCGCACGCGCGTGCTGACTATCCTGCGCCGCTACAAGGGCGACGAGCAGGAGCTGCGTGACGAGATGTCCAAGGTGTGTCAAGGCAAGGAGGTGATCGTGCGTCCGGGCCGCTTGGAGGTCGTGGGCGACCACGCTAGCGACATCCGCAAGTGGCTTGTGGGTCTGGGCTTTTAAAAGAAGAAGAGTCTGATAAAAACATAGACAACAGACTTTGTTTTGGTAAGAAACAGAATCAATCGGGTCCTTGTCAATGGAAATTCGTGTTTTATTGCAGACTGTTACAACGAGTGCATTCCGTACACATCGGCAACTACGTTGTTAAGAATATCAGACACACTGACATCTGAGCACGCGACGAGGATCAGATCCTTCTCAATAGGCAAGAAGTACGGGAACGTAGCGCGGTTCATCGACAGGTTACACAGCGTAGCGACGATAATCCGAGCGGCTTCCGGCTACAATGATAAACACACAAAATAAGAAACAAAAAAATAATAAAAAAAAGGAAAAAAAAAACTCACCCTTCCAACACACGAAAGGAGCGAGCCTGCCAATCGACGCATGCATCTTGGATGTTGAGCCACCCGGAGTTTTGAATCATCATCATAGTCAGAAAGACGGAAGAGAACTTCCAATGCAGCGTCACGCATCTCATGATCCAGTTGGTTCCCTTCGTCGAACGCCACTGAGGCTGCATGCGCCCCACCGACATGAGGTGACGACGTAGTGTGACGCACACCCTCTGGACTCACGTATACGACGCCCATACCCACACCTGACGGCAGTCCGTCATTCTCCCAGGGTGCAGGCCACCTGCTATTATCATCTCCATCGGTCATATCATCTTCCGAGTCGGACTCTGCGTCCATGTCATAGTCTGCTTCAGTCGGAAATTCGTGACTTTGTTGCGTTTTATGCTTCGATCCACGCGGTAGAAACTCCTGTCGTGAACAGCCGAGCAACGCCACCACACGGTCAAGTAACGCTGGATCTTGAAGAGCTTGACTGGAAGACAGGAACTTCTTAATGGCTACATCTCGACATACATTCGTGAGTAGTTCACAGGCTCGAAGTACGATAGATCGACGCTGTTGCTTGAGTTCTCGGTCCACCAGGATGCGACGTAGCTCACGGAGTAGACATTCCAAGGGCAGAACGCGTTCCTTTTTCCATAGTTGGGAGGTTAGTTGGTACTGTGGATGCCACACTTCAAGTGTAGCTGGCGGATGAAGCGCCAAAAAGTCGATACGCTTCGAGATGGCGCACAATGTATCCAACACATGGTCACCGATGTCCACAGCAGCTCGTGACCGACCAGTACGAGAGTTCCGGGCGTCACTAGTGTTCACATAACGTAACGCCATAATGAAGAACACGCACAACTCGTCGTGTGCAGCGATCGGCTTCTCGTTCGCACCGATGATTGCCAAGTTGCGTAAAATGTTTAAAACAAGCAGAGCCTTGGAGTCCAGCAGTTCACGCTCGCCGTCATCTACTGCGAGATTCAATAATCTGCGTCGTGCAGACTGTTGCTGCATTTCCTGCTCATCTGGCAGCAATTTGCACGACACTAACTGGCGATACAAAGCGTCCAATAGACCCGGCACATTATCCACCAATAGCTCGTTCTCATTCGCCGTAGCGTTGGCATTCGATGTCGCCGTGTTCTGATGCTCCTCCGCTCCGTCTCCGTAGGATAATACAGTCAGCAGATTAAGTGCTGACAGCACTTGCTCTGGGATATCTGAGTCTAATGCCAGCACGATGTTATGCAGCGTTCCAAGGTGCGTCTGGAGCTCTCGTTGAGCTTTGAACCTCTTGTTAGCTCGAGGCAATGGGGTTCCGCCCATACCGCCCTGTGCATCCTGAAGATCCTGTGTTGTGGCCACGGGGGCTGTGTCACCGTCTGTTTCTTCTTGAGCGCGGCGCTTGCTCGGCAGTACATTCATAGTGGTCTCGGAAGGTGGGAGGTCTCGTCCGAAGAGCTGTTTCTCCTCGAATGCTCGCAAGTAGCGGTCGTAGTGGGCTGCTAACTGGTAAGGCATGAGTCCTTTGATGTTAAGCCCGTTTGGACCCAGAATTTCGGGCCATTGTTGACGCTGAGAGACTATAGTGAACCCCCCACGAGCCACTACTTCTTCGTACAACTTGAGCCAGTCGATAGCAGCGCCCGTGGGCGTTTTAGGAAGAGATTGCAGAAGAGAAACCTCGTTGCGGCCTTCGACGAACTTTACCCAGTCGCGAAGAGTGCTCTCACGCGCCGCATCGCCCCGACAAGTGAGCTGAAGTGCCAGCAGCGCCTCCTTCGCTGTTGGTGCCATTGTGGTTATTCTTGGGAATGTATACAGCATGTATACACCATTTATGTAATTTTAACAATCTAAAACGCTGATTCGATGATTGGTAGAAATCCACCGAGTGGACATTTCAACCAATAAGCTCAACTGTGTATGTGATTGGTAGAAATAACAACAAATCTACGTGAGCCCTGATGTTGAAGAGCTTTTCCTAACGGGGCCCAAACCAGACGGACCTGTCTCCAGTTGTCCCAGTGCACTCTATCTCTTCTCGCCGAGAACTCACGTGAATTCAGACACAGTCATGAGCGAATATGACGTGGCTGCCATGTTCTCCAAACACTCGGCGCGAATTATCCAACAGCATCGCAGCAGCAGCAGCATCGGGAACGAGTCTCCAAGACTGACTGATCTTGAAGAGACAGATGACACTCACAGTGTCCAGAGTGCTCCTACGAGTTCTTCTCGCCCAATGGTCAGTCGTAACGGTCTGTCACGACCAGTGACTGCCTCACTGAGTCTTGAGGAGGTACAACAGCAACTCGAAGAGCTTGAGAACGCTCCAGCTCCAACTAAAGAGGAGATCGAGGAGATGTTGGCCCAGTACTCAAGCGGATCGAGCAGTGGCTCTGAAGACGAGAGCTCTGATTCATCGACTGATAGTGAATCAGAAACGATCATCATGAAAGTCCTCATTGTAGGCAACGCCCGCTGCGGAAAGACCAGCACCATACGAAGATTCACTCAAGATGAGTTTAATGAGGAGTACGTAAGTACCATCGGAGCGGATTTTGTGGAGAAGATCATCGAATATGACGACCAATTGACCATCAGCTTGCAGCTGTGGGATATTGCAGGACAAGATCGCTTCGCTAAGTTTACACGCGGATACTTTCGCGAGGCCAGAGGAGCCGTGATCGTGTGCGATATTACGCGAGCGAACACGATCGACGCGGTCGTGAACTGGAAGAACGAGATCGACACGTGCTGCAAAGACTTGAACGAAGGCGCAGAGATCCCAGTCGTCATGGTCGCCAACAAGAGCGACTTGTTGATGGATCCCATGGGTGCATTAGATCTCGGCGTTAACATGCAGAAATGCGTCGACAAGAACAACATCGTGGAGTGGTTCAGAGCTTCGGCTAAGAGCGGCGAGCGTATTGGCGATGCCTTCCAGTGTCTGATTGATCGTATGGTTAAAGACCATCGCAATGGCAAGGAGAAAGACAAGAACAACGAAGTTAACAAACCCAAAGATGAGATGGCTACACCCGAGATCATCCGTCTGTCCCAACCCCCGCAATACAGAGCTGTCAAGCAACAAGGCTTCGCTTGTGACTGCAATTAGAGGAGTGATGTCGCTGTCACATGATAACCTCTCATTTCTTATTTTTAGCATTATCGCCAATAATGCAGTTCAGATTGACAGTATCCCTCGCACATTTGACACCCTGTCTATGGGCGCGGACGTTTGCGGCGCACTTCAGCAGCCAGCGTGGCTGTGCTGTGTAGGATCTCCTTGCCTTCGGATGGGCGTTCAATGAAGTACGGGTCCAGGTCTACTGCAAAGCGGCGAATCTTCTGCGAGGCCTCGTCGATCTTCTCGTCCGTCGTGAGTGCAAAAATCTCGACAAGTAGAGCTTCAACACGGAGATTTTCCAGATCTACAAGACGATATTCATCCTTTTCATCTTCGTTTTTCAACTATAGCAACAGATATTAGCAAAGATACAGCCGTATGGTCGGATACAAGGACAACTTACCGCCTTCATGCGTGTAGCTTCAACGGTAATACCGTTCGGAAACTGCCATCGCGTACCAAGACGCATGTACCTGTAGCTGTGGCTATTGGCAGTGACAACAATTTGTAAATATTAGCTTCATACAGTGTCTAAAAGTAAGATATTCGTCGTACCGGAAACCAAGCGTATTGAGGAACGAACGAACGTTCTGACCGACGGATACAGCGATCTGGCTGCGGAACGGAACACCTAATGGAGCGCTTCCTACATGCTCCGACATCTTCTTGCGCTCCCATCTTCCGATGTATCGTAGTTCCCTGGTAATACAGCGTAAGAATTCTACCTCTATGTAGCAATGATTTTAACGTTTTTAGCTTACCATTTCTGTCCTCCGTCGGATGGCATTTCGACAGCTTCTCCCTGGAATGTGGTAGATCCAGAAAACACGTGACGTGCGCGAACCTCGTAGTGTGGAACACCGTGGATGTACTGCGGACACTTGTCATCGAAGTTGTAGACGTACTCCTTATACGCGATGTCCTCCTGCAACGATTTAGTACCGGAACTTAATACGTAAGGGTCTGGTATAATACCGTGGTTGGTGCGTGGTTACCTTGACGACGCTTTCGTCGCAAAGCCCACTGAGGCGTTCGACGAATGACGGGAAGTGCTTGAAGTTCTAAGGATGATATCGCCCACAATACGCAATCAATCGCCATAAAGATTAGGCACCATATTCTCCGATGTCTCGTAAGCATAGTATTGCTCTTGGTGTGTATGTAGACTCACCACTTCCCCCTGCAGCACGCACTCGAAGCACTTGCCCGCACGCGCCATGTTGGGACTGCTAAAGTCGTGAAGTGGCAATTAAAATAATCCTTCCCATTGGTCTAAATTAAAAAATCTGATATTATTCGCTGAAAATATGCATTTACATACGTGATTGGTTGAAAAGAAGCGTCTGTGAGCCACATGCTCATTAACTGCGCCAGACTTGAGACTTCCAGGCAGCGTAAGGCAAGATGGTGTGGAATCGCGTCAAGTTCCCCAACATGGCGGTGACCTTCATGGGCAAGAACGCACGCACACGGCTGCGTGACAACCAGTACGTCTTCCGCGTAGAGCCGCACTACACCAAGCACGAGATCAAGGAGTATCTGACCAAGGTTTACGACCTTCCAGTGGCTAAGGTCAACACCATGAACTACGAAGGTGCGTTTAGCAGCAACGAGTGCTATTATTCGTTTATTAACAGGCTGTGTGTTGTTACTATCAACAGGCAAGTTTAAACGCGCATTCCGTGGGCGATACGTGTACAAGGAGAAGGACTGGAAGAAGGCCATTGTGACCCTCAAGGAGTAACTTAGGCGCGTAGTTAAGGCGGTGGAGACAGCTACACATTCTAGCAGCGGATATAGGGCTAACTCAACTGCTGAATGGAAGGATATATCCACCGTATTCTTTGTGTTTAAAACCTGTCATCATAGCAAATATCCTCTTACAGACGCAATAATAAAACACAGCCACGCGCAGTTCTTCCACTGCTCCGATGTTATGCCTGGCGTACTAGTTGTACTGGGATTCTCTTAAGAAATTACGCTCCCTGATGCGAAACCTATAGGACATCAAAGGCGGGCGATAAAGTGGCCTCCAACACGTCGCGTCCCTGTGAGCCCCTCTGTAGCTACAGACCGTCTCCTCGCGTTTCTCTTAATCCTGCTGGCTAACGTCCTCGAAGTTGTCCACAAGGTCGGGCACCTCGTCGTCGTCATCGTCAGCAGCGGCGGCCGAAGCGGCCTTGGCGGCCTTCTGGGCGGCCGTGTACGACTCGGCGATCTGCTTGAGGTTAGCGAGGTTGTCCGGGCCCAGCTGGTTGATAATGCCCGGCAGCAGCTCCTGCAGCGACTTGGTCTGGTTGAAGCCCGACACGGCGTACGTGTTGGAGGCGATCGAGGCCTGCACCTTGGGGCTCTGGAAGTGGATGACCTGGCCGTCAGCCTTGAAGAGGTTCACCTCCTCCACGCCGGGGATGGGGGTCACGCCCAGCTTCTTCAGGGTCGCGCCCAGCTTCTTGTCGTCGGCCGTGGCCGTCTTGTGGGCGGCTTTGCGCTTTCGGCGCACCGTGCCCTTGCCGCCCGTACGGACGTCACCGAACTTGGCCGCGAGGCGTTCACGCGCGAGAGTAATAGCGTCAGCCATGTTTCTATTGGCAAATAAAAGGATATGGTTAGTTTGTGGGTGATTCCAAGTGGCGCTCCTCTCGCTGGATATGGAGAAATCGACTCCGATCTGTCCTGTATCTAGAGAGAGCTGGCATGGATAGGAAGCCCATTAACAAGGGGGACGCACCTTGACGTAGAAAACTGGAGTTAGTAGACCAGGCAAAAATGATGCTGCTGGAGTGGCAGACAACGTTTCCAAGGCTGTCGGTGCTGGGTCGCTAATTTGTAGCATAAAACGGGGTGAGGACTATAATCACTTGTTCTTTGTATGTCAGGGATGCCGCACCCACCACTCACTTTTAAGAGTCCGGTGCAGGCGTTCTCAACCAATGGATAGATTCAAGGAAACCCATTGGCTGAAAAGAGCAAAAGTTTTCTACCAATTGAGTGATACCAGCGCAATACTGTTAAAATTGATGTACACCTTGCATAATGAATATCGTGTCCTCATTGCAGAACATCATGAACCAAGATGACTTCCGGCAGATGCTGGCTACTCGCGAGGTCAGCGGAGACAAAAGAAGCTACGGAGGCAAGCGCAACTTGTCTGATGCGGACCTCGCCGATATTAAGAAACTGTCAGTGAAGAAAGCGAAGAAAAAGAGTAAGAAACCAAAGAATGCAACGGCTTTAGACGCCGCTGATCCCGATCCTCGACCAAAAAGTCAGTATCGAGACCGAGCAGCCGAGCGACGCAGAGGTGACACTGGAGACATGATCGATGCAGAAGAATACAAACACTTAGACACGGAGCAGAGCAAGTTCCTAGGCGGAGACATGGAACACACGCATCTAGTCAAAGGGCTGGACTTCGCGCTACTTGCTCAATTGAAACGCGAGAAGCAGAAGCTTCTGGCTGCGAAGCAGGAAGTGGCGAGCGAAAATACCGCTGATAAAGTGGAGAGAACGAGGCCGCAAGATGGTAAGATTACTTTTAAAACACGAATGGGGAGGCTGGTCTACTTTCAAGCATGTCAGAGCACGCCGGAAATCACGACGTCGGTCAAGTCGGAGCTGTTTTTACCGGGCAGAATGTACTACACATTTAATCTATCGCCTACTGAGATCGAGAGTATCCCTGTGAGTGTACAACGGAGCAAAGAAGACTGTCCAGAGCCAGATGAAGTGGTTAGTGGCATTGTAGACGAGACACTCATTGACCGAGTGGCAGAGTTGATGAACAGCAAGAAGAGCAATAAGAAGATGCGAAAGAAGAAGAAAGCAGATCATTACCGTCGTGATGAGAAGAATGTTGAAGAGCAGGCTGATGCAGACGTAGCGATGGTTGAGGCTGACGTTGCTGCAGTTGACGAAGACGAAGATATCTTCCCTGATGTGGGCGAGTACGTCCCCATAGACAAGCGTACGGACGATGTATCCGCTGATATATCAAAGAAAGAAGCGGTTAAAAAGGCTGGTTATTTCACGAATTTGAGTGCTTCGATCACTGAAAAGGAGGAAGCAGCTCGAAAGAAAGAGGAGGACGCAGAGCGAGCATGGAAAGAAACGTTACAGAAGGCAGTGAAGACGCAGAAGAAGATCGAGCGTGAAAAGGAACGGAAAGAGAAGGAGGCCAAGATGATTGACGAAGCAGATGACTACGCGGAGTACCAGGGTATCGCTGCATTAGGTGGAGATAGCGACGATGAGGATGAGGAAACTGTTAGACGCCGCAAAGCTGCAGGACTCACGACCCAAAAGGATGTTGACCCCGAGGAAAAGGCACGTCGGAAAAAGCAAAAGCAAAGCAGCAAACTTGCGAACGACCTCGAAAAGATCAACAAGGTAAGCTGTTTTTTTTTTCATTTGTATTGATGTAGACACTGGTAGACGTACTAATGCACGCTGTCGTACCACTTAGATCATGGAGGACAAGTCGAACAAGTAATACTAGTAAAATTCCATGCACAAAAAAATTGACGTAACCAGTAGAAGTTGTTGGTAGCGTGACTTTTATTATTTTTGTGGAAAAGTTGAATACTGTGAGAGTCAATATTAAATTTTACAATTTTTACGGTCGATATCTTCTTCGAAACGTCGCGACGGATCCACCCGGTGGAAGCGAGTCATTCCTTCTTCTCCGTGGCACGAGCGACCTGTTCAACACCTTCCTACTCGAACGCCAGCTAGATACACACCTCTCTTCTGTCCACGCCCACGCAGCTCAAGTCTTCTCCAACGCAGCAGAGATGGCAGATCTAGAGCGTAACGACCAGTTCGGATTCCTGTACGAGAACCGCGACCCGTGCAATGCCATCGCGTTGCTACAACTCGGCGTGACGCTTGTGTCTTTCTTCTTCACGTACACCGTGTGGTGGTCGGGCCTCTTCGGCGTTATCGTGGCTGCTATGGGCTACTACGGCTCCGTCCAGCCCGTCATCCAGAGCAAAGTCAGCTTCATCCAGTTCGTACGTGTCAAGTGGCTTAATCTGGGATTTTCTAGATATTGTACTAACGAAACGTTGTTATAGTACTACTTCGGCAACTGCTTCATGCTGCTGCTACAGGCCATCTCGGCTGTGGTGTTGTTCATCCTTGTGAGTGAGTGGAAGAATTTTGACGCTTGGGCTTGGGGCGTCATCATCTTTGGCACGTTGTCCTTCGGCGTGCAGCTCTTCGTCACATACGTGGCTATTCAGCGTTCGCACGCGTACCGAGCGGAACTGATGAGAAATCCTCCGCCGGCGGAGAATGTTTACGGAGGCAACTCGAACGGAACTGTGTACACGGCTATGGGAGCGGGATACAAGGCGCCAACGGCACAGATCAAAACAATTTAAGCAGATGACGTAGACTTCAAGTGCAACAGGCAGCAGAAGGATGCATATTTAGTCTATAGTTCGGCTGCTGCGGAATCGTTTGCAATCCTGACAATACTTCTAAGACTATCCTGTTGATTCTCGTTCTGCATCGACTCATTCTTTGACCTCCTCTCTATCTCTTGGTTCGATGCTTGGCTTTTATGGGTAGGCGTTTTCATGTGAGCTCGTGGGTGTGAACAGTCTTCCGTCTACTACGTAGTACATATTAGAAACGACATTGTCGTGTAGAAGTTAAGCAAATAAGCAAGGCCCTCTTCATGAAAACATGCAACAATATGCGCAGCAAGACCAGATTCGACCGTAAGCGATAGGTAACGACATCAAGTTGTACAAGCCTTCTATAGGGAAAAACACACACATAAAAATCAAATAGAAGGCCAATTTATTATCAGAAGTTGGCAGAAATTAAAACGAAATGTGGAGTGGTGAAGGCAGGTCCGTGGTAATTAAAATGTTGGATTAATATAAGTCCAAGTTCTACCAAAACAAATAGTTCAGGTAATTACATACATTGCTACCAATTTTCTAAGCATATAGCCATGCATACACGACCCACCTCATACACCGTTTCACACTAAAAGTTAAAAACCCAAACTAAAAAGATGCAATTCGTGCTACATAGTACTTACCGAAGAAATGCTCTTACTCGTAAGAAAATTTCTTGGTTTCCAAACTCTGTTAAATTATATTATACTAGTGCTTTGTATTAGCCTTTTTACTATAATATAATTTAACAGAATTTGGAAACCAATTAAATGGCACAAATTAATAAAATTCAATTTTAAAACCCAATGAATTATTTCAATAATTTAATTTTGACCACCCCTAGGTGAAGACCATGGTGAGTGGGCACGAAGCTTGAAACAAAAAAATACTTATTATCCATAATAAGTATTGTGCTTTGGTTAGATAAGTGTCATGCTTCGGTTTGGCAAGGTTCGATTTATATAGATCGATGTGTACTTATTTAGGTTTAACGTAACCTTCCATGTAAACGAATGATAATGAATTGTAGTGTGTTTGCTTTATGCACAAGATCAGGTGAACATTCCATGAGGTCAAACAAGAGGCCATTGGCTTTGCGCGATCAACGTCGCCAGTGCTGTGCTGCTTACCGAGAGAAAGGATACACCCGCTGTCGCAAGTGCGGCAACCTGCTGGAGAGAGATTATACCCATAACCGTGTGGGGCGTGGTGTAATCGGACGCTATCAGAGAGCACTCGTAATGGCCCGCCGCCGGTAGGAGGGTGGTCTCGTGCGCCGCTACGCAGTCCGGAACGTCGGCGAGAAGAACCGCGCGGGGCTCCGAGCGGCGCGGGGTCCAGCCAACGCACCCAGGTAACGTCGCTTAGTGGGGATAACAGCGTCGTGGCGGTGAGTGTCGCGAGCCGTACGCGAGGCCGTGGGTATAGCAGGAGGGTTCTCGTCCTCCAAGATTCGATCGACGATATGCCGAAGATTGTCCACCCTATCCACAAGGGGCGCGGGGTCATCGCGCTGGAAGAAACTAATGAGAGCCCTCGTAGGGAGGGCCACACAAAAAAGGTACGCGGATTAGTGGGCATATACCAGTACTGAACCGGTATCGCTGTAAACAAACAGCTGTAGACGAGCCGTAGACGAACCACGAAAGGTCGTCAAATAAAAAATAAGACTCTGCCATGAATGAGCCTAGACTCCGACGTGTTAATACCCCCCCCCCACCTCCACCACCACCACCACCACCACCCCGAAGCTGTGTATCCTTCGCACGACCAAGCAGAACAATCTTTGCACCAGTGAACGAAAGAGCACGGCTTCAACCTGTCACGGCGCCGAGTTCGGTACACAGATGATGTCGAACGGAAGGCATAGGCTCAAAATTACAAGTGTGACCGCACGGGAGTGCCGCAGAACACTCAATACTTAACCCAGGAACGCGCACGATGCGAAGGTCAAAACGCTCGGGCTGCCCTTTGTGGATTACACTTCATGCAGTCATCAGGAAGGACACCGACGGTCCTTGGAAAATTGTTTATACTACACGAAGCTCCCACCACAACCGCAGAACCTTCCAAAAATATTCGTGTACATGCCGCACTTAGATGTCACATCGCTCAGCCACTTTGTGAGCACTTCAGCGACAACATCTGAACTGGTAGAGCTTCAGACTGCTGCAGGGGTTCCAGTTTCGACAATACAAGACACGGTTCTAAGTACTGACCCAAACTCTCTCGTACTCACCAAGGACATCACAAACATGAAGAGCGCTTACGTAGATGTGATTTAGCATCTCACAGCGCAATCGAGGCGCAGCTCTTAGAGCTTCGGGAGAAAAACTTTTTTCCACAGGTGGAGTGTTAATCCACAGACAAAAGAGTTAACCCACCTCATTTGGGACCACCCTGCCACGACCAAGCTTTATAGACTTTACCACGACATATTTGTGGCTGACTGCGCCTAAAAGTCTAACATGCACCAACTTCCGCTTCTCAATATCATTGTGATCACTGGTGCTAACACTATACTTCCGGTGGTTCAGTGTTGACTTCCTGGAGAGAAAGAAGAAGATTTCGTGTGGGCTTCAACATGCTACGACTTATCACGACTGAGAATGATATCGATTCTCCCAATATCTTTCTTACTGATCGGATTCTTGCCTGCATGAATTCTCTGGATCGTGTGTTCCCTGATGCCCCTTCGATGATATGTCGCTGGCACATGACCAAGAATGTGGGGAGTATGGCCAGAAAGCACTTAGGACAAGTGGATGTAGAGGAACCAGCACCTGGGTAGCCCAAGAATAAATGATAATGCACAATTTGGACTTGTAGTTTTACCCGCACCTTCAAACTTGCGCTTCAACTGGTTCTCGGGCGCTTGGGAGTGTCATTGCAGTAGAACTGGTGCTTGTGAAATCCGGCATCTAAGTACCGTAGTACTTGCATGTTAAATGTAGCGGCAGCGTGTCCTGGACAACATCAGGACTCTAAGACACACCCTCGTACGTTAGGGAACAATAGATTCGGTGGTTCTTCGCCTTGTATGCCACGCCGCTGTGAGTGAGGTCTCCCCGGAACAGTGATGGTCGAGGCCTCAGCTTCGCTCCTGGTGGTGAAACATCCGCCGTGCTCGTGTAATCTAGTTCCTGATTTGAAGTGCAAATATCATGCTATCTGAAACTCTGCCGGGGTGGATGGCCTGGAACTGAGCGATATCAGCAGCTTGATAGTCTTGGTGCGGCTCTTGGTCAGTTCCACCACGGCCGTAACGTATGAACGAGAAGGTTTCGGGCATTCAGCCCGGGTGAATAATTGCCAAGACCACACGCAGCTCCGGTTTCAACTCCACCTTTGAAGATTACATTTGCTTGTCCGTGACGCGAGATTGCAAACGGTACTTGTCGTCAGAACCCCCCCCCCCCAACACGATTAAAAACGTCCTGGTAGGTACACTGCTTCGCTTTGGCGAAAGCTCCGGAACTTCATGAGAAGGAAACGTTAGATCCACAGGCAAAAAGTCGTGAGGGAGCAGTGGCCTGACGGCCTCGGAGATTGCCATCTCCAAATAAAACCTGAAAGTGAGATATATCCGTATGTAACGGGAAGACCGGATGTAGCTGGAAGATTCCCGTTACACCCGGTGGGGTCCAGAACGGTTCTAACCGGCGTGCATTTTTTGCGTGAGGGCCCTCTCCACGAGGGCTCTCGTTAGATTCTCGCCATCGCGCTGGAATGGAGGATTGTCGTGATTGGAATGGCGCTAATGTTGCGCAGCGTCTAAGCCGTCTTGCTTGGAGAATAACATCTGGAACGGGAGAACCAAGAGTTCCGTTACCGCGTAGGGAGGGGGTGAGGATCGCTGGAATGGAGACACGGCGTAACATTTGTGTCGCGAGGGATAGTCGCTGGGTGGTACAGTCGGAACCGACCGACGCTTAAGTAGGAAGGAGGTGTAGCGCTGTGGGAAGTTGTAGCGTGTACGCGTCCCCTAGTACAATTAGTATCCTCAACGGTCAAATGAATCTTGGTGCCAATTTATTGACGCCCATGTCCGTCACAGAAAAGGACTAATGCCATCAGTAGATAACAATTTCACGTGTCTACGGGCCCTACTCTATTGTGCGTGAACTACGGGCGTCACCCCCCGTATTCCCGTCCTTCTTGGGATGGATCGCCTCACACATAATAACACCAACACGTGTACATTCGTGTCGAACATCCCGTCGGACGCTGCCGACAATCCTGCAATCACCAACTCAGAGATCCCCGTAGATGAGAGTCGTGAGAAAACCCACGACGTTATCTCTGCAATTCTGAACGGTGTCGCCACCCGAAACGGAGCCGCGGCTGCTGCACCAGGAGTGCGCACTCGAGCCGTCACAAAGACAGCGCCATCGTCTATCGCAGCTTGGGCGTCACCGACGCTGATCAACTCACGTCAGCACTGCCGCGCTGCTGGGGAGAACGAAGTCTAGCAGAAAGTATTATTAGACCTTGCACAACTAAAGTATAATACCGAATAGAACGCGGTAAAGTAATACAATGCTAAGTGAACTGAACGCCCTCGCACAGGGTGTTCTAATAAAAAAAACGCACCATCAAATAAAATACGCTAGAATAGATCTCCGTCGCTCACCAAAATCTGATTCTGGCGTTGCTCTTTGCGCAGGAAAGCAGCAGAACACTAGTTTCCTTGTAGATTTTCGCGTTCGCGTCAAGTTGGTCAATGCTCCTCCACTCAAAACCTCGACAGGACTCCAGAGCTCGTGAATCGTGGCTCATTCTCCAAGATGCCAGCGAGAAGAAAGAGCGTTGAACTCAGTATCAAGAAGCAAGCGTTGGATTAGATCGCCACGGAGGGAGGTGGTGTTCCATCTCGGGCTGAAGCGCGCTTCCGGCGGCGTGGATAGCGCTTTCGAGAGTGGTGGGGCAAGCGTGACGAGATCCTTGCAGCAGCTGGCAGTCGTCGTCGTCTTGAAGGTGGAGGGCGACGTCCTGTGTTGGGTGAACTGGTGAACACTCTCGTCGACATGATCTACGACCTGCGGATCAGCAAGGAGAAGGTGACCCGTGAATGGATTGCAGCTCAAGCCCGAGATCTTTTCCACGGTAGCGGAACGAAAGAGGAAGCTGAGGAGCACCCGATCCGATTTATGGCATCCGATCCGTGGGTGGCCTAGTTCACGCAGCGCAATGGATTCAGGTTGTGTTGTCGCACCAATCTCACTACGCTCACCGACGAAGAGCTGGTACGTCGCGCTGTGTCTTTCGTGGGCTTCTGGAGACGCACAAGTGTGAAATGAATCTCGATCGCACGGTGATAACGGACGAAATGAAATGGCTATCTCTTTTCAAGACCCTAGGATCGCGCTGTAGACGTTGTTGGACGCCGCCATGTCGTCATACACTCAACGGGTTTTAATTCAATGTGAATTGCAGCTGCTCTGGCGGTGACGGCGCCCGGGAAGAAGCTGCCACCCTGCCTCATCTGGAAGCAAAAAAAGTCGTGGTCCGACTAAGCGTCTTGGAGGGTGCTACGTGTCGTTTCAGCCCAGGGCCTGGGTCGATCAAGGGCTTCTGTTGCAGTGATTGGAGCGCTATTTCCTGCAAGTAACGCAAGCCACGGGACAGTAAGTGGTATGGGATTCTATGAGAGCCCATATCAGCAAGAAGGTGAAGACTCGATGCGAGGAAAAAGAGATCAAGTTCCTGGCGGACTGACGCCGTATCTCTAGGCTGGTGATGTGGGCGTATTCAAGTCTTTCAAAGACAAGATGTCCGTGCTCATCGATGAGTCGATAGAAGTGGTCGTGTCGTGGGTGACCACAGCTTGGCGTCAGGTTCCGAATAGTGTCGTGCAGCAGAGTGTGGACAAGTGTGGCTTCTTCGCAAACTCGAGCGACTGGTTTATCAGTAAGCAAGATGTGTACGGGTCGCAGTTCGATGCTGCTTGGAGCGCCCGCAGCGATGTGAGCTCTGATTCCGACATCGAGGACGACACTAACAGCACTTTTGATGAGGTGCTTGACACGCTGGACGAGATCGTGATCAATGAGTAGAAGATTTAAGTATCTTCAGCTTGTAACAACTGAATACATCTGCTGGTATTGATGGTTCAGATTCAATTTCTACTGTTTGTGAGCGAATCAAATAAAACACGGTTCTAATAGAACGCTCATCATGTATAACACCGCACACAGGCTGGGAGGATGTTGTATAACAATAGAACGCTGAGTACTATTCGGCATTATACGTTATAATGTTGCGCTCCAATTTAGCTCCTGCTGGTCAATGTTGCGCTGAGCGATGTATTCTTTTGAAAACGGCCACAAACCTATTTTACCGTCGAACAGAGTATTTCTGTGTGGGTCATATCTGTAACATTTCAAATCATATTATTTAGAATATTATATAAATTTTAAGGGTTATCAAAACGAAGTTACTCCTTGCAAGAAACATGGTCTTCTCCACGTGGTGTGAGTTCTGTAGAAGGCGTTCTGGTGGCTTTTCATCGGGCAGCATGAACTATCGACATGTCTTCTTGTCGTGGTTAAACTACTTCTCGACTACGTTAAGCATTTGGTCGAAAGCATTTCCTTCTGTTTCTTCATCGCGGCTTGGCTAAGACACCACGAAACTAAGGGCCCACTCCAGCTTGCGCTGTCGATTCTGGACCGGCTTATTAGTGTTAGTGTGCACTACAATCTTTGTTGGTCATCATATTGACGATGAGTCCAACAGAGAGACCAAGACTCGGGGCAGCTTGCTGGTAGTTAATCCGCTACTCGGGCGGCACAGCACGGATCATAGCTTCAACAGCGGTGCGATCATATCATTTACGACCCCAGTTTTCGCTGTACCTGCTCGCTCGCTACGTCGTCCCTCAAGTCGCCAGCACTGACAGCTGTGCTGTAGCATTTTTCAAGTATTTGACTCAAGACAGTTGGCGTAAGACAAGCTGGCTACATTCAAGTTGCTCAAGCTACGAACACTCGATCACGTGATAGGTATCAACGGCAGCGTGAGAGAGACCGGACCAGGTCACTACCGAACGCTCGCCGGATCCCAAAAGTGATCAAGATATCGCTAAATTCAGGCCGTACCTTTTCGTTATAATGGGGCTGGCTGGATTCGCATTCAGTGACACTAAACTAGCAATTCACGGTACGAATGCTTGATGGCGGTTGGAGCGACTCTTGGGAAGCCTTGGCGACTGTTTGAACGCTCGGCGGAGATCTGGGAAGGTGAAAAAACCGTTGGGGTGTCTGTTGGCACGCGAAGAGATCCATAACGGATCATATTTCACTTGATATTTGTATACATGATTAGGATTGCACAATAGGGAGAGCCCGAAAGGGCAACACAAAGAACTGAACAGACTCTCCGTCCAACCACATAAAGCGAGGCTTCAAGGTAAGCGTCTGGATAAGCTTGTGTGGGTGTGTTATGCCTGTCGATTGACTCGAAGCTTACTAGCGAGGGTTCATCTGGCAAGTCCAAGAGTGCATGCTGGCCGACTATATATCGGACGTTTACATGACGGCTTTATTGTGCCTATTTGGGTAGAATTTTAACGGGGTTTACTGATCGGACCTGAAATGAGGATCTGACACTTGTTTGACGTGGTATGGGTCTGGTATTATAGAGATCAGGTATAAGGATCTGACTCGTTATTGGAGGTCAAATTTTGAGCTTTGCATTGGCAGTTCCAGCTCGACAAAAAGAAGTTTTCATTCTAGCTTTCGCTCTTGATATGTTGGCAAGGAGGATAATAAACAACAAGCTATATCCCTCAGTCAGCAGCTCTATTATTGTTTATCTTGTCAATACTATCCACCATTAGTGATCAGGGCTAGCTTTGAATCGGCAGTCCCGGTTTGATCCAGAGAAGTTTACATTTTAGATTTCGCTCATGATATGTTGATAAGAAGTAGAACAAAACATACAAGCTAGAGTTCTCAATGAGACGTTTAATTTTTTATGGTGCCGTTATTATCCACCGTTAGAGTCAAAAGCACGTTACATCGCAGACTCAGCTTGGCCGAAGCGCTGCAGGATTTCGCGGGTATGGTCGGAATGAGTAACAAGAATGATCGAGCTAAATATTCACGTCCTGGCTTCGAAGGTTTATTATTTACATTCGTTTCCAATACGAAAATGCGGACTGTTTATGTGCAACTGCTAAATGTTCGCTACAATTTTCAAAGCGCCGTTCACTTGGAAGCAGTCTCAAGGTTGCTCCTTCGCTTACTTATTTCTCCTCATTATCCGACTCGCCATCGCTCTCTCAAGTAGATCATAACGCTGAAGAACATGGTATTCGCTGACCCAGAGTCTACAGAAATAACCCTTCGACATCCGAAACGGAAAACTCAGCTCTGACACAACAGTGTATACAGCAAGCACTCGTGGCACTTCCTCACGCTGCAGCTGTACGTCGTGCTCGGTACGATACCATAATTAACCTAGGTGGATTCCAGTACACACAAGCTTGGATGACAAGACGCAAGATTGTTATCGCTGTTGGAACTACCGCGGATCTGGCTGTCGTGGGAAGGTCGAGTTTCACGCTACTACAGGCGGGTACGGCAAGTTTGTATCCCTTATACCTGCCGAGCTGGCCGAATTGCATCGCACACGCCTGTCGATGTCGTCGAAGGCATCCAAAACGCTGTGGATGAACTTGCTCGCAATGACGTCTCGTTCTCGGCAGCAGCGATCTGGGCAACGGTCGACGAGCGATTATACGGAGGTGAACACGTACAAGCGGTGGCAGGGTTATCGCGCGAACAGGTCGTTTGCCGAGTTTATCGCGTTCGGGATCGCCATTTTGGAAGGAATGTCCATGGGCGGATAGAAATGTCTCCACTCTCTCGAGTACAAGATCGATCCCTCAACTTCTTTCAGCTCCATTTCATATGCGGATTTGACGATAACGACCAATCGTCCCGGATTATCAGATGGGCGCCCCTAGAGCTACTAGCTCTGTTGAAGTACTCAGGGACCTGCATCTTTATAGACGGCACCTTTATTTGCGTTCCACGCGGATTTCAACAGTGTCTTGTGGTGATGGTGCACGACAGATCGGCAGGAAAATACTTCCCTGTCTTCTATGTTTTGACGATTCAGAGGATACTAGGCACCTATCGACACGTTTTACATATCATCACGCAGGATGCTGATGAACAGCTCGAGCCACCCGATGTTGTATGTGATTCTGAAAGAGCCCTGATCGACGCGGTTGGCATGCTCGTTCCAATCTAAACAGGACGTCAGAAGACAAATGAAGAAACTCGTCAATTACAAGGCCCCCGGAGTACTCGGTATGCTAACGGTTGTGCCACCAGAGCAAATAGCCGTTCAAAGAATTTCGTGGGTCAAACGACAGATCAAAGACCGCTGTAGAAGAAACAGGGTTGCTTATGCACGCTCTAGCTGGCGTTGTTTCTGGAGATACTTTGCTCATACGTGGCTGAAGCTTTACGACCCAGAGCTCTTGAACGTTCATGGTCTGACCAACAAACTTGTAGCTCGTACGAACAATCCCCTAACACGAAGCCACGTTGCAGTGCTTGCAGCAGTACGAGGACGCCGAGCGCGTGGGCGAACCCGTGAAACTATTCACCTTACCCAACCTGTAGACCTTTTAATTGAAGCAGAAGATTCTACGGTTGACGAGTATAATGTGGAGGAGGGACAATCGGATTCAAGTAGCGAAGTACCAAGGAGTGACTCCGACGACTCTTCTACCGGAAAGGAGCGGGAGGTCTGCGGGGTTGTCTAGGTGTACGTGCAGCGAACATTGGAAAGCTAGCTGATACGTATTCTTTATAATACATGATACTATATTTCATAAAGCATTCATTGATAAGACCTGATAACAGGTCTGGTATTTAGTCAGATCATATTCCCAGGTCCTACCAGTACACGACCCCGCTAATAGTTTACCCCTAATTGCATGTGCTGGGGAGAGCGAGTTGCCTCCCGTATATTCTTCCAGCCGAGTGTCGAACACACGGTGCCCTCAAGAAAGACTTACCCGTGCCTGGTACCCTTCCACTGTTGGAACCACGAGGAATCAAAACACCTACTAGTTTTGCTCGTGCTAGTAGCGTGTTCTTATTTCCACTGGCTATATAAGCGATTTGATGGTCCAGTCTGTCCCGGTGCTAGGGCAGACTCTGGGTCTTCAGATCACGCCCAAACGGTCATTTGCCGTTCTGGTAGACGTATTGTTGTGGGTTTATCCAATCAACACTAATAGCTAGAGTTGCCGTGGAAATTACAACTGGTGCCGCGACCCAGAAGCAGTGTGTGACTTTGTTGACTGCTTGTATGGTCTCCAAGTTACGAGCAACCAAGAGTAGAAGAAGACGAAAAGAAACAAGAAGAAAAATGGCAAAAGGAACATCAACAGCGGTATCAGCTACTCCTACCAAGTCTGGCAGAGGCTTCAACGAGGGTTCAAGTCCGACCGGGACGGCTGCACGACTTGCGACTGCCCTCCACGGGGGGCGAGATTCCTCAAAAGTGACTTCGTCGCCCCACTCAGAGCCAACGATAGCGTGGCATTCCCGGTGTCATTGCGCCTGGATCTGAAGCCGGCATCTTATCTTCTTAATCATCATAGTCTACTCGGGCGTCTGGTCCATCGTCCGCATCGTCTTCGAAGCTCACCGAAAGATCGGAGACGTAAGGCAGATGGATAGGTTGATTGTCTGATAAAGCATTGTAGCATTATCATAACCTTTGTTGCGCTCACCGTGCCTCCGTCGCTATAAAAAGCTACCTTTCCATTACGGGACGACGGCGGCGGCTACATTTACGCTTGCAACAAGTACGATGATGACTCCCTCGGCCTTCATTTTTAGTAATAACCAATGAATATGCTCGATTATACAATTCTAAGCGATTTAAAATACTTCAATTTTATTTGGACTAATTAGGCAGTTTGCGAAAAACTAAGTATATTGCTTGGTTTTACAACAATAAACGATAGATTATGCTGCGAGTTGCAGAGTAAATTTTTGCTTTGCAAATTCCAAGTATCTGTTTGGTGTAATAGGGTTAAGGTTCAATAATTTGAAAACCTCAGAGTACTTGGTGAGACGACCATCATGAGCGACATTTATGGCAATCATCACAGGTGGAATACTCCAGCACAATTCCTAAGTTTCTTGCAGTATGGATCGATTCCTAACGCGCTTAGTACATAACCAGAGCTTCGAGGGTGTTGATATGTAGTTCAGACCCAGGAGCTGAAGAGCTAACTTAGTCAATGTAAGTAGTGTCACAAGGATAATACTGTAGCTAGATTTGTACGGTGATACTTGTATATGTTTCATTGTACAGTTGTTTTATTACTTTCGAAATTACACTATTGTAAGACGAACGCAAAAATAAAGCAACTATTACTCGTTGCGAATTGGTACCGTTCGTTGTATGGTACAGTGAAACGACCTGTTTACCATAATTGTTAGATTTTTATGTAAAAGAGCAGTGTGTCCTTAAAATCTGGTAAAAGTTCAGTACAATTATTACTGGCGCAATCTCGTTTACGTCAATGCAGTTTGTTACTGTAGGTTTTTTTTCTGAGTTCATTTGCTCTGAGATTTCCCGCTTTGCATTGTGGTTCCCTCCCAATTATATTACCGGTAGAGTCATTCCAATTTTCATTTTTCGATTTCTGGAATTTATGTATTGCTCCGGGCTAAATGTTGCACGTGTCAGTGAGTGTAGTCTATTATTTTCTTGTGCAAATGGTAAGTACGGCTCATACAATGAAGCAAAGTGGAAACTTTTCATTGCTAACGGCTTTACACAATCCCTTCGATTATGGTACTTCATTCAAAACTTCTGTTGAAGTAAAAAAAAAAAGCTGATAAAAAAACAGTGAGGCTCAAATCTCAGAATCCCTGTTTCTTGTGTCGGCTCTCAGCAACTGCAGTAGCCCGACGCACCAACTCAGCGAACGCAACAAATCTTTCCAATACGCTCACCGCGTGTTGTCCTATGCATGCGGCGGTTCTGCAGCAGCACCGTCACAGCCACAACGAATATCTCGACGGGGATCCAGGTGACGCCCTTGTACCATTTCGCACCACCAGCATGGAACAACACACCCGTGACATCAACACACTGCACCAAAATAAATTCACTCCCATCGTTGCCATGGTGAAAGTCTTCACCGTCGACAGTGCGTCAGCTGAAATTGCCACTGGTGGCCAAACCGTAGCCGTGTTGCAGGCAATAGAGGTGGCCCAGTGTGCATTCACATATCGAAGGCCACCGTCGAGAAGATTAAACACCGCTGAAGCCAAATAGTCCCTCGAGGCCATGCAGACCAAGCGTGATGACAGCGACACCGACAACGACGAAGGTTCTGAAGGTGCCACAGTCATCCGAGAATGTCGTAGCATCATAAGGTAGCATAAGTCACACAAACATCGAATAGCGCGACAAGATTGACCAACCTCATCATTGGCATACTGTAATCGTTCTTGCCAATGTTGATAAGAACATTCGTGTCGTAGGTGTGCTGGAAGGAGACCGACGCCCACTCAGTCTCAAAATGCCGTACAGTAAACTACACGATAGGAAGCTCCGCGTGACGGCCGTGACGTAGTGTTGCAGCGTGTTGCCGTATCCGACAGTTGAGGGCGTGGAAATGACAGCTGCGGGTAATCGCTGCTCAGGAGACCGTCAGTTTTCATTAGTGTACTGCATTTTCGTCTCAACCACTTACTCCAGCTTCTGTTCTTGCTGATGCTCAAGTTTATCTTCATTTGCAGGAGTGCGTGAAGCTCTTTTCCAACTGTAACGTGGTGGTCGTTTTTCTCGATGGAAAACGTTGAACAACGACGTTGATAATGCTTCGTCGTTGAAGCGCGCGTTTTATAGGCTTCAACAAGCAGTTTGGCACATTACTGAAACCAGCTCCTGTCGCACAAGTCTCAGCTTTCAGATTTCACCAACGTCACTAACTAATTAATCAACGGGCTTGACTTGATGGCGGTTAACGCAGCTTCCCAGCGCACGTATCCTTGAATTCCGCAAAGACAAATCTTGACGAGGAGCGTTGCCTCCACTTGTCAGTCTCACAACGCAATTTGAGAAGAACTCCAAGTATCTGCCGTCAAGAAAAATGAAGATCACCGCACTCGTCGTCGCCACGGCCCTCGCTGCAACGAGCGTTGTCGCTACTGATACGCCAGCTCTACGGGCTCTGGCTGATGCGCCCGAGGCCGATGTGCAGCCCAATGCTGACGTCCCGCTGGAAGGTGTCGACCAGCAGGAGTGGTGGGGCCGCCCAGGATGGGGACGTCCTGGCTGGGGCTGGGGACGCCCAGGTTGGGGGCGTCCTGGTTGGGGCTGGGGACGCCCTGGTTGGGGCTGGGGAAAGCGTCGTTGGTGGTAAAGCTGCCGCTAAGGACCGATGAAGCAAGTCTGGACTCGAGAGACCGAATTTCACAAAAAAAAACCAAATATGTAGTCCTGCTGCCTCTGTCGCCAACCTCCTGCCTTCGTATGAGCTCGTCTGCGCTATCTTCTCAGCCGGACGAGCTGAGTAGCGTTTAACCTGCTTGAAATTGAAATCCGAAGCATTTTTGATGTCACCTGCCTACGTTTAAGTGTCTTCACGCTTGTTTGTACCTCACATCAAGTCACATTTGAGATCCGTAGCTCATGCTGCTACGATACTGCAGCCAAAATCTGCCACGTCGCGCGCAATTAACCTTGGCCAAAGACGACATAGTATCCGACGACATCTCCAAATGCCAAGAGCACGACTGTATGATGTTGTCGCGTGCAATCTCGATTACGGAACATGCCATCGAGTGAGCAGCTTTATCCTTAATTCCGTTGAAGCGCCAGCAAGACGTACTGCGCGATCGTGACCTCTACCTCCACTATGCAATTGGCTACGCAAACTCCCATTCCTTTGCGGTCCATCCATACAGCTCTTTTGTTCTAGACATTGTGCAATAGGATCATCTCAGCAACATAGAGGGCCTCCAAGAGAGGCACCGGTTGAACGTATAGTGTCAGAGGTTAGCTGTGTCGACGGTCCTCGTTACAGTCAGAGTTCATGGCACTCGCATAACCGCAGCTTGATGTTCTTATGGCAGCACACCGAGTGGACTTGGTCGTGTGATTCCGCCATAGCACCGGCAGAAACTCTCTCCTGTGGCGATTGTGTCGTCCTCCCAGTAGTCCCATTGCGCACTTCCACTTCAACTGCTGCCATTCGGATATACGCGCATACGACACACGAGCACACGAGCACGAAATCGGCTTTAACAGAATGAGTTAATCTCGGTTCCATTGTAACCGTAATTAAATCAAAAGCTTTCTAAACCGTACCTTTAAAATCCGGACCGTTCACTTTAATAGACCCTGTACCCATTTTTTGTGCACTCACGGATTGCCAGTCATTTTGTGCGACCCCCTCCCGATTTCGTCTCCGGCCATTTATTCTTTGGGACAAATTGGAAGAAGAATATGGTGTCCTTGAAGCTTCAGAAGCGGTGCGTTACGGCTCCGTTTAGTACAGGAAACAGGTCCACAGGTCTACTACGGAGCGCCATGCTGACGCTTGTGTGTTCTATTGCTACAGTCTGGCCGCGTCCGTGCTCAAGTGCGGTAAGCGCAAAATCTGGCTCGACCCCAACGAGTCGAACGAGATTGCTCTTGCCAACTCTCGCCAGAACATCCGCAAGCTCGTCAAGGATGGCTTTGTCATCAAGAAACCGCAGGTGATCCACTCGCGTGCTCGCTTCACCAAGCGCAACGAGGCTAAGCGCAAGGGCCGCCACACGGGCATCGGTAAGCGTCGCGGTACGGCCAACGCTCGTCTGCCCTTCAAGGTGATCTGGATGCGTCGTATCCGTGTGCTCCGTCGTCTCCTCCGCAAGTACCGTGAGGCCAAGAAGATCGACAAGCACATCTACCACGAGCTGTACATGCGCAGCAAGGGTAAC
Source organism: Phytophthora nicotianae INRA-310 (assembly GCF_000247585.1). NCBI lineage: Eukaryota > Oomycota > Peronosporomycetes > Peronosporales > Peronosporaceae > Phytophthora > Phytophthora nicotianae. The sequence goes on along the minus strand of NW_008648989.1, from coordinate 1,675,136 downwards.
CAGTTCAAGAACAAGCGTGTGCTCATGGAGACCATCCACAAGATGAAGGCTGAGCGCCACCGCGAGAAGACGCTCAAGGAGCAGTCGGAGGCCCGCAAGGAGAAGGCCAAGTCGGCTCGCGAGCGCAAGGCTAAGAAGGCCGCTGCCCCCGCTGCCAAGAAGGAGTAAGCGTCTGCTTTTCTTAGCTTGAAAACGTGAACCGCTTGTCCAGGTCACATGAAGGAATGAAACTCTTCCCGAAGATGCCCGCATCTTTTGTCCCACTAAATCTGCCTATTTACTTTGTCTTTCGAAGGTGTCGTTGTCGATGGGTACAAATGCAAGGTGATCGCTATCGCTACTTTGTCTTTCAAAGACGATGAGTCGTTGTGAATATACGTGTAGGTTGTCTGTATGTATCGTAAGTATGCAAGTAGGTCATGTTCGTTGAGCATCTTCGCGCTCGAGTCTCCTACTTGGAGATGCCAACATAGTGCGTTGAAAACTTTTGAATAGAGCTCTTGTCAAGAAGAGCACATTTGCACTCGTACTTAAATGAATATAAAAGTTTAGTGTCAGTGTTTAAAAAAAAAAGATGGAATCGAGCCCTGCCGATAGCTCTATCTCCAAGGCCAAGCTGCACGAGGTCCAGCCCCTCTATGGAACTGCTGTTGCTGTATTCTGTGACGTCTATCTAACATCCGCTGTGCTTTACTCCCTCGTTATAGGCGTTCGACGTGCTGCCGAACCTCATTGATGTGTTGAAGGATGTGCTGTCGGCCAGCTCCACTCAGGAGACCATGAGAATCGGAGATGTCTCGGCCTCGGTAAGGATCGCGAAGAAATAAATAATGCAACAAAGAGGAGAAAATTCTCGATACTCTGTCTCAGTGATGACACTGACGTGGATTGAATGTAGGCGGTGTCGGTGAAGCAGAAGTACACGGACGCGCTGGAGCTACTACGCTCGCTGCCCGGCACCGACACCTCGCTGGAGGAGCAGGAAAAAGCCATTGCAGATGCGAAGGTAGAGCTCAAGCGCATATCGTACGTTTCACTTCGGTTTGCCTTGTGAATTCGAGCGATCGATAGCTGACAGTCCTTGTGTTGCCATGCTTCAATCCAGCGATGTTGTGGAGCTGTACAGCAACACGCTGTACCGCGGAACGGACGAGCCACGCGCAGAGATTAACGACGCCTTCTCCCGCAAGAGTCTTCTGAAATGAGAAAAAGGCTTTCAATCTTTTCAAATAGTAATGTATGCAGACAATTTAAAACCTCCAGCTATTCTTCGGTTGCAGGAGACATCGCTTGTATTTATCGGACGCTCAAAGTTACGTACTCTAGCTAGTAGAGGCCGAAAAAGCTCAGGAACTTCTTAGAGAACTCCACGCCAAGGAAGCAGGCGGCGTTGGCCGGGAATGCGCGAGCCATCGCAGGTCCCACACCGTTGAAAAGCGCACCAGGACCTTCTTCCATCATCAGCACCTGGAAACAATGCACGATGCCGCGGTATGTGCCCTCCGGAGCAGTCTGGATACGCGACTTGATCACATCAGGCGGAATCGCGATGACCCAGTTGATGATACCGGCAAAGCCACCAGCCACAAACACACGGAAAGCGTTCAAGTCGGACGGATCCTTGCCCTTGGGCGTTAAGCCGCGCTTGATTGCCTCAAACCCGCCAAAGTATCCGACAGAACCCGGAACATCGCGGAGTAGAGTAGCTTCCCAGCCGCGAAAGATACTTGACAGACCACCGGTGCGGTACAGTTTCTTGGCACAGTCGATCATACCGTCGTACAGCTTAGGCTCACCTCGCTCCACGGCTTGTGCCTGGATCTGGAGCAAGCACTTGATGCGCTCGCCAGGAGCCATGACCACAGTGGCAGGGATGGCCGAGAAGCCACCAGCAAACATGATCTGACCCATGGACAGCGGCGCTGTGGGCGATTGTCCCGAAGCCTTGATCTGTAGAGCAATGGTTAGGACATTATAAAGCGTGTGCATTTGCTCGGAAGATGTACTTACGGCAATGAGCTTGCCCATGTCGTAGCCCCAGAAGCATGTGGCGAAGATAGGACTGACACCCACTAGTGGCGCTGACATGCCACGGTACAAACCGCGGACCTGAATTAGAAAATGGATCGAGTAGAGTTAGCATCACCCTATTGCTGCAAAAATGATTGCGAGTGGCCGTACCCCGTCCTTGGCGACCATCTTGCGCGCGCAGTCGAGGGCGTTGGAGTACATGGGCGGCTGACCTGGCAACGGCTTAGGCTGCGTCTGCATGTTGACCTTGATGAGGTCGAGCGGGTGGCCCGTCGCCACAAGGCACATGCCTGGATTGATACAACACGGTTATTCGATACTGACGCGAAGGTAGCAGCACTACAAGTGAGCAAGACATACCGCCAAACCCGCCGGTCACGAAGGACACCAGACCCGACGTCGCTGCAGGTAGAAGATAGAGGAGCAGAAAAGCAGAGCACATTAGCCACGATCATTTGCGAGACGAGCAGAACTGCCGACGCCACGTACGCTTGTTTGTCGCTGCTTCCTCGCTCATTGTTGCTGGAATAAGAACTGTGTGTGGGGTCTGGGGCTCCTTGAAGCGGATTAATAAGTGGGGTGGACGCTTCACGTTCGGCTGTGCGAGGAGTCTGCCGTTTACGTGTGCAAGACTGAAAACTGAAGACGTTGCGTACGTTGCTTCAAGTTGTCTCGTGACTTGGATTCAGTATGAGCTTACACCTGAAATGCAAGATCGTGTTCTTAATTTGATAAATTTTCGAAGGTCACTTTCTTGGCTAATGTATGGGTGTTAAATGATGCTGCCTCGCAGGGCATTGCGTTTTCATCGGCTATTGCGTTTCACGAGGTGAGCTCCTGTTGCTATCGTCACCAAACAGTACATTTTACACGTATCCTGCCACCAACGTGGGAAAAGGGGACGGTGAGATGATCATTGTCGACCTGAGTCAATCACCACAAGAACTTGATCAACATCAGTCAAGGGCATGCTACTGATTCAAGAAGAAGTCTACAACGCCGGTTGTCAGTAGCGCGCATAAGTCGAGGGGAGTTTTCGATTCCTGCCACAGGAAACAAGACGCAATTCCACGGTGTTAAACATACAGCAGACCTAGCGCTAATGACAACTACAAGCCTCGGTTGTCAGCAGCGTCGACTTGTGGTCAAGGTACACGAATCGATTGCTAGAATCGCTGGAATTCTCAGTAGTTGGTTGGCCCTTTGTCAGAGTAAGCCCTGTTCGTATTGTGAGGCACCTTAACAAGTCGCCACCCACCCGGCAGTGCTGCAGGGTTCAACATGGAACAAACGGCCACGTTGCAGTTCAACGTGCCCCATGACTCGTTGTGTCCATTGCGCGAACGCTCTGGTAACCACCGACCCGATGCGTCTCAGGCACTACTGCTCGTGTTCGTACACTGCTAGGTGCAGCGGAGCGTGAACGCAAAAGTCAGCAAGCCGCTTGACTGGTTCTGGTGAAGAACAGGCTCACCACTTGATCTGCACCAGTGACAGTGTGCGTAGAGCCGCCAGCAATCTTGCAGAGCCACCAACTCTCGTCCTCGTGTGAAGCCGGCGCACGATTCGCCGAAATGAGTCGTCGGATTGGCTGTAAAGTGGTCCATTTCTACCAATCATCAATCGCGGGTTTCTGGGTGGGCTGCGTTTCGATTTCTCTTTCTCTGCTCTCACTTTTCCTTCTGCCGATGGCTCGATCATTGCTGAATTTGCCGTCTGGGGCGCAAGTGCTTTCTTGACAGCCTTTCAGTTGAGAAGAAGAGGGCGAGTCTTAGAGGAAGAGCCACCTCTTGAGCACGACTAACTGAATCCTACGTACTGTAGCGGGTTTCCACCTCGCCGTGCTTTGCGGTGTTCCCAACTCTCGTTTTCTCTCGCTACATCCTTTCGTTCTAGCAGCGTTGCTGCCCTGTTTGTACCCGTGCATCTCATCGAGCAGCACCAGGCTCCTGAGTCACTACCAACCCACATCGCCGCCTGGCCCACGTTATGGAAGTGCAGGTGGACACTATGCCGATCAACCAGAGTTCCAAGAAACGCAAGAGCCTCTTCAGTGGCGCTTCACCCATCGCACCGCGCGTATCTGCATGCGGACCATTGCGCACGCCCGTGGCCACACCGCCGATGTCCGACGCTTCATCCTCGTCATCGGACAGCGTCAACCTGTCAGCAGCGTTAACCGCGCTCAAGGTGTCGCTCAAGCGCGACTTGGAGAGTTTCGCTCCTCCCACACCTGCAGTGTCGCCAGTCCACGGCCGTGGCTCGGCCAAGCGCGCTCGCTTCGACTTCGAATCCATCGAGGAGGAGTCGGAAGTAGACGCTGAGAAGCAGCAGCGAGTCAAGACTCCCACAGCATCTCCACCCAAGACTGTGAACGCGCTGCTGGCCGTCAGCAGCCGCATCAAGTTCGAGCTAGAGAAGCGTCGCCGTCGTGAACGTGAGCGCGCACAGAAGCCCCGTAGAAGAAAACAGCTGAGTTACTTCGCCATCGTCGGTGCCTTTCAACGCGCGGCGCACGAGCGCGAAGTCGCCGTGCAGGTCGAGTGCGTCGTAGAGGCGTCGACGGATTAACAACACATCGTCGAGCACCAGCAGCTGGCAGTCCGACCTACTCGCCGGACGGAGACACTTCTGTCATTCCCCCCTGTGGCGTCGAGCATTTTGAGCTATCTATTCGAGCCACGTCGTCTTGTGCAAATAACTATCGTACCAATACAGAAATATTCCATACTTGTATGTTCCTACCTCTCAGTCTTCCCGTTCCGTTCGTGGTCGTATAATTCTATCAACCCGCGGTCAGATTTCCCGCAAGGAACCATGCAAATGTCGCGACATTGTCCAGACATCTATCGCCACCTGGTTACTCCATTACACGCATAGCGTGGCACGACTTGCAGGCATGTCGCTCATGTTCCGTGTGGCCAGGCGATGGCGTGCCGTCGATATTGTAATGGGCGAAACCGGCCACCCCGTCACACAGCGACGTATTTGCAGACTGGAAGAGCGCTATGAGAAGTAGCAGACGACTTGCACTGGCGAGTGCCACTGTATAAAGTCGCTTCATCCCGTGCCACTTTAATCCTACACCGCTTCCATATCGAGCGATGATTGGCTATATTTATCAATCTGGTCTATGATTGGGTCGTTGAGGAGGTTACGTTATTGCCGCTCTTCTGGCCAGTCCTTCCTTCGGCTAGCACATTGACCACCATGAGCGTGATCGTCGCCGAAGCCGAGAAGCGCACGCAGGCGTACCTGTCCAAGATCGAGAATGGCCAGACATTGACTGCCACGTCGCTGGCTGCGCTCAGCAAGGAGCTGCCGGCCTTCAAGCAGATCACGGGTAAAGTGCGCGACGTGTATGTGTTCGAAGACCGCGTACTGCTGGTGTCCACGGACCGCCAGTCGGCCTTCGACCGTGCTTTGGCTTCCGTGCCCTTTAAAAGCCGTGTGCTGACACTGACGAGCGTCTGGTGGTTCAACCAGACCAAGCACATCGTGGCCAACCACCTGCTGGGCGTGCCGCACCCGTCCGCTATGCTCTGCAAGAAGTGCACGGTGTTCCCCGTGGAGTTTGTGGTGCGTGGCTACATCACGGGCTCCACGAGCACGAGTATGTGGACCAACTACAAGAACGGCAGCCGCGATTTCTGCGGCCACAAGCTTAAAGATGGCTACAAGCAGCACCAGAAGCTGCCGCAGAACCTCGTGACCCCCACGACCAAGGATGATGAGCATGACGAGTTGATCTCGGGAGTGGAGATTGTGCGTAGTGGACGCATGACCCAGGAGCAGTGGGACTACTGCGAGAAGAAGACGCTCGAGCTGTTCGCTTTCGGTCAGGAGCAGGCGGCTAAGCGCGGTCTCATCCTGGTGGACACCAAGTACGAGTTCGGCTTTGACGAGGCCACCGGTGAGATTCTCCTTATCGATGAGATCCACACGCCTGACTCCAGTCGCTATTGGCTGGCTGACTCGTACGAGCAGCGTATGGCTGAGGGTAAGTCACCCGAGAACATCGACAAGGAGTTCCTCCGTCTGTGGTTCAAGGAGCGATGCGATCCTTACAACGACGCCGTCCTACCCGAAGCCCCCAAGGAGCTTGTGAGCGAACTGTCGCGCCGCTACATCATGCTTTACGAGCTCATCACCGGCTTGGAGTTCGAGTTCCCCGCCGCCGACACCAAACCCGAGGACGAACTGGTCGAGGGCGTCCGCAAGGCCCTGCTGTCTTAGGTTCTTCCTGAGGCAAGATCTCGCTGTAGATCAATACATATACATATTCACCAATCTGTCTTTAAGCGTTACTTTTTAGGCGACGATGGGGATTCTCGTGCTTCTCTCCTGCCTACGGACGTTGACTCGCTCACCCCGTTCCCTTCGACTGGTGGGGTTGGTGCTGGAGTTACTGATGATGTCGACGTCACTGCTGGCGCTCCCTCAGGACCTACGGGTAGCACCGACGCTTTTGAACGCTGCCGCGGAGAAACTGGCTGCTTCTTTGCGCATGTGAGAGGCACGTTGTGTTGCTGGAAGAATTCTGCTGTCTCGCTCGGACTGGGGTTTTCAGTCCAATGAGCCTTAAGATTGCGAGCTTTCTGACTTCGATGGATAAACACCAACATCATTGTAGCTGCGCGTAGTCTCCTGATCGGACTGAGCTTCTGCATGTCCCGATGCGCCAGCTTGACCACTCCACTGATTGTGATGAAAGCACCGAGCGAGAACATACCAAGCGCGAGTGGTGTCATCTTTGCGAACTCTTTAAAGTACACGCCACCGCCAAAGATGGAGATGGAGATGAAGAAACATTGGAAGACTGGAACGACGAAGACGGCATCGAATTTCTGCAGACCGTGAGCGAGCCAGTGGATCTGCATGAAGACACAAGTGAGCATGCTGAACGCGATAGCGTAGGGGCCGAACGTCACGAACTGGTTGTCCCCCTCGATTGTTGTCTTCATAAGTTCCGCCATCGACTTGGCGAACAACACAGATTGTGCACCAAAAATGCCAGAAAGCGCGGGGTAGCTGACCGGATGAAGCTTGCGGAAACGCGTGTACTCAGGCGAGGTCCTTCCTTTATGCTTCAGTGTGTGTTCCATCTTCCTCGTTAGTAGAAAGAGTAATAAGCAGGAAACGCTCATTAATGTAGCGTATACTGCAAAGAGCGGCTCGCGGTAGAGTGCAATCAATTCGTCGACGGTATAACACGCGCTCTCCTTTTCAGCGAATATAGCGACGACGGTGATGCCAAGTAATACGAGAGCGGTGCCAATAGCATCAGACTTGGTGAACTTCTCCTTGAGCAACAGCGACGCGAAGGCGACATTGGCAACCATAGTCGACCCACCAACAGGTGTAGCCAGCGACTGCGGCATGAAACCCAGCGCCACGAAGTCTAGGACGCTGCCGCCGACCACGAGTAGCAGCCCAATTACCCACAGCGGCTGACGGAAGTAGCCGCGTTTGTCGCCAACACTACGGCCCTTGGCTTCACGCATGAAGGAGAACTTCTGCAGATTTACACCCATGTTGGTGCAGATCGAGCCGACGATTGTCAGAATCACGCCCACATACCAGAGCCCATTGGACTTCTCTTTATGCTCACCACAGCCCATGGCTAGCCGTCGTACGGAAGTTAATCGAAGGTGGCGACGCTGCTTACACTTCGGTTGGCTCGATGCTCGTCTAGTTTACCTCTCATGACTATGTTATGCATTTAGCTTTATATTTATAAGGTGTGTCGTAAGTTCCGCCAGCAATAGCATAATAGAAGCCAGTGACATCTTGGTTTTTGTATGCTACAAGTTGAAGTGAGATGCTAGACTTCTGGCGTGACGTGACTACTTGGTTGGTGCTGGCTTCGATTCATTTACGGACATCGCAATCTTATTATCGTGACAGAAATTAGCGCTGTCATTGACAGTGTCAATGGACAGCGACGCACAACGCAGACAGCACAGAGAGCTTCACTTCGTGGCTTGAGCCAGCTCCGCTGAAGCGACGCGAAACTTTGACATTTCCCCCTTGAAACGCCGAGAAGCAGTGAAGCTGATCACAGTCGAGGAATGGAGATTCAGAAAAACAGCGACAGCCATAGTACGAAGCATTACTAAGTTAGTAACAATGCTTGTCAGGCTGCTGCGGTCTGCAACTCATAGTATTAGGGGTTGTCAATACTCTTGGAGAAAAAGATTGATGAGGATTCCTGGTTGAGGAGCACCCATTGCGTGTCACTGCACCAAACCAGCACTATTGTTCTGGATCTTCCCGACACAAGGAACTAGAAATGAATCCACTTGACTTCATGATATTTATTGGCGAGGAATCGCCTCGCATCCCTACGATCTACCTACTAGCGCTCTCCTAAGGTGCCTCCACAACGCTACACTATGACATTAATCTTTCCACTACACTAGCACCTCTCGGTTCAGCACAGAATGGACTGGAGAGACATTGGCACGCTGGCTCGGCGCGTATTAAGACGCTCCGCTGACGGTCCGGGCGCACCACTCTCAGCCGTCCAGTCCTGTTGTGACGGTGCGACCACCAACGAAGTAGCAGTCCCACTCGCGGCATCTTCATCGTCGGACATAGCGGTCTGCACCGTAGTGGACACCGCTGCTTTCTTGCGGCTCCTGGCGCGGTTACCGCGCTTAACCATCTCTTCGGTAGCTGGGGAGGCCAATCGCCCTGCAGAGATACCCTTGGCCGCCGTGTTGGGGTCTTGCATGATACACTCGAGTGTGTACTCGAAGGCCGCGATCTTTTTGGCAATGTACTCCTTGTTGGTGCCTTTGGCCACACTCAGCGATTCACGCAGCATGTCGATGCTCTTTTGCAAGCTGCGGATCTGTCGATGCGGCCAGCGTTGGATACCGTGACGACGGCAGATCTTCTTGAGCAACGTGGCACAGATACCGAATTTACGCGCGACGGCGGCGATAGGCATGTTAAAGCATTCCCTCAAGTCCTCGAGCTGCACCACAGGGCCGTAGCGTTTGCTGCTGCCGCGAGGCGTGGCTGTCACGGCCCGTGTGGGTGGCGCTACTACTGTGGGAGCTACAGGGTGCAGCGGCAACTTGTAAGCCATGGGACTCACGGAGCTGAACGCGTCGAAATTGAAGACGTCGGCGGGGCTCTCGGCGCCAGAGGGCGCAGAGGGCAGTGATACCTCCACGGACAGACCGGTCATCTTACTGCGGTAGCTCGGCTGCTGTTGCGGCTCGAGCTTGACAGTATCCATTCCGGCGGGGCGGTCCCGCTTGAGTGACATGAGGATCTCACCCATGAGCATATCGTCGTCGCTGAGCGAGTGTGACTCCATGGTGGCCAGTGCTGCGATGGTAGACGGACGGATGCGCCACGAAGAGAGCAGATAGCGTTATGACCGGCGTTGGGGTGGCCATTGTGGCGACAGGTGGGCGGGAATCGAGTGGCGCGTGCGAGTAGCTTCCATTTTTTGCCAGTTTGACTGGGTTTCAGTATGGGCGACGTGAGCAGACGCTAAACTTCAAAAACCTTCAGGGTTTTATACGGGAGCAGGTCGGATCAGACCAATACAAACCGCGAATCAACTGACCTGTTATAATTAATCGCGAAAGGTTGAAGGGATCTGCGCATCCCTCCGCATCCCTTCGACGCGCTTGCGGCGACCTTCACGCGACCATCCAGCGACAACGCGTCCCTTCGGACACGCAAAGAGATCTTCACGCAGCTGCGACAGAAAGCGCCCCACAACGTGGCCTTGGCGCTGCCGACTTGGCAGTGCCATCACTCGTTGTGTGTTGTACTGCTGAGCCGCATAATGTGTCTTGCTCACTTCACGTGCCAATAGCTTCCACTAGTCGTCCGTCCGACAGCTGGTGACGCGCTATGCGGACAACGCCAATGCCTCCTCTGAGACAGCCATCGACGCTGAATTGGCTGTGACGCCACATATCATGTACCGAGTTTGCAAGGGTAGTATTTTTGACCAATCGAATGGTGTTTAAACTTGCGTTTCAGCTGAATCTGGTCGCGTCAATCATGGCAACTTCAAATGCCGTTCACACAATACTGTACTGGATCGCCACCGTATCAGCTCGACAGGATGAGCTTCGACCCGACCGCGGCATTGCCACCTGCTGCTTGGAACTGCATTCAAAGTGGTCGTTTTGCCAGCACCGGATTCGTTTGCATGAGTCATGGTTCTCAGACAAGGGATGTGCATAGTGCTGCTATTCTTCGGTCTTGGAGTCAGTCTCAGCAAAAGTAGAGATCTCTGAGCGAAGACCGGCACCACCACAGCCACTGTCCGTGCATAATGGCACGGAAGAGGTTCCGGAAGTTGAACGGGAAGCCCAACCGCACGCACCGGCAGAGTAGAATCCGAGGTGGTAGGGTCCGCAGCCGGTACGACAAGGGCAGCTAATCTCTATCTTGTGTAATAAGTATTGTGCTAGTGGCACTGTTGTGCTGCTCATGCTATTTTTTTTTTAGCAACATGTTAGTATCGAGTATTCGTACATCAACGACATGTACAAAAGATTCCCTTGTCACGATGAATCTACATCTTCAGCATATTTTTGCGATCATGAAGAGATATTCAAAACAATTCGCATGCAAGAGGGCATGTGATCTTTCATTATGTACACTGATGGTATCACGGGTGTGTTGATACGATCTGTTGGTGTTCCGAGGAGCGTTGCACGAAGTGGAGCGGAGCAGGTAACCATGAGGTTGGTCGTTAGTGATTACAAATAGCGTGGAGAATTCGCTATCGGTGCTGTTTACCATCATCCCAAGTCAGGCCCAACTTTCAACAGCATCCAGAAGTGTAGGTGTCCTCGTGCTTGGTCTGTAAGTACGATCTCCTCGGCTGGTCAATCTTCTCAACGGTGCAGAGTGAGATCAGTCTTGGATGACAACATTAGGTCATTTCGACTGCAGCAGTGACGCCGGATGGCAATGCTCGCCATGATGACGAGGACACCGATGGCAACGGAGACGATCTTATGGTGATGTCCCCTTGTGTCGTTACCATGTATGCTTTAGTTATGTCTTTGGAGCAGCGAGTGAATTGCCTGGAAACTATATCGGTCGGAGACCACGGCCAACACCTCTCGCGTCGGCGCGAGGTTAGTGATGCTACAACGATAGTCGGTGTTGCTACGGACGCAGAGACCCCCTGCTGGTGTCCACATCAAGTCCGCCCGCATCCAAGAGGTCGAAGTAAAATATAAGACTTCGATTTGATTGGTAGAAAACTGTTCGACTTCAATTAATTACGCACAATATGCAACATCCAATAATTGCTATTGTTTCATTCTCAAGCCATCCGATGGGAGACCGGCGCCCTCGGCGCTTCGGCGCGCGGCACCACACGACGCGCGTATCCGCACCCTCGGGCCCACACGGTGGCGGACCGGGTGGCTCACACTACGCCAACACGCTGGAGTTCGAAACTGTAGCCTCTGAGCGCTCAGTCCCTCGGAAGTACGTGCCATGCGTTGCCTTATTGCCACGCTATCTGTTGCATTTGGCATCACTGATACTCACGTGCATCATTCTGTACACTCAGCCACCAGCACAGAGCCAACTGGGAGGATACACACAGCCAATTCGACTTCAGCCAGGATAATCAGTCTCGTGGGCAGCTGGAAGGGCCCCATGCACCCGACAAGTACAAATCCAGTCGACCTAAGGCCAGTGGCCAGAGTATCAGTGCCCCAGGGTCATCTTTCGCCAATTCCGCGTCCTCCACGTCAACTCCAGGCGTCGCCGATGGAGTTCTCAGCAAAGTAAACAAAAACAATTATTGTTATTGGACGTGGAAAATCTAACAATTTTTTTTCTACGTGATGCCGCAGGGTTTCATTCCACCAAAATCCCAGGGTGATTTTCTGGATAATTTAACAAAGATGAACACAAGAGCCAATCGCGGCTCCGGGTCGATACTGAAGGCGATGGCGTACTCAACATCCTCGTCGTCGTTGGAAATTACCAGTGCACCACCCAAGGAAGATATTTCCAGGCCACATACAGGATCCAGTGGATGGGTAAACACAAGAATGAAGCAGCTACCGGCCAAACCCCGGATCTTATTAACAGCCAGTGAGAAGAGGATGAAGTTAAGTAACAACACAAGGAAGACGCCGTCGCCAGTGGTGAGTCACTACTCGCTACGGGACCGGAACAAAACCACTTTATTTGGTATCTCACCGACCTCGACAGCGCCGTTTTCGATTCGAAACTCAAGAGTATCGAGACTGGGCAAGAGGAAAATGAGCAGCGAAGGCTCAGCGTCGAAGCCCATTGCGCTGGACTCGGATTCGGAGCCTGACGTGCAGTCAGATAGGGATATTGTGGACGAAGTTCTGGACGATACGAGGAGAACTACACCGTTAAAGAAGCAGGACGTGAAAGCAGCTGTTATTGACCTGGACGACATGGCGCTGCGTGCCATGGCACGGCTCAACAATTGCGACGTGATGATTGGACTGTTCCAATGCATCGTCGACATGTTCTTCCAAGGTGACAGTATGTGTATGCGCAATATTCGGGGGAAAAACGAGACTTGGCCGTTCGAGGAGAACTATCTCTTCAATCTCGACAAGCTGCACGATATCAGGTATTACTGTGTGTCCAAGGAGGTCGATGTGAGCGTAGAAATCGATGTCGACGAGCCCGATCGGATGGAACAGTTGCTAGACGAAGCATCATTCATGGCATTCAAGCTGCCGTTTGCAAGCGAAGCTGATCAAACTGCGATGAAAGATTTTTACGACCCCACTGGCACAGGTACGCCGAGATCTGTTGTTGTTGTGCCGTGGCAGATTTATAACTGTTATAGTTGCTATGGAATGTTAGATGTTTCAAAAGGATACATGGTTCTTCGTCCGCTGGAGGATACAACAGGAGGAGATTTGAGTCAGATTCAAGAACACCTGCGCTCTTTTGGGGATGTCCAAGCAATGTATGGTGCAGCTAGTTCACACCTTGTTTTACTTGCCTCGCGCTAACATTTTGGCATGTATTTTACTGGCAGAAATGATAAGAAACAAGCGAAAGAACACCTGGAAGCCTTGCTGAGGGATCCCTTTAGCTACAAGGCCAGTAGGCAATCTCAACGAAGCGCCACTGAAGCAGACGCAGAGAGGTGCGTATAAATGCTTAGCTTGACAAGATTTTGAGCTGATTTTTTGTTTGTTGCGTCCACAGTTCGTCGGAGTCGGAGGAAGATGATGAGGAGGGCAGCATCACTGTGCTAACGTACCCATTGCCGCCCTGCACCTCGGATATTGTCACGATCATCCGCCGCGATGTATCGCGACTGAAGCCCAGGCGCTACCTAAACGATAGCATTATCGACTATTACTTCAAGTAAGTTAAATATTGCGAGCTCTGTAGCTACAATGTGATAACTAACGCCGTTCTTGGTGTTTTACAGACGCATGATGTTGGACAGCTATCGAGATAACAAAACTGTCCAGGAGAAAGTTCTCTTCCTCAATTCGCACTTCTACACACGCCTTCGAGGGGGGAAAGGAGCGACTGCGCTGGAGCGGATGGAAGCTGGATACAAAAATGTGTCCACGTGGCTCGCGCGCTCCAATTTCTTCGACCGCTCCATCATATTTATTCCAATCAACAAGGAGTACGGCGCAGTCGATGAACTCTGGCAATCTTTGTGGTGCTGACTGGATGTGTGTGTTCTTTACAGCTTGCACTGGAGCCTTGCTGTGATTTTGAACCCTGGACTGGCAGGATCTGACACCATTAACGAGGTAAGTTTTGCTCTTAAAATTCTGGATAATATTTGACTAACATAATATATTTTATATTATAGGAGGCTTTTTCGTGTATCGCTGTGCTGGACCCACTTGGCTCGTATCATCGCAAAGCTGCCATTATCCGTAACTTAAGAGCGTACGTACAACTTTATACTGCTCATGTTATGGTAATTATTGTGTTTTAACATTTTTGATACGACCCAGATTTTTGCGGATGCGTTGGGAGAATTCTCAAGACAATGTAGGCGACTACGGGGTGGATCGCGTTCTCACGGTGAACGTCAAGGCGCCACAGCAAGAGAACAGCTACGACTGCGGTGTTTACGTGTTGAAGTTTGCCGAAGTGATGCTGAAAAATTGTCTGGAACTCAACTTGCTGGATCAGAATGAAGGAGTGATAAGCAAGGACGTGACAGACGGCAATCTCGAGGCTTTGATCACTTCGAGCGCGTTCTCTGCGGAGGACATCACGGCCACTCGCAAGCAGATTCGGCAGTACATTGAGGCTGATGCGAGTGAGTATCAAATTCGCAGGAAGGAAGAGAGGGCCAAGGTTTAAACAACAGTAATGCGATATTAGCACGGTTTTGGCAAGTTGAAACAAAAAAAACTTGCCTTTTCGGTGTTCGACATGCCGAGCGAGTGGTTTAAAACTGCCTTGCGTTTCGTGTGAATTGCATCCCGACGATCTCGCCACTTGTTAAACCAGCAACTTCAATTTCGTCTGCATCTCTTCAGGATCGTGCGGCCTTGATAATATCTCTGGTTCCAGCAATGTGGCTATGGCGTTAGTCAAGAACGCGCAGTCGACAGCTAATATAGGGGCCGAAATGTGCCACCAGCCAGACGCACGCGCCGAAATTAGTAGAGACTCTGGGCTGAAGTCTGGAGATGTGCTGCTTCAGCACTGAGCTGATGAGCTGGGCAGTGTGTTCAGTGTACAAGACTGGAGTAAACGTCCTACACTCTCGAGGCCATACCGGAGATTGCCGTTGGTCCTTGCCGGTTGAAGGTCAGGCTCAATGGCTTGGTAAGAAAAAAAAATCATCACCGGTACTGCTTGGCAAAGCCTCAGAGGCTGAAAGGCCTGAGAAAAAGTGCGAAGATGGGAGCAAAACGACTGGGATCATGTTTGCCGCTGGTGTAATGCAACACGGGCTGGGAAACAGACCGCGGAAAAGTCTGCAATGCCACCACGAGCTGAGCCATCTGCCGAGAAAGACTTTCGCGGCAGATGGGTCAAAAAGTTGGATGCAAAACCCAGCAAGCATCGCCACAGTGCTGCAGAGCACGCCAAGCAGCGATCCGTTGTTTGCTTTGAAGTTTTCCGGCGTTGAGACTAAGATCCATGGGTACGGCTCTTCACGCCAATTCGACGCCAATGCTGCCATCACGTGGGGAGTATCCGCGTTCCAGATTCGTTCCTCAGCTTTAGAGTCCTCAGCATTGCAGCCTGTAAGTCTGAATGACTTCGCGTTGAATCTGCGCGTCCTGCATGGCAAAATCAAATCAAAATTGCACTTGTTGCCTCTGCCTCAACCCGAGCCGCACAAATAACCCTCTCCAATCAAGTTTTCCTTACCCAATTGGCAATGTCGGGGCATCACATTAGAAAGACAACAATCAAGATACTTCCACACAATCTTGAATCGGATTAGTGCGTGTTATACATTTATCAAGGTTTTGCGGCGGTCGTGCGACGTGTTTTTGCTTCGTGTCAGCGCCCTTTCTTTCGCATATAAATTTCAAGACGAAACCGGCCGCCCCATCCACAGCCGGAAGTCGCTCGCCCGACGCTTCATTGCGCAAAGTCTCGGCAGGATAACAAAACTCCCAAGTTTTCATTTATTTGCAGCAGCGAGTTTCATTACCACACGCTTAAAGCTAATTTAGTCAGCAGTATCGCATCACACCAGCGTAGATTAATCATGTCGGACGTCGTCGTGCCATCCTTCTTCCCGACGCCTACCGAGATCGCTGGAGGCATCCGCTGGGTCAAGCAGCACCCCGTCGTGGCCACAGCCGCCGCCGCAGCAGCCACCGCCGTGAGCGTGTTCACGTACCTGAAAGCAGCAGCAGCCGAGGACGAACACGACCTGAAGTTAGCAGTTCTCAGCCCCCGCAAGGAGGACGAAGCCGATGACCTGTGCAGCAGCACAGAGAGCGACGCGTCCACCCCATCAAGAGGCCGCACGTTGAGTCCTCGCGATCTCAGTGTACGTTGCAGTATGAGGAAAGTTTTTTGGTGAATTTGGTGGTAACGTGTTGATGACTGTCTTATGCAGTTCGGAGAGTTAGATGCCGAAGCGGAGAACGAGATGGAGACGGACGTAGCAGTGGAGAACAGTGAGCTGGAGGCAGCGTTGCAAGAGGCAGACGGAGAGACTGTGTCTCCACAGTGGGGATGGTATGTCTCCACCACGCCACCCGAAGACTATTACCATTGATCTGCAATTCCTCCATCATCAAGTGCCGTTTAATTTTGACCCAACTCAGCGTTGCGACGGACTCCCCCCTTATGCGGTGAACTCAAGAGCTGCTACACTCCCAGACAGCTTCTTTAATTTGCCAGACGGAGGAGAAATGTTTCTCTTCTCCAAGCGGGTGGCTTTGCCCACCCATTCATCTATTTGTCCTAATATATTGAGTCCTCACACCGCCAACCTCTCTTCGAGTTTTTAACATCCAAAACTTTAGAAGCTTTTTGTCATTTCAACTGGTAAAGTGGCCACTGATAAAAACGACAATTCGTTACTTGGTTCAGTTTAAACCGTTGAATGGTGAAAAAAAAAAGAATGTCGTCGAAGTGAAACGCTGAAGGTTACGTTTTCATCTTCAAACGTTCGTCTACAGTTTTTCAAGCAGAGTGATGGTTATATTTTTGAGCAGACAGAATCTCTATTAGGTTGAATACTAGCTGGAACTATTAGTTGTGCTTACGCGGACGCTCCGCGATCGCAGGAGACACGGCGTGCCCTCGTAGCTGACGTGTTGGTGACTGCTGCAGTCTCTAGGACGAGCTGCACGCCTTCGGCACTCAAGAAGTTGTCTTCGAGGCCGAGGAATCGCAGAGGGCAGGCGGATCCCGCCAACAGTCTTTGCAACTCATTCACGCAGTTGTCTGTGACGAGGTTGCCACCCATACAAAGCACCTGGAGCGATGGACTCGTCTGGAGAGCGGACAGAACGGCTCGCAGTCCGGTCTCGCCAATGAAGTTGCGCCTCAGGTCCAAGCGGGCGAGACGAGGGGCTTTAGCGGACTGCAGCAGCCTCGCAACTTCACTGGCACCGAGGTCAGCCAGGCTGTTGCCGGCTAGCAGCAGATCCTCTAGAAGCGGACAGCCCGTTTCCAGGGCGCCACACAACGCGCGGAGGCCGTTGCGGCTCATGGTGTTGACAAACACAGAGATGAGCTGCAGCTTCTTGAGGCTCGGGAAGGCACCGGTGGTTAACGCGCCGGCCAGAGCGAGCACAGCGCTCTCTCCATCGTTAGTTTGAGTCGCCGGGAGCTCAGCACAGCCCCAAGCATAGAGCGGCGTCGTAGCAGGCCCCACCCTCGGAACCACAGGGGATATTGACAACACGCCAGCCTTGTGCACTACAAGTTGCTGGAGGTTTGTCATTTGCAACATGGACGAGTTGTGGCCAAGCCCTCGTGTCAACTGTGTCACCTCGACCGTCAGACTTAATGCGCAGCCTGGCAAGAACGAAGCCGCGAAGCGGTTTAGCATACGTTGACGCATAATTTCCTTGCCGTCTAGAAACGAGAAGACCAGACGCGTGCAGTCCTCACCGATCATGGCGAAGATACTGCTCGCTGGTGTGTAGATGCATCGTCGACGTTTAATCCTGTTCACTTGCATCAGGTTTCTTGATACATGGCGCTTCCTGCTGTGTGCCACCGTCTCACTTGCAGCGGATTCGTGTACGCTGGAAGCCACGAGGCTTTGCAGTCGTCGTCGAAGAGTGGCTAAGTTGCGGTACTCGGTAAGCGACCCGGCACGGGAATATAGAGCCAATTCGATACGTTTGGCTAGCAATACCGCTCGCTCCGGGTTCACGTCGGACTTGCTTTGAGTCTGCGAGAGCTGTAGAATGCGCTGTACCATCATACGACGCTCGGGTAAGTGGCTGACGGATTGCCACGGGGCCTGTTCGCTCTGTATATTGTGGAAATCGTCGTGCAGTTTAGCGCTGTCAATGCGCTTGGCGTTGCATCGTTCCGGTGCCCATTGCGGAGGTTGAGCCACGGATCCCGTCGGCGTGGAAGGAGCCATAACCTGTGCCTGCATTGATCGCGATCGACTGGAGTTGGCTGTCGGCCGGCAAAAGTGGAAATGGCAACTGCAGTCGACTCGAGCTCCAGTGGGCACCATGCTCTCTCTTCTACAGCACCCGCGGCTCGTTTCTTGCGGGGCTGGAGGCTCTTCTCTGAAGTTGCCAGTCCGAGTCGTCGGGGCATTGAAACGTCCGCATGCCCAGCTGAAACTCGAGAAGAGCTGCCGTCATGCCTTCGAGCGCGAAAAGACGAGCGGACAGATGCCAACCGTAAGTGTGAGCAAAAGATCGCCTTTCGACGAGAAAAGAGAGTGAAGCCGGCATGTTTGCGGCCAGGGCACTAGTTGTCGCTGGACTGTAATGCTTACCTTGGCTCCACAGACCGATTTGCCGGCGTTTGACATGACTTTTACCATCAATATGCATGGAAATCGTTCGCTTTGGTGTTGGGAATGCGCCAACATGTTGCACTCAGCTCTTCTGGTAATTGAGTTGGTCACCCCCACGAGATAAACAGACAGACCCTGCTCTCTCACATGTAGAAGCTGAATCGGCTTGCACCTTCCACTGTGAATCGACCCGCTCGCTGATTATGGAGAGCAAAGCGAGCGCGGAGAAAACGCTTCTACAGAAACCACCTGCGGGCTCACTCGGTAACCGTGAGTAAGAGGGCATGGAGGGCATTAGAAAGATGTAGAGAGAGATCATTCCATGGTCTTGGTTGCGTGGATTATCCTCCATCGCCTGCAGATCGGATATTTGAGCTACGACTGATAATTTATCAGAGCACGTTGGCGCTTTTAGCTAAAGAGGGCGTGAGATAGAAGCCACCAGAGCTTGTGCTAAAGTGTCTGCAGATGGACGCAACCACTGCGTGTAGTGTCGAGCGGGGGGAGCGCTTGTGTCCTACAAAAGCTGTCTGACGACCTGTACAGCTTTCTACATGAACGTCGTTGAGCTCCGATCCATCGTCGACGGACGGTCGAGAGCTGAAGCAGCCGCGTTTGCTGATGTTGAAGTGCAAAGGACGGCCGGCACTCTCACCATTTCGCCAGCTCGATGCTGTGGCGGCAGCACGAAAGTGCTCGCTCGTCACGTCTTTATTTACCTCGAAAACTTGAGCCATCAAGTGCAAAGACGGCAAACGCCAACAGTCAAACGCGTCCTGCACGGCACCAGGTAAAGGAGAGCTTAACCAATTCTTTTGCGTTGCGAACGCTGGATTGGCTTCTGTGCTTATCTTTCGTGGCGAACGGCTGCAATTTGCATGTTATACATGTAGAAACCATCGCAATTGGGCTTCTTGTATCATACGAGTCGGTCAGGTGTTGGTGGACGTGTGACTCTAAGTAAAAATTGTGTGCAATCCGCGCCGTCCGATCGAGCAGCAACAGCAACGTGCAGTGAAATGCAGGTAGTAGGTAGAAGAGAGCACAACGAGTGGGGCTCCTTTGACTCCAAAGCACCACGTTTTGAGGTCCATACCACAAGCTCGAGCCATTACTACACCGCTAAACGACTACAAACCACTACTACTAACAGCAGTGTCCTGACAATAAGGCATCAAATGGCCTTGAATATCCTGGCTGTATGGCACGATGAAGCAAGAGACTGCCCCTTGTCGCAACAATAGAGCACTAGCTTGCTGAATTCTTGTAGAGGGTGGCATGGTATCCGATAACGTACCCTGAGAAGACTTTAGCATACTACGTTGTCAGTGAATGAACGTACTGAGCGAATATCCATCGACATCAGGGAACGACCGGTCTATCTCGCATGGACGAAAGGTTGGGCAAAAATCGCTCAACGCACACAGTGTTGCCAAGGTTGAGGCATGAACGTCGCGAAGTCGGTATGGCCAGGTTCGCTGGTATAGGAACAGCATCGTCCTACATGTAAACAGTGTCCACAACTGAAAACGTTTGCCTAGGTCATTCAAATTTACCACCTGCGGCCTCGCCATTCGACATTCTACATGGACCAAATCTAGGATGTTTCAGCCATGCTTGTTGTTGTTATAGATAATCGCGAAGCATTTCAAGACTCGGCTGGAGAGCATAAATGTTGTCGTTGATATTTTGAGTGACAGGCAGGCAGAAAAACCTTCTGGTATTAATAGTAAGTAAGCTTAGTGTGTTTTTTTCATCAATTAGATAATATTACTATTATGGGAGTTTTTAGACTAGTAATACTACACAAGATATTACTAATTTGTGCCGACTTCTACTAATTACTAATATTTGCGGGCAAAATTTAAATTAAAAAATCTTGATATGTACTTCACTTTAAGTAACATTACATCAATATATTGCAATTGCTACTTCAGGATGGCTATCGATGTGCGACACACCACGGCACTCCTCTCGAAGACGAGTTCCTGTTCGCGTCGAGCCAGCCTGAGCCATGGCTGCGAACCGCACGGCCGACTTCACGCAACTCTGCCAGCACTATGCAGCCGCAAAGGGAAGTGCTGCTTTGCAGGTATACTCGTCTCTCTAGCATCTTCCAATACTCATCTCCCACCGCTACATATAACTCACAAACTTTATTCTCCTGTCCACGTCATAGAAACCTGTGCACACGCCGCTTCAAGAGAACGCGCAGTTCAACGCCGCAGCCTCCGATATCTCCAAAGAAGTCTACCAGGCCTCCAAGAGATTACAGCAGCTCACACAACGTATGTGCTTAATTTGCTGCAACAATGGATACAATGATGCTAATGCTATGGGTTTGCAGTGGTGCGGCAGAACAACATGTTTAACGACCCGACAGAGGCCATTAATGAGCTGGCGGCGCTAGTGAAGAAGGACATTACAGATATCAATATGCAGCTCGACAACCTACAGGAATACATCAATAGTAAGCGGCAGTCGGCGCCCTCGAGACAAGCGGCCAAGCACTCGGATGCCATCGTGTCTTTGATGAAATCCGAACTCATGGCCACGACCAGAGGCTTCAAGGATATTCTGGAGGTCAGACAGGATAATATGAAGCTGCAGCAGAGTCGACGTGCTCGGTATGGCAAGACAGCGTCCAGCGCACTGGGCAAACCTCTGGCCTTCAAGGCCCCACAGCCCCCAAGAAGTAACAATAGCCACACCGGTAGTTTGCAGGAAGTGAACCTGTCCAACACGCTACCGCGTCCAGGAGTTAGTACGGGTGACAATACGGAGATCCAGCCCCTCATCACTACCATGACACAGGAGCAAATCGTCGCAGAGCAGCAGAACTACACCGAGTCGAGAGCAGAAGCTGTGTCCCAGATTGAAAGTCACATTGTGGACATCGGGCAGCTCTTCGGACGACTGTCGACGTTGATTCACGAGCAGGGAGACCTCGTCAGGAGGTATATTCTTGCTTCAGAGGATTAGTTTATATTGGAGGTTTCTAACAGTGTATATGCTGCTGTAGAATTGATGACAATGTGGAGGAGTCGCTGGTGAACGTGAGCAGTGGAGAGCACGAGCTGCTCAAGTACTTCTCGAGCCTGTCGAACAATAGAATGCTGGCGCTCAAGATCTCCGCTATCTTATTGGTCTTCCTCATCTTCTTCATGTTCTTCTTAGCTTAAATCAAAATAAACCACGAGTGACCAACTATCGTCATGGAGTCCATTATAACGTTATTTCGCTTCAACTTGGCACTCAGCGATGACATTTAGTGTTTATCATGTTCGTCTTCGTCCGGTTTAATGGCGATGAAGCCTCCGAGCGCCATTGCCACGACAGTGGCGCCCTGGGCGAGCACACGTAGACGCATGAATTTCTGCTGTGTGGCAGCGTCGGCGGCGCGGCGGAACGAGGCCAGACCGCCCATCAGCACTCCTGCCGTGGCCAGACAGCCCAGCGGCACTAGCGGCTCCTCCTGGCAGCGACGCTTCATCTTCTGCCAGCCAGTCTCCATCGGGAACGCGTTCATCTTGATAGCTTTATCGAGCTTCTACTGCACCACGCGAGTTGATGAGTGCGAGCCATTATCGATATGAAGGATGCTGGTACACTGTACTATGTGACCAGCTACAATTCAGTCACGAATTGCGGTATCGAATTGCGTGTGTCAAGCCAATCCAAGAGCGATTCGAGTATCGATTTACAGCAGGTATAACATTTTGATTTTGTATCGACATGTGCTGTACTTTACTGTGTGGATAGAAAGGTATGTATTTTCAGCAGTAATTCACTCTCCACCCCTGAATTCAAACGAGGGGGCCGGCCTTACATTAGCCAAGTGACCTTCGCCACCTTTTCGCTAAGATGCTCCAGCTCCGTAAGCAAGTTGTGCGCCGCGCGCTGCAGACGCGTGCCATTGAATGGACCGCCATGTCGCAGAAGCTGACGGACCCGCGCGCTCGTGCTGCCCTCGACAGCCTGCGTGATGTGCACGGCCAGATCGCCGCCGAGGCCCGCGCCTACGTGAAGGAGCCCGAGCCGATCGACTTCGACTACTACCGCTCGGTCATCAAGAACAAGGAGCTGGTGGATGCCATGGAGGCTAACTACAAGAGCATCTCCTTCCCGACCATCACTCCCGAGGAGCTGGACGCCTCTGCCAAGTCTGCTGACCTGCCGGAGGAGCTGCGTCTGAACGAGCAGGAGACTGTCGACAAGCTCGTACGTTGTTTATACAATTATTGCACTTATTGTATAATACTAACGGATTTTTTTGTGAATACAGTTCGCCCAGCTGAACGAGAAGGTGGCGGACTCGAAGGCCCGCATTGAGGAGCTCAAGGAACTCATCGGTCTGATGGAGGAGACCCGCACGACGCTGGCTACGACCATGGACGAGGTGACGGCCATGTACCCGGAGGTTGAGGAGGAGATCGACGATGAGATCGCCAACCTCGAGTGGGAGAAGGACACGCAGTAAGATGCTCTTCATCTAAAGACAAGAGAAAAAAAATCTTGGACACTGCAGTCTTCTACAGGATACACAGATGCAAAGTGGACGAGAGAGGCTTGAGCAAGACGAGCAATTGAGCACGTACAGTACATCTCGGCTCTCGTGGGTTGGTGTACTCTTTAAATGCCAACTCTTCTCAACACGCAAATTGAAGTGGGTTTGCATGTGTCTCGCTCGCTGGCTCGTCCGTCTTTCACGTTAATCCAGTGATGTCTGCAGCTCGTAACAGGATTGATTCAACTATTTCAAAGCACAGCCCCACCACCTTAGCATAAAGCCGTGTATTAGACCATTCTTTTAGTTATTCGCGCGTGCGGTAGGCTTCCGGTACGCGGAAGAGCTGCTTGGGGTTCTTGGCTAGTTCGGTGTCCACGCAGGTGTTGTACGCCAGTAGAGCGTCCTTGCACTTGTCGAGGGCTACATTGCCCGCCTCCGGGTCAGACTCACCCTTGGGCTGCTTGCCGTGCTCGTAGAAGCACGCGAAGAACTTGGTCGCCACCTTTTCGCAGGGCTTGGGCACACGCGGGAAGTTCTCGCTCACACGCAGCTCCGTCGTGTCCGTCATCGTCGTCTAAAGGTCGATCAAAGTGTATCTGCTGATTGTAGGGTGGAGGTTTGAGTTTGCGAATAGTAATCGGCCTAGAAACGCGGGCATACAAACTTCAAGTCAAGGATTTGATGAGTGCATTGGCAAGAACAAGATGAGGTACTAAGCAACGAGGGATCTATAGCGCAAGTCCGAAATGTCTTTGTTTGTCCTGGTTTACTTTGGATTGACGTCCAACATTCGGTCTCTCTTAATCTATCTAGCACACAGTGCTGACGGTGTCCGACGTCTAAGTTTCATCAAGTCTCCACCTCTCGCGCTCTGCTGCGTCCTTTTGATCTTCTTCTTCGGCCGATCGTCTGTGTCCTGAAATGCATTCGATCGGCCTGTTATCTATTTGCATGAGAGCACAGGGGATATTAACTGCTCAGTCGTCAGATCGGCGAAAACTCCAGGGTGTAAAATGTAACAGAGTCAATGATGCACCACGCAATGCTCTTCCAGTCTCTCAATTGATAGCATGTACCAATGCAACTCGTCGAGCACCACGTGGAGCATCAAATTCTCAATATGCGAAGCAGAATTGTAAAACTTACGTTCCGTCGTCGTCTTCGCCGTCGAAGTACAGGAACTCTGACGATGTGTTGAACGCGACACCTGAGTCCAGGAACGTCGCGAGAGCGGCGCCCAGCGGCCGAGCCACCTAGTTCACCCAATAACCGACACTTAGCAACTCTGACAACTTCAAAACATCATCGCAATACAAACGCGACGTACAGCGCTGCCAAAGCGGTTTTTGCTGGTCTGCACCAGCTTCTCGATAGTGGCCGAGTTCTGCTTGCCCGCGGAGGAGCGCGCCATTGCCCTGGCCACTGCACGCGTCATCTTGAGCCGCTGCCCGAACCGGTAGTACGTCATGGCGTCCTCCTTCCTGTCTTCCTGGTGGTACAGTTGCTGCTGGAGCTACCGACTGAGCGGGATGGAGACAAAGAATTGGTGGCCGCATGTTGCGCTGCTGCGAGACATGTACCGATAAAGTGGTACATAATTGAACTGCATTGTGTAAGACACATTAGTTATGCAAGGATGTGTAGCCATTCCGGTCCACTACAGCACTGCAGAAATGCTAACGTGAACATGGTAGCATGATAAAGTGGTGTGCATTTATAACTATGAGCATTTCTCCTAGGCTTTATAGTTTGACAAGGCCTCCGTTGAACGTATAAATATGGCTTGATCTTGGTATTGCGATGTTGGACTTCTTCACGTTTTGTGAGTTGGAGATGCATTACTGGCAGGTGCGAACCAACCCCAAGCGGGATCGCTGCATTGTTCTCCGGGTGGACATTTGCCTTCGTGCAAACAGGACCAAACCTGCTCGACGTCGTGTTCTTGGAATTGCAATTCCTACAGAAAACACACAGTTTAGCAACGCTACAGTGTTACGTTCCTCGCAAGAGTTTGAGAAGGATCCAACCTCGTGGTGGGTCTTGTCGAACACGGAGCTGGCGCGCGAGCGGAGTCCACCGGAGCTACCGAGTGACGATTCCGTGCTGGCGGAGCTGGCGGCGGCGCTATGTCGTAGGTCCTTCTTCGTGTCGATCTTGAGCAGTCCAAGGTGCAGTGCAGTCACAGACCGTGCAATCTCGTCTTGTGTTGCTCGGCCATTGGCTGGATTGTCGTCATTTTCTTCGTCACTGTCCTCGTCGTATTGATAGTATTTGGCTACAGAGTAGCTCGTGAGCCCCACCACGACGCCCGCAGCGATCGCCGGGTTCTCGCGGAGCCAACGCACGCCATCCAGCACCTCAGCCGGTGTTGGTAGGTATGATGGAGATCCTATTTTTGTAAAAAGCTTCTCCATAGCACACTGCTCGCTCGTAATGCACTCTATTCGTTTTCTTCTCTTGGAGCCGTTGAATTTAGTTATGACTGTGCACTAGGACGAAAGCTGGTTTTACAGCTGGGTCAGCGAGGTAAGATGTTGACGCGCCGACCTCGCGATGAAATTCGGGACTCGTAACGGTTACTGCCCAGGTAAGGGCTCTCGTGGATCAGGCTTGCTGCGCTAAAACTAGACTCTTTGCCATCTTCATCTAAGGTCCGCATTGAAGTATTCAAGTAGGATAGCACATGGCCGAAGCAGCCTCGAAAGTCCGGCGGTCCAGGGCCTCGTTAAAGCGGCCTGAGCGACGGCATGACGGCCTTGAAATGCAAAGTCCATCCATGTTCAGTGCTTGTGTTTGAAGTTTGCCATGCACCTTTTGGCGAACAGTGTTCGCAAACACGGCGGGTCCTAAAGGGGACAAGCCGCACCCGCTTCTGAACGGACGCGTCCGCCGACTCAGTGCCGCCAGCGCCGACTGACGGCTGACGAGCCTCGCATTGGCACGTACTACGTGACGTATCCTCCGAAGTCTAACTAAGCGGGTGACAAGTGATGATCATCGGCGTAGTCTACAATCCCATGATCTCTGCGTTGCCCACAACTTCAACTTGGGTCGAAGCGGTTCTATTATGGCGACTACAAGCTACAACTACAACTCGCGCGTGTTGCAAGAGCTGCCTCGCAACCTGGAGCTTTCTCGACAGCTCGTTAATATACATACATGCAGCATATGCCGAGGCATCTTTGCATGTCCTCCTTGTGTAGACAATCTTGTTAAAACATGTCACGACTACCAATATCTTTTGAATTGACATTCCATTCTTGGGGCGACTAGTGAGGCCAATGCGATGAAATGTACGTAGCTTGACAACCAGCGATGACAGGGCATTTTTCACGTGAACTTCTTTCCGGTGGAGGCACTTCGCACTGAATTATCTCTCAGCGTATCGATCACGATTCAGGCTTCTGGATGCACCAGAAGAAATCAAACTAACAACAATCTCTTCGCAGGTAAAAAGTTCTTGGTGCATATTCCGTATCGGATTAATACGGATCACCAATGCAGGTGAAATTGTCTTTGAATTCAAGGTAGCCAAAACCACGGCAGAAGTATCAGGCTCAATTGAAAACATTGGTAGTATCATTATTTCTTAGATAAAAATACCGGAAACCGAAGTGTTTCATTCGCTGCCTGAGTCGACCTTTTCGTCATGTTCTCTATTAGTTTGGAAAGTGCGAAACATTATCCGGTCCATGAGCGGACCGGTGACGCCGTTGCGACCTTTATATGACGACTAACGCTAACGTAAATACTATAGCATAACTTCGCACTGGTCCTTTGGGAATCGGGCTTTCACGTTAAAGCCTTTTCTTATAAACGTAGAGACACTGGTATCGTAGCCGACTTTATATGGTTTTATGAATATAATTTGACAGTATTCAGTGCCATGTGTTCGTTTTGCCACGATTCCATCCTTTTTGTCGGCGAACAGTCCGACTTCCTGGCTTACAGCTTTTGCTTCCAAGTTGGATGTTCCTTCTATTTAACTTCGTCCTGGATATTTTCGCGGTTATGGGAGGACCCACGGCGGACTCACCGTCTCCCTCGTGCTCTTCGCTAGCGTCTAAAGCTTCTATGAGTGCTTGCTCTTGGTCAGTCAAAGGTAACAGCAACAACCACTTCAACTAACCTTTTTCAAGTTTTGACAACCCCTACCCTCATTGAACCGGTTCAGTGAACCGTGGACCGCCATTTGCTCCTCGACATTTTCCTCTCTTTTGACTGGCCGATAGTGCTGCGGGTGCTTGACTTGGCTTTTGTATGCTGTGACTTGGTTGGTCCGAAACCTCTGTGACCTCCTCCAGTGGGCATTCATTTTGCGAGAGGAAAGGTGCGTTGGCGCGTCAATGAGGCCGCTCTGGTCGCCTGTTCCGTCGTCTACAGGCCCCGTCATGCACCCAACGAGCTACTAGAGTCTGTGTTTATGCGCTGTCCATCAGCTCGTGCAAACAGCTCCATCAGACTCGATATACAGGCACAGGATTAGCACACACACACACACAGCGAATTGTTCATACAGGGCAGCGGGGCGTGATTCTAGACGACAGATTGGCGGCGAGAGCGTGGAATTTACGCGACGAAATAGAAAGCTGACAGGAGACTTTATCGTTGGCGTATTACAGGGAATCATGCAGATCTTTGTGAAGACCTTGACGGGCAAGACCATCACGCTCGACGTGGAGCCGTCGGACAGCATTGACAATGTCAAGCAGAAAATCCAGGACAAGGAGGGAATCCCGCCTGACCAGCAGCGCCTGATCTTCGCCGGCAAGCAGCTCGAGGACGGCCGCACGCTCTCGGACTACAACATCCAGAAGGGTGCGTGGTTAATTAACCGCGTTATTATTAGTTAAGTTGATAAGCTAATCTGTTGTATGTTGTTAACTGCAGAGTCGACCCTCCACCTGGTGCTGCGTCTGCGTGGTGGTGCCATTGAGCCCACGCTCGCCGCCCTGGCCAAGAAGACGAACTGCGAGAAGCAGATCTGCCGTATCTGCTACGCGCGTCTGCCGCCCCGTGCCACCAACTGCCGCAAGAAAAAATGCGGCCACAGCAACCAGCTGCGCATCAAGAAGAAGCTTAAGTAATTGCTCGGTCAACTGCTCTTGGCTTTTCCTCCTCGCGGAAACGGGAAGTGGAACGTACTCTCAAGAAACGCGCGACAGCAGTTTGCAGTATTGGTTTTCGTCGTTTAGGCTGCTGGTGGGTCAATGCGTCTTTCGCTGACTTGGTGCTCTGAAGGATGAACTACTGCTATGCAGCGAGGAACTCAATACACACAACTGTCGTTGCGTTCGGCCCCTCTCCAATCATACGGTTTTCTGTATTTTTTTGTTAATCTTTTTTTTTGTTTCTCGTAATATTTACTCAAGAATGCACCGTATCAACGATGACACAACTAAATGGTATTCTGGGTATGAGATCGAGGAAGTGCTGCATTCAATTTGAATCGTGCTTACCATGTCAAAACGTCCCAACTGTTGACTCCTTTTATCGAAACGCGTTTAACTTTGACTCTTTCCTTGCACTTCTCCCAACCGAAATCCAGCAGAAGACTGACCTTTGCTCACCACATTGGTTATCCTGCAGGTTTCCACGTTCTGCTCTTCGACGACGAAGAAAATTTCCACCTCGTCAATTTGAGGCATCGCGCTGTCCAGAAGGGGGTCGAGAAGTGTTCTGAAGTGATGAATGAGGTAACTGTTGGTCGCTCTTAGTCACTTGGACAAAACGATCCAAAAAATTCTCCTTGTCGATATAGGCAGCGCCGTAACCCCCTTGATTGTTTTTCTTCGGTTTCAGCCAGCACGTCCTCGGTAGCAGTGATAGCTTCTTCGGGTTATCTACATTAACAATCGTGCTTTTCGGAAAGTCAAGTTCTATTTTACCTTTCTTGACAGTAAGTCCGCGTTCCCGAATGCAAGTAACAAAGCACATTTCCAAGATCCACCCGTTCATCGCAGCATTCGAGTTATTTTTTTTTCTGAAGATGAGAGAAAGTCTTTTTATCAACTCAAGAGCCTCCAACAACGGCAAAGAGCGAAGTAGCATCCCGACAGTATCCTTTCCAAATCTACTGTAAAGTCGATTGATCACATCAGAGCCAACTGATGTGATACTGTTCACAGCTTCGACTGCTTGAGCCAATGACTCCATCGCGGTCGTTGTTGAGTAGCCAAACATGTATCAAGCGTTACCACCAGCAAAGTAATATTTTGATTTCACTAAATATCGTCGTGGCACTGGATGAGGCGCAAGTAATATTTTGATTTCACTAGCGCCTCATCCAGTGACCACGACGATACAATGTGCTCCTTGACCTTCCAATGTGCATCGTCATCCAGCTGAACTTTTCTGCGAGAAGTCATTGCTGTCACCATCACAAGTCGACGAGTAGCCGAGTTCTTTTGTAGACGCGAGACACAGACGCTTTGCTCTGAGCTATCGTCGTCTGTCACTCCATCAATAAATACCAAATGCCGCTTTGAATGCTCAACGTGACCCAATACCTTTATCAAGCCCTCGTAGTAAGGGAAGTCCACGATTCCAGTTCTCTTCGTATTTCCTTCCAGTCGAACACAAAGTAGAGGTGTGCTACGGTTAATATGAACCCATGTGATGACTCAATCGGTCGGAACAAAGCAAAAGCAGCAAGCAGTAGTTGACTTGCCCGATCCAGGTGGGCCCAAAACGTAACTAGTCATTCCTGTATGCAAGACATCGTCTCGGAGAAAAGCCAGCAGCTTGCCAGCTTCATGACGAAGATACAAGCACAATTTTCCCCTGGACGTTCACGCAGCCCAAAACCCAGCAATAGCAGTTAAATCAAGCTTGCAGACATTGTCTTCATCAAGCGGTATCGTTGTAGCAGCCTTTGCGCGGTATGTTTCGACGCAGCGGCACTTCCACGATGAGAACATTCTCTATAGAATCACCATACGAGGCAATTGGTAGATCCTCATCCAAAGGCTGGCGTGTTGAGCTATAATCACGTCGCTGTTTTCGTAGATGCACATTTGACTCGGCTTCTCTAGATGGCCAAGCATGTCACCTCGCGGCCGGTTTCCATCGTCACAATCGGAGTAAATTTTGCGGCGAAAGACGTCAATATCCTCGAGGCCAATAGACTGAATCGCACTTGGTGCCAGTTCCATCGTCCACCAACAGATACCAAATTGTCCGAGACATCACTTTCCGACAGTTGAACCAAGTAATGTAACATTTGACAAGTAAACATAAAGTTGAGAGTGGAAAAACTCCAGGATGTCATGTTGAAACCAATTTCTACACTACCCCCTAAGTTTCCCTACCAGCTAGAACCTTATACGACAGCTAAGGCCCTTAAGACGCTTAGTTGCCCACGGCCCACACGCGGACGATACCGTCGGTGTAGCCCGAGAAGAGCACAGAGCCGTCGGCCGACCAGGCCAGCGAGATGCAGTGCGGGGGCTGAGCGTACTTGCCCTTGGGCTCCTCGATCTCGGGCTGCAGGTCGTGCACGACGATCTTGGACTCGAGGTCCCAGATCTTGATGCCCGACGTGGTGGCAGCGCACAGCCAGTAGCGGTTGGGCGAGAAGATGAGAGCGTGGATGACGTCGCCAGCCACCAGCGAGTACAGACGCTTGCCCTCGTTCAGGTCCCACAGGTTGGCAGTGCCGTCCTTGCCACCCGAAGCGCAGATGGATCCATCCGGGGACACCGTAACCGTGTTCAGGTAACCCTCGTGGCCGAACAGGTTGGTGCGGAGCTTGCAGTTGGACAGGTTCCAGATCTTGACCACCTTGTCCCAGCCGCACGACACGATGAGCGGGTTGGCAGTCGAGGGCGAGAAGCGCACGCACGAGACCCACTCGGTGTGGCCGTCCTCGGTGATGGTGTACTTGCACTCACCCAGAGTGTTCCAGAGCTTGACGGTCTTGTCACGCGAGCCCGAAACAATCTGACGGTTGTCGGCGCTGAAGGCCACGGACAGAACGTCCTTGGTGTGTCCCACAAAGCGGCGCGTCGTGATGCCCGTGTTCAGGTCCCACAGACGCAGAGTGCCGTCCCACGAACCGGACAGAGCGAACTGGCCGTCCGACGAGATCACCACGTCCTCCACGTAGTGCGAGTGGCCCTGCAGGCGGCGGCGAGCGAAGCCGTACTCCTCACCGTCGTTGGACAGTTGCCACACAAGCAGCGACTTGTCGCGCGAGGCGGTCAGAAGCAGGTTGGGGTTCTCGCGGGTGGTGGCGATGGCCGTCACGGCCTTGCCGTTGTGGCCGTCAAGCTCGGCGCGCGGGTAGATGCTGGTCTCGGCCATGGTGGAGGTTTTTCCAAAGTGGGGGGAGTTTACGGTAGGGCACCCCCCCCCCCTTTGAATGACCACCAGTCAACAGAGACAAAAACGATTGGATGAAAAGTTTAGAATAATCATCGGATTACACAGGTATGCTGTTGACGAAATGTAGCCATGTTTTGTGCACAGCCCAGTTCTCATCATGTACATACGCTTGGAAATTTGTCTCTAGCGTCCATAAATCAATCCGACTCCCTCTGCACACTTGTCGAATAATGCGTCTGGGGCAATTTGTAGTGGCGATCGTGGCTGTTCTACTTGCTGGCGTTGCTGCCGAGAGAAATCGTCATAATTTGTTGCCGCTTGACGATGTGGAAAATGAAGAGAGACGCGAGTCTAACAATGGAGCCATCACATCTGGACGCGCGGTCTCCGTGACAACGACGGCGGTCAACAACGACGGGGGCGGGACGGTGACTGTCGCGACGTACAACAATAACGGACTGTGGCAGCGGATCAAAAGGTGGTGGAAGAAGCTGATCGGGTATGAAGAGCGCCTCCAACTGAGTGACCGGTCGTCCGGAATCGGACCTCGTGTAGGCACTGGAGGCACGGTTGTCATTTCTGACAATGATAAGGGAGGAGGTACAGTGACTGTCACGGTTTTCAACAACAACGGTCTCTTCCAGAAGATCAAGAGGTGGTGGAAGCGCATCTTTGAGCATGAGGCTTCCAGATCGGCTCGACGTCTAAGAGCAGTGTAAACTGTGAATGCCGCTGCCGAGCTCGATAGTTCGAGACTATTTTCAATAATTGAATTTCAGAGATCACAGTTAGCATAAAGTTTCATCACCATCAAGGCCTTCGCTAGCTGAGACGACATGCTTTTTAGCTTGTAGTTTTGTTGTTGAGAAGTCGATCACGCTTGCTTTAGTCTTCTCAAACGTACTGTTTAGTCGCACAGTGATACATTCCGTCTCAACACTGGCAAAAATTAATAGCGCTAGATAATCTATTCCTCTACAAAGCAATTTAGCTCAGAAATGAACCCTAAGAAATAATCAGACCTTAGGTTTTAATTTGATATATTTATTTGAATGAAGTGCACCTCTGTAAGCGTAAGGGTTCAAAACACTAACATGAAACAACATACAAAGGGCAAAAAGTCATGCATTTCAAGTTATAAACTTCTACTGGTAGTTAATCACGAGAGTAAGATGGTCAGAGGCTGTGTTCCGATTTTTCTCTTTCGTTTATTTTTTGAGTGAGCATGGAAGCTATGTAAATGAAAAAAATGTGAGCCATTCTCGACGTAGGGTAATAAGAGTTATCGCATTGCTTCCTTACGAGCGTCACTGCAAATTGCAATCGAAAGGAAACCTGCTTGCATCTCCAACGCAGCTACCAAGCTCTAAGTCACCAATAGAATCCGTCACTTTACTGCCGTTATATCTGCGGTGATAATCTTGGGAATTGGCGTCCACTTGCAGCCGCCGGCGGGCTGTCGAGTGGTTCAATACTTGCAAACGTTCGTACTGATACACATGCTTGCCAACTTCGAGACAAAGTGTCAAAGTCCGCGAAAGCTCTGCGAGTGAGAATTGACGAGCCCCGTCTGCAAGTATCTCGTAATGATCTCGTAATGGTGTGCGGATCGTGTTCTACGCTTCCAAGTATCAGAGTCAATGCGGGAGAAAACAACGGCACTGTCTTTCGTCATCGCTTGGAGCTCTGTAGCTCAAGAATAAAACTACAAAATGGCTGTTTCATTAAGAATATTTGTGAAATACAGATATCCTGCTTATTTTTTTACCACGCTTGCTGAAAATTGAAGAAGTGCAAGCTTGATTTGGGAGGTCACCAAGATGCAGTTTAGCTTAAATATTTTGGGTTGACGTGCGAGTAAGTACTACCGTTTGCTTTTACAAAACATTATTGTCCAGCGTGCCATTCACAATTCAACTAGTGCAATATCCTTTCTCATGATGAAGAAGTTTTTGAGATTAACTGTATGATCATTTTCACCGAATGCAGAGCGTCTCATTCTTCTTTTCGTTACCGAAACGACAACATGGAGCCTGACGAGAGCAACGCCATTCGGTGGGTTGGCCTCCAGCTTGGAAGTGTTGCGTCTGAAGCCTGTGTGCAAGCAGTGAGTTGCTTCCTAGGGATCCGCGATGTCGAATACCGTGGAGATGTTCTCTTGAAGAACTTGCTTTCTACCAAGCGAGTGCAACTACTCGCAGTCCAAGATGCGGTGCTCCGCTTCTTGGTGAGTCTCCCGCACCAGGAATGGACTGTCATTGGCTGCGAATTTCTACTTGAGACTGGTGGCCGGTGGAATGCTGTTGCTGTGGCATCACTGCTGGACAAAGTGATGGCTCAGGCGCAGGACAAGACGCTGATGCTTGCTGAAATTTGCTGGATCCGTAGCGTGTCGCCCTCCGCTCGAGCACTAGCCAGTAATGCTCCTGTTACAGTCTCTTCAGTGTTGAATAACGACATGCTGTTCGCTGCCGAAGACTACTTCCTGTTCGATGAAACTCGCCGATGTGTTTTCTGCTGGGCTGACGAGTGGGAAGCTGATCAAAGCAAGGAGATCTGGCGGTTTGTGCCCGCCGGTCCCAGTTTCACGGACTTTTACATCCTCAATGTGCACTCGCAGGAGTACTTGTTCGCGTCTAACGTTGCTGCTTTGGAGTGTGCTGAAGGTTATGGAGAGAAGAGGGCGTTTACGTGGCGTGGAGGTGAGCTGCCAAGAGAGGGAGGATTGTGGCGTTTGATCCCTGTGGACGGGGCCTTTGCTATCTACAACGTGTCCCAAGACACGTACTTGATCTCGCCACCAGCTACGGGTTCTGCCTTCCGTCGTTTGGTGCTCACAAGCAAGTATCGTCCTCTGGATCAGTCGTGGAATGAGTGCCACACGTGGGGCATCAAGCCAGCGGCCCCGTCGCTGCTGGAACGAGGCCTGGACGCTTTTTTCGTGAAGGACTACACCGCCGCAGTGGACTTGTTTACTTCTCTTTTGGATACTGAGAAACCTTCTCCTGCTGCGAGCATCAAGGTCTATTGGTACCGCATGGTGGCTAACTTGAAACTGCAGAAGAAGGAGCTGTTCCGTGAAGATGCTGATCGGCTTGGAAAGGTCGGAGGATGCCCCAAGTTCTTTCTGGAGGTCACCAAGGATGTCCTGGGCGAGGACTTGACCGTTATCGAGAGTACCGAACTGGCGCAGTACGTTCGCTCTAAGTAAGCTGTCAAGGTCTGGATGAAGCGCATACTTTGTCGTAGTTTGAAAGAGAGTGGAGATGCGTAGAAAGACAAGGTCTGCGCAACGAGACAGCTTCGTGTTTATTTGTTTGTATCTGTCAGTGTATAGTTTCAAAGTCGCGCATTCGATGTGTAGGATTTTACGGGATCTTGATGACTTCTTACGTTGTAAAAGGTTCTTCTGAGAGTGACGATAGCTCGTTCGAGCACGAAGGCCGTGTCTTCGAGAGCCCCGAGCAGCGTCTGATGAAACCCAAATCAAAGTCGGTGACGGTCCGGTTACGCGTTCAAGTTAAAGATGGAGGCG
This sequence comes from Phytophthora nicotianae INRA-310, assembly GCF_000247585.1. Classification (NCBI taxonomy): domain Eukaryota; phylum Oomycota; class Peronosporomycetes; order Peronosporales; family Peronosporaceae; genus Phytophthora; species Phytophthora nicotianae. Next base: position 1,640,291 of record NW_008648989.1, on the reverse strand, counting down.
TGTAGTGGGTCGAAACTCGAACACACGCGAGGGAAGCTGGCGCTTCCGTTTAACCTTGATCTATTGCTTGCTTGTTCTGAAGTAGAACACAAACTGCCCTACTTATCACTACTCTGAAAAGGAGAAAAGCACATCGTCCTCAACTATGTATATCTCGTCTATGCCAGCTCGGCCGCACGTCCTGTGCGGCCCAGTGCAGTGGGCAAGGCTTGGTCTCCAATGCACCAGCCACTACACCGCCCCATCAAGCCTTGACCACTCTATGATGCCTTGAACACACAAAGCCCAATCATGTTGCTTGAGTGTTGCTCGAATGTTTTGCTTGAATGTAGAAGTTGCAGTGATCATCATTCTGGCGGACTTCAACTTGCAACTGTTGCAAATCTGGTAGACCGTGTCACGTGTTTTAAGAGACTGCCTCCCTTAGTTCGCTCAGCGTACGCACGGATCATCACTGGTATGTCCTTCCAGAGTGATTGCAGCGGTTCCCATGAATCTTCAATGGGCTCTAACCCTTTCCACGACACAAGAAGCTCGTAGTCCTTCTTAACTGCGCACCACCTGTGCTCCTTGAGCTCAGCGACCGTCAGCACAATTCCTTGAGATGCAACATGCTCGATAACTTCCTCAGTCACTTCGAAGTCCTTGTCAGCGTAATACTTTAGCCGAGACGCATGCACGTCCGACTCTGCACCCGTGGCGAGGTGTCGGACCACAAACGAGTGCACATCCGCTTTCACGATCTGGTACGATCAATCCACGTCACCAATAACTTGTCTTGATGCTTCTGGTCTACTCGAGAACGCAAAACGAAGTCACCTACACTGAAGTTGGCCTTTTTTGCACCGCGTTGTCCCTTCTTGTTCCTCTGGGTCTGTCGGTCTCGCTCTACTGCCACGGCTTTGTGCATGACGTGGATACTCTCACGAAGATCACGTAATTTCCTGCCTATCACGTCAGGCTGACTGGTCATGTCAATGATTTTTTTCTGCTGGGATTCCACGATGAAATCCAAAGGGCTCGGTATCGGTAGTCCACAGAAGAGTTCAATAGGTGCCTTGTTGCCCAATGAGGGCAGCGGGGTGTGGTTTATGTTTGCCCGGAGCAGTGGTACCAGTGAAGTCCAGTCTTTGATGTTCTTTTTGTGCTCTAGACACATCACTCTGAGTACTTGGATCACGTCACGGTTGACACGCTCGATACTACCGTTGATCCAGGGACTGTACGCCACGGTGAACTGCTGCTCGCTCTTTAGCCGCTTGCACACCTCGGCGACCACCTCGTTCTTGAAGTGGGAGCCTTGGTCGCTAATCCAGACGGGCGGAATTCCGTACCTACTGTGCCAATCTAGAATAGCTTCTGCAGCCACGACACTTGTAGGGACAGCACAGGGCATCAATTCACAGTAGTGAGTAGCCTCATCTTTGAGTACCAATAGATACCGGTCACTGCCGAAGGAATCACCGACAGTGAGAAAGTCCCAATGCAAAGCACCGTTACGCTCGTAACATCGGTACGTCTCGCTCCAAGGTCGCTGCACTATCTTACCACCCTTGACGTGGTGGCAAAGTAGACAGGAAGCAAGAAATTTGTCCACTTTACTACGTAAATTGGCCACATAGAAACTTCTCTGTAGTAGTTCCATCATTGCCGCTCGTCCTCGATGTCCTTGTGCTCCACAGTGAGCCACAATGAGTAGTCGTTGAAGTAAAGTCTCTGCATTGCCAGGAATCCACAGTCGCTGGCTGTGGTACCAGCCCTTGCCAGTCCCACGGGTAAGGAATTTGCTGGGCACAGTGTCTTTGAGTTGCTCTTGAGTTCTAACAATCTCATCCAGTGTTGGCCACGAAAAATCCGGGTCATCAAGCGGCCTTATGGCCGCAGCAGCAGCTCCTGCTACCGCTTTGTTGCTGTCAGTTCCGAGGTTACCGCGCTTCTGCCGTGTCGACGGGGTCCTGTCTACCTCCCCTCTTCGGTTGTCTTTTTGGGTCGTTGGGGTCCTATCTGCCTCCCCTCGCCTGCGCTTCCTCTTGTTCAGCTGGGTCCTGTCTTCCTCCCTTCTCCTTCGTTTCCGTAGCACCATGGCTCTCAGAGCCACACCGGGTTGGTGATTGCCAGCCCACCTTGACACCATGTCCGCCCACACATTGCTTGTACCTTCAATGTGTTCAATTTGATAGCGGTATTCCATCAACTTGACGGCCCACCGCAGCAATTTTCCACGGATATGCTTCTTTACCTCCTTTCCAGGCGCAAAGACGTAAATTAAGTTTCGATGATCGCAGAACAAGCGGAATCCTTGGGGCCGCAGGAGCAGATGACTGAGCTGGTCGCATGCGCAGATAATCGGGTACGCTTCTTTTTCAATAACGCTCCAATTGCGGTTTGATCCAGTGAATGTTCCACTAACACACACTAGAAGCTCGTGGTTTTGCTCTGCCACAGGCTTTCCAGCTTGCCATGCTCGTACTTGGGTTACAATCAAACCATAACCAACGTCCGAGGCGTCAGTGATCAAGCACATCTCAGCATCTGGGTGGGGAAAAGCTAGGACGGCAGAGCTTTCCAGTTTGCCCTTGAGCTCTTCAAATGCTCGCCGATCTTCATCCACAAACTCCAGTCCAATGCCTGAGGCCACTCGCTTCGTACGTCGCGTCGCTGACGCTAATGCAGTGTCTAGCTTTTCCTGCAACGGCTTAGCCACTCTCGCAAAGTCGATCACAGTTTCACGCATCCAATTAGCTGCGCAGAGGAACTGCTGCAACTCGCCAGCGTTGGTGGGGTACGGTAGCGACGTCAGAGCTTTAATACGTTCAGGGTCATGGCTCACTCCGTGGCCGGTGATAATCTTACCGCACCACTTCACCTGAGGCTCGTACAAACTCGACTTGGTGACGCTCAACTTAAATCCAAAGAAGTCTAGGAGTTCAAACAGTCTCTCGAGTTTCACAAGGTAGGTCTCAACATCTACTGCGTACAGCAGAAGATCGTCAATCCACACGAGAAGGTGTTGGTGCAGCAGCTCACGTAGGCAGTTCTCAATCGTAGCCTGAAAAAACAGCGCCGCGTCACAGCTTCCCTGTGGCACACGCTTCGGTGTGTAGATCCTGCGATCCGTCATGTAGGATAGTATTTCCTGACATGCCTCGTCCAAAGCAATCTGCCAGTAACCCTTGATGAAATCGAACAGGCCGAAAAACTCACAGTCACGCACTAACTCCAAGTCAACCTGCGGGTTTGGCATCACACCCACAATTCCTTCCACTTGAATGTTCACCGGTTTGTAGTCGGCCGTTTGTCTGTAGTCAGTGCTTCCAGGTTTCCGTACCGGTAGAGCAGGGCAAGCCCACCTGCTATTGGGGTTCTCGTAGATCCAGCCTAGTTCCTCCAACTGCTTGTTAAAGTTCTCCATAAACAGTCGAACTTCCGGTGGATACTTCTTCGCCTTGCACTTGTAAGGTTTGGCACCTGGCTTGAGCCGAATCCGCATCGGCGGAACACGAGCAGGAGGGTCGTTGCCAAGCTTCGACCTCCAGATGTCAAATCGCTTTGCAATCCGCTGCAGTTCAGCCAAGCGACTCACTGGAAAACCACGGGCTTTGGCCTTCTCAACCATTTCATTCACTAATTGCTCCAGTTCATTACTCAATTCCGGTCGGTGACTTATTTCAGGTTCGTCAGGTTCATCATCATCTTCCTGCTGACCCTGTAGAGCCAACATTTCCAGCTCTTTGTCCACGTCGATGCCGAGAGAAACTAACATGTCCCTGCCGAGAAGAAATTCCTCGAGTTCACCAGGCACAATAAGGCACTGCACCGGTGAGTTAATTGAAACTGGTCCTGCTGCAGTCCTTAACATGACGTGAACATTTACTGCTCGTCTCACATCCACATCGCCACTCACTGTTGTGCAAGGGATCGGAGTCTCCAACTCCACGCACTCAATACTCGGGCACAACTCCTTCAATTTTCCAAACACACGCTCACTAATACTGGTCATCGTCGCTCCACTATCCGCACAGAGGGGAACGCTTAGCACTCCTTCCAATAGCACCGTTCCTCCTTCTGAGGGAAAACACTCACGAACTCGACACAGTCTAGCCACGTTTCTTCTGCTGTCGGGCTTTGAATTCGGCACGTCGCTTCTCACGGATGGCTGCTTTGTCGGCTTCAGTCGCTGTCGGACAGTTGATAAATTCGTGCTCTCCTTCACAATGAAAGCACTTTTTGGGATGTGGCGGACGGGAGAACTTGCGCTGCTCAGGAACTTTTGCCGGGACTGCAGCACTTCCTTTAGTACCAGACGTAATTCCAACCGTAATAACTGGTTTTTTGCTGTTTACCTTCAAAGTTCCCTTCTTGCTGAAAGCCTTACCTTGGTTTGCATCCTTGACGTTCATCTTCTTCACAGCACGGGTCTCCTTCTCTAACTCGAGAGCCAAGTTGTTCACGACAGCGTACAACTTTCGAATAGTCGATTTGGCTTCGCCACTGCGATAATCCAACTCATTCTTCACCTTCTTCTTCAAAGGTCCGGGGAGAAACTTCACAAGTACCTTACATTTTCGTTTGACCCCGTCCTCACCTAAGAAGAGATCACCAACACCGTTTCTTTTGATAATCTCGTTCGCCAGGTGGAAATATGCCGTAACACGGGCTTCAACATCGGAGATGGTCAAGTCAAACTTCAATTCGTCACTGAACAAGTCGTCCATATCAGGTAGTTCCTTGTTCATAAAACTTGAACTTGCCGTGATCTCCTTGATCTTCTCCATGAGAAACGCGTCGGTCACACTCTCGGGATATGCATCCCAACGCGTCTCACACATCGTCTCGAGCAGGTTTTCATCAAACGAGTTACGCACTGAGCGCATCACCGCCTTGACATCTTCGTTAGCTGCTCTGCATCTCGCTACGATGACAGCCTCGTACTCCTTACGGAGTCTCAGCCACTCCAGCAGCGCTTCACGCGATACATTAGCGATCAACGGGGCGTTGACCATGGCGAAGATCGGTTGAGGTACACGCGGCACAGTCGTCGACATCACGGCCGAGTTATCCGTGCTCGCATCACCTCCGATTTGCTCGTCCTGGTGACGAGCGGTCGTCTCTTGGTTCACTTGACTTGCCGTCATTGTTCTTGTGTTCAGTCGCACCTTCGCAACTAAAGATATCTTTGTAGTGGGTCGAAACTCGAACACACGCGAGGGAAGCTGGCGCTTCCGTTTAACCTTGATCTATTGCTTGCTTGTTCTGAAGTAGAACACAAACTGCCCTACTTATCACTACTCTGAAAAGGAGAAAAGCACATCGTCCTCAACTATGTATATCTCGTCTATGCCAGCTCGGCCGCACGTCCTGTGCGGCCCAGTGCAGTGGGCAAGGCTTGGTCTCCAATGCACCAGCCACTACAAGGCGTTTGAAATAGGCGGAATATCGACCCCACTGCTCTAGATGCACTTCAATTCCTTGCTCAACGCCGTCATCGGCGCAGCCGAAATAGGTGGTCGTGGCGGGGAAAGCACACGGATGTCGGCAACGGACCCTCGAGGCACTACGCATCCGATCACACCAGAGGTCATACTGCGTGATGCTTCACAACGCTCGAAGATGTTGAAAATACGGTTCATGACAAGTGATCACGACGCCCCTTTTTTCTCCAACGTGACTATGAATACAATGGAATGCATAATCGAATACATTTTAGTGTTAGCATCGCTCTTTTAAGCACGCTTATCAAAGTGGTGATGATGAATGATGGCCTTCTTTTTTGATTAGTTACATTTTCTGAAGAAGCCTTATTTGCATGAAAACACGAGACACACAAGCACGTTTATCAAAATGAGACGGGACCGTAGTACGTCGTGTATTAATAAAGTCTAGCGATTAGATACGGAGTATCCTGCATGGCAGCACAGACATTATATCGTTCCGAAATGTCGACTGAGTTACAGGTAACATTAGTAGACCTTCATGAATCCGTCAGTTTGGATGGTCTTCGTTCAACTTGCTGTGTGTGCCGCGTCAAATAGACTTAAAAAAATCTGTGAGCCTTATTATGAAAGCGCGGAGGGAGCTGATGCAGCAGTATACGGATACTGGATGCATCTGCCTAGCTTGTATTTGACTTGGTCCTGAAATATGTAGATAATGCAGCCTACAAGCTATTACTACACATCTTCTCCGAGCCCCAATTGCTTGCGACCTTACTTGGCGGCAGCAAAAGAGTAGCTAAATCAGGAGCACCAACCCACAATGGCCATGCCTCTACGTACGCTACTGTGTGTAGCAAATAGGGAAGGTTTTTCTTGTGTCGTATTCAGACATGACATAGATTTATTAAAGGATAGTTTATTTAGGCTTAAAATCAGACCAGCGGTCATAGCATAATCGCTTGATTTGCCAGTGGTAGGTATGCACGAGCCAGCAGAGGGTACGAAGGTACTAATAATATTCCTTTGGGGAATACTTTAGGATGAGCGTCACTTCTCAATTTACCGCCAAACGAGCAGTTAACATTATCATTGAAATGTGTGTCTTGCTCCAACGAGAAGTCTGACAGCTTTTCGACTGCTGCATTGAATTATACGACGACAGAGAGCTCGATAATGATGGAATTATCGCTAACTGTAAATGTATGTCCGACCTAAATCCTGGTCGTGTCCGAACACGATAAAAAAAGAAACAGTTAAGCAGCGAATAGAATTGCCCTA
>NW_008648989.1:1630965-1632613 GCF_000247585.1 Phytophthora nicotianae INRA-310 | reverse complement strand
ATCTACGGACTGGACGAATTGTGGAAGCACGCGATGTGAAGTTCAGAGAGGACGTGACGGTGAGCAGGAAGTACCTGGACGCACTATTGGTTGGAAGACACAGGACGTACGACTTCATTCCATTCATACCCCTGCCAGTTGAGTTCATCGCAGAGGAAGGCGTACATGAAGATGCAGTGCGCGTCGTGAGCCGTAGCCTACCAAATGAAGTCACATCAAAACATTGGGAATCTGCGAGGCACGACGACATGCGTGACTCAGGTGACGAGAGCTCCTCGAGTAGCGACTCGGAAGTGAACGATGAACAAGGTGGAGATGGTCGACAAGCTGGAGCTGGACAACAAGTTGGAGGTGCACAAGGTGCTGGACCCGTTCAACCACGAGCTGCAGCAGTACCGGTTAATCCCCCAGCGCAACGCAGAGGCAGACAACGACGCAGAAGCCCACCACGACCAACGAGAAGATCGACAAGAATAAGAAAGCCAAACGTAAGGCTCGGCGGTTACCAGATGATGATGAACGCTATGAATGATCCTCTCACTGTGGAGGAAGCCATGAATTCGCCTGAGTGGAACTATTGGAAGGAGGCACTGAGGAAGGAATATGAGTCTTTGGTGAAGAACGGAACTTGGAAACTCGTTGACAGGCCGAAAGGCTCAAACGAAAAGCCGACCAAAGTGATCACTACCAGGTGGGTACTCAAGGTTAAACGTAACGAACGTGGAGAAGTGGTGCGATACAAGGCAAGACTGGTAGTACATGGGTTCAAGCAACGATACGGACTTGAATACTGGAAAACCTACTCTCCTGTAGCGCGCTGGACTACGATGCTGCTTATACTGCTGGTGGCTATGATTCTCGGGCTGGACGCAGATCATGTAGATTTCGAGACGGCATTCCTGAACAGCGTGATGCATGGAGTCAAGATTTACATGCAACAGCCGGCTGAGTTTGACGATGGGACTGATAGGGTGTGCTTGCTACTGAAAGGTATCTACGGTCTCAAGCAGGCCGCGCGATTGTGGTACTTCACGTTGCACAAGTTCTTGGAAGAATTGGGCATGAAGCGCAGTGTGTTTGACATGGGTCTCTACTATAAATGGATCAACGGCAGATTGCTTATGTTAACTGTGTATGTGGACGACGTCATGATCATTGGGAATCGCAAGGACATCGATGACATGAAGATGGAACTGAAGAGTAAGTTTACACTCAAGGATATGGGTTGTGTGCACTACTTGCTTGGAATGGAGGTAATCTACAAGCCGGGCGAGCTGTTGTGCATTTCTCAGACTGCCTACATCGACAAAATACTAAGGAGGTTTCAGATGACGGAAGCAAAAACCGTGAGGTCGCCACAGCAGCACAATGAGAAGGTAATGCCTATCGAGAGAGACGAAGACAAGATCAATAACAAGGACTTACAGTACCAGGAGCTGATAGGTGCTCTACAATATCTGGTCACCTGTACGCGGCCGGACATCTCTAACGCAGTGAGGAACTTGAGTCGACACGCGAGCAGTTACACAAAAGAGAATTATGCGGCGGCCAAGAGGGTACTTCGGTATCTGAAAGCTACAAGAACCCACGGGCTAGTGTACTTACAGGGCAACTCAAACAAGGACAGTGAACTGGAAGTGAGTGCGTA
>NW_008648989.1:1625258-1628300 GCF_000247585.1 Phytophthora nicotianae INRA-310 | reverse complement strand
CATAGCATTATCTGGCCGTCACAGTCTTCTGAGTATATTTATGCTATACGAGACTTATACAAAGGAACACTACAAAACGAAGTCTGCGTTTAATTGGTGTTAGTTCGTAACGATAAGCTCGGTAATACTTTCGTTTAGCGTGCTTGTTCAACTTGGACACATGTCGGCACGCTTAATCAAACGAATCCCATTGATTAAAAGTTGCAACCACTAAACAGGTATGAGAGCATTTGTGCTAACCTGTAAATTTTTGAGCGTCCTTGGGCGAAGCTCGACTTTGTTTAATATATTATAATAAAAATGTTAAAAAAACGCGGTGGAAAACCAATAAAATAGTTTGCATTGGTGATCGGATCCTGTATTCGATTGATTTATCTTAGTATATTTGCTCAAGAACAAGAACAACGCAGTTACGAATGGAGTACGACATTTACAAAAATGACATGATGAAACAGTAAGCAGTGTAGCTGTTGCTACTTACCACTTGTAGCATTGACTGCATACGCGTTAATTACAAAGTCTAAGGCAAAATAGTCGCCCAAATAGCAGCCACTGAATCGAGTTCATCGCCACGCTTTCCATAGAATCCACCCACCTGGTAACCCTCCTGAGCACTCTCCTTACCAACCTCATTCGTCGGTGTTCCACCTGAGATAGAGTTGTTCTTATTGGTGGTGAGCTTGATGTACGAGATGCGCTTTCGACCATCCTTCTCACCAGTATGGGCCTCGATGCTTATGATGTACTCGCCCGGGTTAAGAGTGAGTGTTTGTGGATCTCCACCTTCCCCGCCAACGTAGTTTGTAACCGGCTCCCCTGCCAAATTTTGGTGAATGATGCCAATGCCGTTGACGCGCTTGCCGGTACGGATCGTAACGCCCTTCACAACTTCTCCTGGCTCAACGGCGTCCCGATACTCGTACGCATCGTTGCCAGTGCCGCCGAATTCCAAGCCAGATAGAAGTGGGTGTAGTGGTCTTTTTCCCGCCGGGGGGTCTGTAGCGTTGTTTGTGAACTGCTCCTTGATGTCCGTCGCGTAGTCCTTGAGCTTTCCAAAATCAAGAGCGCTTGTGGTGCCTGCCACTAGCACCACCGCCACAAGAACCTGGAAAATACATCTCACCATTTTCGCCTTTTATCGGTAAAAGGTGAATTCGATAATGACTGAACCTCGCAGGCTTGCACGAATTGCCGCCCACACGATCCAGGACTCACTCCTGATGGGATCAAAAACATGATCTGTCGACATGCGATCCAATAAAAATGTAAAGTACGGTGTTATGTCGTCTAATCAAAACCCATAGTTTCAGAACGCCATGCCTGAAATTCGTTCTATTGGCACAAGTTACGATGACAACTATTGCAGTCTTATGAAAGGGCTGAAACAAACACTGTGCAGTTCTATTAATGCAATATGTAGAATTAGAATGATAACGGATCAGCAAACAAATCTAAAGGCTCTGATACGAAACCAACCACATTACTCGTAAGTCTATGAACTCAGAAAAAAAAAAAAACAATTGCCATGTCCAAAGGGGTCCTTAATAATTGTACCAAAATTGACCAGTAAATTCAGTGCTTGTACTTCCTCTGCCAATTTTCGATTCTCACCAGATGGAGAATCACAGGATTGAACATGCACACCTAAATCCATGAACATACATACGTGTCACACTTTCCTACATGTTACAGTTAATCCACGTTAGTCTTCAGGACGGTTACAACTTGATAACCCATCCAACCAAAAAAAGGAGACAAGATTTAGGCTGTGCTATACTGCACTAATGCGCGAGGACCGATTTTTTTTTTTGAACTTTTGGGTTTACACCTAAAATATTCGCACGGCGATAAAATTTTAGATGATGGACGGCATGGATCCATTTCCCACGATGAGAGAGTTTGTCCAGGGAGACGGAACTGTGTGTGTATTTCTTGCGCTAACGCAATAGCAGAATAAAATATCATGAGTGTTCGAAGGATTGAGCTTTTCAGTACCGTGGAAATCCCATTCACCGTGAATAACCATGTATATTACGCGGTCGGTGTCAATGTGAATCGGGAGTTTTAAGATGATTCTCAGACGCGCCGTTCTCGTCAGTCATCATTTTTTTTTTTTTTTTTGATTTCTTTAGGATTCCGTCCTTCATTCGTCACAATAAAACATTTCCTAACGGAAAAAGAGCAAAAAGAACTCTATAAAATGAAATTAAACCAGGAGTTTACGTTCCCAATGCAACTACGTCTCCATCAGCGAAAATGCACCGATCCATGCATATTTGACATCGACAGATCACCGCCAACTGCACGCTCCATAGTAGCAGACAACGCGTCCGTAGTAAAGTCAGCATCCAAAGGATGCGTACCCACCCGCGTCTTGCCACGTTTCGTACGAATCACGAGCAATCCAGGCTGTTGCTGTCTGTGACTGTGGCCAACAGCCGTCTCGATCAACTTCCGGACCGGGTGCTGCTGCGTCTTCCAGTCCACATACGCAATACTAAGACTCTTTGAGTGACGGAACCTTTTAGCGACTTCCTTTGCTGCTTGCATCTCCTGCTCACGCTTCTTCTTATCACCCGACAAAACGAATACAGCGCACAGAGATGACGAGCCCGATGTGGCATGTTTGCCAATATTACACAGCTTGGCCTCATTACCAGCATGTAATTTCTCAATCTCACCCGTCTCCCGCATACGTTGCAAACGTGCAATATGCTTCTCAATAGCGAAATTATACACTTCATACTCGTCCACTTCACCGACAAATTTCGTGAGTTGGCCTTCCCAAATGTACGCAAACGTCGGGAACTTGTCGATGCCATTGGCACGACACAATTTTGAGTACTTATCGCAGTTCACGGCACCTACACGCACTTTGCCATTCAGATCGCGTGCCACATTTTCGTATTTACCGCGGAACTCGGCCATTGGTGCGTCCATCTCGTAGAACTGCACGAGCCACTCGTTGTTCGCGTCTTTGCCGGGGAATTTCTTCTTCGACAGCGACTTTACAGGCGACTCGGGTCCATACAACGTCGTGGG
>NW_008648989.1:1620974-1624498 GCF_000247585.1 Phytophthora nicotianae INRA-310 | reverse complement strand
ATAGCAAGTGGCAGTGGGCCAAAAAGCAGCTGGTTTGTGGCAACGTTAAAGTGCGTGGCAAGTTGCCTGGAAGTTTTGGTTGGGCGCGGAAAATGAATGTGGTCGCGTGAAACCGGCGCTTTAGAGTCGGAGGCTTTGCTCTTTTACACCATGAAAACTTGCGTGTTGGCCGTTGCACTTGGGGCGCCTTACCAAGTTCAGCACTCGAAATGCACTGTTTAACTAAACTCAAGCCACATTGTACCGCAAATGTGCGCGCTAATGCCATGTGAAACACGATATTAGTCTAGGGGAAGCTCTGGATTTCTAAGGGATGTACAAATAAAAACCTCAGTTTTACTCCATCGTTGTCTTAGTAACAAGCAAGTCGGACAACACAAAATAAAATTGAATTGCAAAACATCTTCCCGTAATAAAACGCTGCTTAGCTTTTGGGGGTTCTTTCCCGCCGTTTTTTTTTTTTTTTTGCGTACGTCTTGCTTAAATCCGTCACTTCCAGGGGTGGCCGTTGTTCTGGATCACTTTGCGCGGGACTTACTATAAATTTCAAGTGGAACGATTGATGTAGTCGACGGTACAGAAATATTATAGCCTTCCCAAAGCGATTTTTCACGTGAGTGTTGCCTGTGTCGGGCAGGGGCAACATTTGCGATCTTGAACTAAGCACGAAATTATAATTTGAATATTGGGGTAGGGTTGTTAAATCTATCCATCATGCCTTCGTTCAAGTCCTGATGGACAGATTTAACACAGTTGAGATTGATGAGCGAAAATACAAGAATTAAAAATGCTGATGCTACCCCACGGACCGCGGTGATCACAGCGACTACTACTACGCCAACGCAACGACTACTAATTTGCGACAAGGATTGATGCTATGGGTTATTGACAGATTCACCGAATAGAGGCCCTGTTGAAAATTGTGACTCTCCATTTAGAAATTGCACATGCTACGTATTCTAAAATAAATGCAATCATAAATTTATGCATTTAGCTAGTTTAGTTACTGTTCTGCATTTGCTGGTTCAAAGCAGCTCAAACTCAATTTTGTGCTAACCAGCGTTTGCTAACTAGCTGTACTATTACGCCAATTTTGCAACATCTTAATTGCACTGCCTGTACAAGTAACTAACATCGGTCAACTACTACACATGTATATTCGTATTATTGCAGCAGCTTTTGGAATACCCAAACGTTGACACCCGTCAGCAAGACACTGTATAGTATTAGAGCATCTCCACCAGTGGGAAAATTTGGCCAAATATGATTTTTGCCAAACAAATTTCAATAGTCCGATTTTTGTTGAAAAGTTTAATTCTAGTACGAATGATGCATTGGGGGCACGAATTAGCGTAACCCATTTCACAGAAGAAGATGCACGGGTGAGGAGTTGACTGACATGCGCACGACGAAGAGGCTGGCGTCAACTTCGCATAATGAAAAAACAGATAAATAAAAAATGAAACTACAGTACGCAGCCAGTTTTGTGGTCTTACCTGTTAATATGAATGTGTCTGTCATGCTTCGCATATACATGTACTACTACGCAGACTCGAATCGAGAAAAGCCCTTTTCTGATTTTGTCACAGCAAAATCGTTTTTAAGTGTTTAGCCTCTGTTGTAAAACCAAGGACCGGTAAGCCGAACGGGAAGGCGAAGTAGAGGCAAACCCACAGCGCCTGCATAATCTGCACTATGTTTACAGCTGCATACTAGTAATGGCTTCTTTTAAATTTCAGAGCTTTTTCGAGCCAAAGGCACGACTTTGTCCAAAATTATATAAGCTCCCACTAGTACCGATGAGGTTGCTGGGTACTGATGGTTGCGTGATAGCACAAGTTGAACCTTAAGTCTGTAAGCTCTCCTGTATTTCAGTCAGGATATTGCAGTAATTGCTGGAAAACTTTTATATAGCTCGGGATTATTACTCAGAGATGCTTCATGCCGTGTACAACGTCTCGAATATTTGTACACCCGCATCATTTCCTCATCAAACGGACCAATCTCCTTCAGCAGTCTGTGCAATTTCTATATCACCAATGTCTACACTGCGCCCTTCGGCCAGCGTCATAGCCGGCGGTCATCGTCGATGCCCCGTACTTGCTCAGCGAGCATGCCGGAAGATACTCCATGAACCTGTTGACCGTCGGTCCGTAGCATTCTACCAGCAGCAGTAGAAGCGCAGTACAGCAGCTGCACCCTCAATCAGCCAAATCTAGCAATGCACACAAATTCTATTGCACCTCTGTCAAGGATTTTTAAGCCTTGATAGCCATAATCTCGATCGATTTACAAACCGATTACACATACGGGGTGCCGATCACAATACACATTTCGCGAATATTGGAAAAGGTGGACCAAAACTAAATAAATCCCTGCTAGAATTACAATTGCAATATATTGCTATTTCACAGTGGTGAAAATGAATTAATTTATGTCCTCCGCCAGGATCAATTTGCGACCTTGGCTGCTCGGAGCAGCTAAGGTCCTGGAACAGCCTTTTCAGTGTCTTGCGTGTGTAAATTTGGGCATAGTACAAAAGTACTTAAGGGATAATAATAATAAAACGTTAATCCTAGCGTAACTCACAGACGATCTAGTTAGTGGTTGCGCATTCCGTTTCAGACCGACTCTTGCCAATTCTTAGTGAACAACACCAATGCTATTGACGCGCTTACGGTTTAGGTACGGATCGTTGCTCCCCTCACAATTTTTCCACGCCCTACTCGTACGCATTGCTTTCAGTGGCGCGCCGAATATCAAGCCAGATTGATGAGGGATGGTGATATTTTTCCCACCGGAGGCACTGGAGGGTCAGTAAGCTGTTTGTGATCTGATCCTTGCAGTTCCACGATACTCCTTCATACGTACCCCGTACTCTTGGAGTTGTGCTATTGTAAAATCGAACACGAGATATATATTTACCGACGACTCTATGTACCGATTAGCCTCCCTTAGCTAATACAGCCCGTGGAACATTATTGACCAAGTATAGCAAGTTGATCATATTTAGGCGGTTGGTGTGGTTGACATTCCTAAAATATAGTGGGAGTTGATTGAAAAAATATTAATATCTGTTGTGACCCTTTCAGAAGATGATTTCCGATGAAATTGTCTTAGAATGGACGAGAGCGTGCGTTCATGTCAATACATATAACTGATTCCTACTACCAGTTGGTAAAAACATTGATTTCGACCGCATTTGACTGGTGTACAACGTATTGTGCCTTTCAGTTATTCTGCGGCGGTTATTCTGGCTTAATTCTATTCCCTTTCTCAGCCTTAATTGTGGTCATCCAATTCCGTGGTCATTATGGGTTGCCTCATCTCCGCCGGTTTTAGGGTTGAGATGGTGAGCCTGTTTTTTAAGACGGAACAAGTGAATCAAGCCCGAGTAAGAGGGATATGGTGGCGTTTGGCGGTTTGCAGGCCTCCATTGAATGTACAGCCGGAATGGACCATTCCAGCTGTAACCAGGCATATCTTCGCCGATTGGATCTAACATGCCGATCAGCGGTGTAAGG
>NW_008648989.1:1615813-1617161 GCF_000247585.1 Phytophthora nicotianae INRA-310 | reverse complement strand
ACTAACTAGCTTGGTGGATAGTTCTCGAGCAGAAAGAGTGCGAGCAAATACATATTAACTGAGGTTTACTTCATCTTCTTACGTCGATGTATCCATTCTTATAAACTCCTTGAAAGAGAAAAGCGCCAATAAAATCCAGAGCTTCTCCGGGCGCCAGCACGGCTTTGTATCAGGAGGGGCAACCCAATATATTGGGTACGACTATCCTGCGGCAATCCTATATAACAGTAGTATCAAAGTCAACAGGAATTATTTGCAAGGTTTGAGTACCTTGAGTACTCAAACCTTGCAAATAATAATAATAATTTTGGGCTCCTGAGTATAAAATTGTACACTACGTTTAGGTTAGAATGACTCACCTAATACTTAGAGTGAGTCATTATCATCTATTTGTACGACAATGGAAATTAGTCCTCTTATCGTATGGGTATGTACAGAAAATGCATGATTCATTCTCGTAAGAAGTAAACGCCATCTAAATTTATGGTCTTTAAGTTTTGAGCATTTCCAGGAAAACCATTCAGTACTTCTACGCGTTCCAGCAAATGGTCCAGGAATCCTGGGAGCATCGCTTCCGATCGAAGCGTAGCGACAAGTTTCCAGCCGGATCACCACCTGTCCTGCACTGTATTCCGTTTCGTCTACATACGCTTCAATATCTACTACTATCGGTATCCGGACCGTCCCACAACTTGACTAGAGTTGGGCGAAACGCTGAGAAATCAGAGCTGCAGCAGAAACATACCGGACTCTGAGAAGTCCGTGAATGTCGACGCACTGGCAGCTCGGGCAATAAAGGTAGTAACCGTAGTGCAGCATTCGCAGAGAATCTTGGCAAGCATGGGATACCCATCCGAGCTAGCAACGACTAAGTGTCAAACAATCGCTGAGAAGTTATGCGCTCTGAATTTAAAGGTTTCTGGAGAGAGGCGGAGATTCAGGACAATTCGGGACAGATGGCGAAGGGTGCTATTAAGGAAATTCCGAGCAATGAAGTACCAGATGACGACACACAATCAGCAACGTATCAGACATGTAGACTACCCCTATCTCATTAATCTAAACTAGTTGACAATCTGGTAAATTACAACTATATCATTAAAGTAGAGCTACCTCATTATTTTTTAATAAGTTAGCAATATGGTAGATTACCATAATGGCATTTAAGTAGAGCACCTCAGAAGGCTACCACTACATCAGTAACATAGAGCTGCTTATCCACCAGGCAAAATCTGGTAGATTACCACTATGTCATTAAGATAGGGATTGATAGAAAAGTAGAAGTACGTAGTTTTGAAATGTATTTATTCTTTATATTGATAGTGTTGCATTTATATAGAGAAAAAAA
>NW_008648989.1:1612460-1614398 GCF_000247585.1 Phytophthora nicotianae INRA-310 | reverse complement strand
TATTTTCTGGAATTGGCGTACTATACCAGATTCTCAGCTACCGGCTCAGTTACTGAGCCGGCCTCAGCTTTAGACTTTCAGCTATCCCAGTATAATTTGGAGAGATACAAAGTTTCCATTAACTTCGTTTTTCCTTGTTCTGATTTGACACTACAAATGTTTGCCACCGAATAGCGAAACCTAAAATTTTTTGCTTCCAATGAACTTGGAGATCATGTCAAGAGCGACCTCAGGTTGATCCCCTGGTGCCATATGGCCTGCATTGTGTATTTTCACATACGTCAGGTGGGAGAACGATCGTATAGTACCAGCATCCTTAATCCCAGAGGCAGTTGAGTACGAACGCGCTTTTGCTGCATTGAATCCGCCAGCCCCAAACCAGTTGAGTTTCTTTGCTGTGGCTTCAATGGCGTAGAAGTTGCACAGCAGATCAGCGTCGCCAACATACATCAGCACGCGTAGTCCTGCATTCAGTAGTTCAGCTACTTTATCCCCCACGGACAGGAGTCCCGAGTAAGCAGGCGGCCCAAAGAAGCCAGAATTGATAGTAGCGTTGAGTTGAATCCATTCGGGACGGCTTGGATGGACTCCAAGGAATCCACGCACGTCTGGTAAATCTAGATATCCTTTTGTTGTTGGTACCTTGGGCATACAAGCGCTCATATTCGAGACTGCAGTATCACACTTTTGACGAATATCGTAAGGATCCCAGAGCTCTCCAAACATCGGAATCCACTGTGTACTGATGCAGAACGAACCAGCTTCTGCGCACCGCGACGTGTTCGTTTGGCACTCGGTCACTAAACTTCGGCATACCGGAGATGCCACTTGCATCGCCGCCAATTGAGTTTCATTCAAGAGAGTAATGCTGTACGGATTATCGGCCATGTCGACAAAATGACCGAAGATTTCCACCGGGTCTGTTAGGGCGTTGCCAATCGCGATACCTCGGAGATTTATCGGGATGGTATCGGGGGAGGCAGGGGAAAAGAGATGTTCTCCCTGTTTCTTCCAAATGTAGTGGGCCACTGAAGGCACGAAATGGCCTCCGTAGCTCTCGCCCACGAAGAAAAGTTCTCGTCCTTGCAGCTCCTGATGCTTCTTCATGAAGCCTTGGAGAAACCAGAATACGCTCTCGGCTACGCGTTCATCCGTAAGCTCGTCGTCTTCAGCGACTGGGGAATACGAGAACCCGGAGTTAACAGGAATGTCCACCCATACCATGTTGGCTTGTGCCGTCCACGAGAATGGGTTTATCTTCGTGGAAAGATCGGTATTAATGGTAAACGGGCCGTTCTCGGCCAGCATTCCATAAGTACCGCCCATTCCAGGTCCACCAGGAAGCCACACCAGCAATGGATCCGTGTTTGGCTTGTTGCGCGACTCAAAGTACCAGTAGAAGTAGTGACTATCGACTCGGTTCGGGAGGTCAATGTAGCCTGCGTCCTGTTTCTCGAGCTTACACACGTCAGTATGAGCCATGCCTCCAGCTTGCCTCATAAAGGTGCCGGCTGACAGTACGATGGAAATGATGAACACCACGAAGCACATGGTACGTTAACGTTTCGATCGGAAGTGGTGAGAGCAGCGCTACAGGATCCACGTATCAGATAAATCTTCTCGTTGAGGTAAATGTGCCAATGATGGCATACTTTGGATTCAGGCAACAAGGTATTTAACTGGGGAGGTGGCGCGTGTAGAATGCCTGAAGGGTTTTCCTGCTAAATTCGAAAAAAGACGAAATGTGGCACTTTCTCCGAATGAGAATCATAAGTGACGACAGAATCGCGTATTGTGCCCGTTTCACAAACATTCTTTTTATCGGCAGCCGAATTGAGAAGTTGGATGGTTCAGGCATACCGATATTTTACGAAGTCATTTTGTTGTTGTTTGTGAGTAGCGGCGGTGAAACATTCCTCCAAACATTGGAAACCTTCC
>NW_008648989.1:1607025-1609490 GCF_000247585.1 Phytophthora nicotianae INRA-310 | reverse complement strand
TTATCTGCAATTGGCTGTAAGCAGAGAGGGACGCCGTCCTCGTTCCTTAGTGCAACTAAATATGGCCGTGCCTAACCCTAGGAAGATAACCCTTTAATATCGTCTCGGAGGCAAAACGGTGTACGGATCAGTATGCAGTAAAACCTGTCCTAACTAATAATCGCCGTTGCCAAGGTCACCATCAGATATAGCAATAATATCAGATAGTGGAGGATGGTAAGAATTCGAGGCGCTAACACGTCGAGTCATGGGCTCCTAATACATAAATGATGATAAATTGGCCTTCTATTTGATTTTTTATGCGTTTCCTAATACATAAATAGCTCGTATCCGGGGTGTTTAAGGTTGCCTTCAGAGTTTTGCGATGGGAAGGAAGGCAGAACACGTCGGAAAGCCGACCCAGGAGCACAAAAACAAAGTATGCACGTGGAAACGAGACTTTTCGGGCCACAGCTAGCTGAAAGGGCAAACCGTGAATTTGCTCTGGTTAAACGTCCTGTGCAAGGAACCATATCTGCAATCCTCAAGGAAAGCGATCGCTACCTCAACGTCCGGGACGATGACCGAGATGTACGACGATCAAGGTCACAGAACAGGGATTGAGAGTTCGTCATCGAGGTACTAGCTTTAGTTCCGACTGTGACAAGCATCCACTCGCAAGCCCAACAAAGCACTGCCCCACTCGACCGCCTCATTCTGGAATCGGACACGTCACGCCTACTTTTTCTCTATCATCACCATGGATATCCGTCGCCTACTGCACAACCCGGAAGACGGAGGTTGGTATATCATCGGCGAGACCAAGAGCGAAGCCGAGATGAACGAATTCCCGATGGACATCGAGGAATTCGTTTGCAACCCGAGCGAGCTGGATACAGAAATGGAGACAATCTCGACGGACGCCTTATTGGACGGGTAGTCAGACTTTTTGTTCGTTCCGACGTCGTCTGGTGAGTCCCACGAGCCTGGGAATGGCATTGAAGAGAATACAGAGCAGCTTGCCTACGCGGATAACACTCAACAGAAGATGAACGCAGTTCGCAGGGTTATCTGTATGCTTGCTGATCATCCAGACATGGAGGACAAGCTTATGAAAGACCTTCGTTTCCTCCACAGCAGGATCCGTGAGCAACTAAAATTGGAAAGGGAGATATCGATGACCAAGACTTCTATAACTAGTTTTTTTTTTTTTTGAGCTCTAGATGCTTTTTCAACACCAACAATATATTTGTTTTAGTATCAGAATTTGAAAATATCGTTTCAAGTATAGCGTTTGGCAGGATTATCAATCCTTTATTAACTTTTGACTGGGAACCGAGTAGGTCCGTATCATATATAGCAGGATATCAGCGATGAGAGGGATCATTTAGGACAGGATTTACTGTACCAATATCGTGGTTGGGACTCAACCTATACGTACGTTGATATTGTTAATGTCTATCGGGAAAAACCTTGTCATCACTCAGTACTCAGTATGAAAAAATGGTTGTGCTAATACATATAACGCACCGAAGGTAAACCAATCACTTCATCTGGTAGTCGGCGGTTATCAATACACCATCATAACAGCGTCGAGCCCGTAGCTTGTTTGATGTTTCCTATCTCAGTCTTCGGGAAGCCCTTGTAATAGGAGCCGACGTAGTTCGCCCCCGTTTTTCTAGCACGTGCAACCGATTTACTTTATCTACGCCGGAGCTAGAAGTACCATATATCGGTTCTGTCAAATATCAGTCGTGTAATACTAATTGGTAAAAATGTAAAAATGCCCAAACAGAATAATCAGGTGATTACGGACGTGGGTACATTCCTCTAAAACTGCGTAATGCCCGAGTGGTGGCTGCAAGGCAGCCACGCGTCCTGGACCTGAGTCCTTTTAACTCTCTCTTTATCTCAAATACATCCCACGTTCTCCTTGTACCTCTTCTACTCATCTGTTCTCCTCCTCTTCAACTTCCTGAGCAAATGTCAACCCCCATGGCTCGACAGATTTGGAGCTGAAAATCGGTACTAAATATACGGACTATTCTGTGCCAGAGCAGCTGAGCGTTCTTTCAAAGTGTCTTCCTTACGTGAGCTTAATGGGTGAATTGTTTGGCCACACCTGATCTTCATTCTCGGCTTGTATTACGCTTTGCTTATGAGCTATTTCCTCTCGTTGGTAATAATTGCAACAGTATCCCTAATCAAGAACGTGGTTTTTCCTACAGACTCGCTTTAGAAGCGCTGATTGGCGGATTTGTCGCGGTGTGATCTCCTCTTTCCAACGCTGGTTTACGCACGAAAAACACTGCTCAGAAGCCAGAGTTATCGACGGAAATGTACCGCAGGCAGCTTGCCATTTCACAATTTTCAGCATCTTTAACACCAGACACTCCCCATTTCCTAGCCGCATGACCAACGCAGCCGACTCAACTGGGACCACTTTGAGGCCAAACCTAACGAACTGAGAACGCCAGGATGTCGTC
>NW_008648989.1:1603737-1605575 GCF_000247585.1 Phytophthora nicotianae INRA-310 | reverse complement strand
GTGTTGCCTCCGATCTTTCGATGGATGACAAAAGTCTTCGTGTCCAGAGATTCCAAGTCCTTTCTTGTGTGATTTTTTTTTGTTGTTGTTCGCGCGTCGTGTTGTGATGTCAGGCTCAAATACCATTGCACAAGGTGATCCAGGCTCTGTAAATCTATCAATCATTCAATGAGCGTGAAAATCGGATTTTTGTAGAGACTTCCACTCCTGTTGAAGCTGTAGAAGTTGGTAAGGGCACGGCGACCCTGTCGAATGGGCGAACACTTTGCTGCATACGTTCGTGACTGGCCAAGTAACAATCTTGAAGCATCTGATGTATGGTTTTAACGACATCAACGAAAAGAGGTCCACGTAAAGTTTTAGGAACCCTCACACTTTCATCCGATACAACATCTCGATTGTCTTTAATGGAATTTCGTCACCACAATTTTCTTTTCATTGCGTGATACATTTTTTTTAAGTCACCTCTGGATTATTGCCATCTTTTAAGGGCTGCGTGGTAACCTTCAACGCGTGAGATTGCATATATATCGAAGTGAACATGACGATCGGTCCAGCAATGCATTTTCCACATGTCTAACTACATTGTGCCTACATCATGCGCCTCTCTTGACCATTGCTGATGCAGTTGTTGATGATATACTCCATATTCATCTGCTGTTGATGCTTGAGTGACTAGTCGATAGGTTTCACAAAACGTTTCGACCTTAACTGAATCTTCAACTTTGTTTTCCCTCCGTTTCTTTTTAGATTGAGTTTTTGAAGACGAGGTCTTATGAACTGCACGTACTTGATCTTCGGATCGATCTGCCTCATTTTTGGTTTAGAGATCCTGTGTTGTGTAGTGTCGGCACGGGTATTGCTATACTCACAAAATCATTGAGTTTGAGTACTTGCGGTACGAGTATCATCTCTTTGAGTTTTTCGAGCATGTTTTCTAACAGCTATTAGTATATGCCAAACACACAATATAACAGGAACTCCGAAAAAAATACAGTTTCCAACGCATTCATCAAAGCGATATCACAGTCTATTATAATCACCTGAGGATACGAAATATCATCAAGGTCGGTAACCCTCTTCAATTCGGTGAGCGCCAATGTGTAGCGTCACTAGTCTCAGTACGGAAGAAACTCTGTGCTAAATGAATCGTAGTGTTCATACCCGTTACGCCAACCATGTTCGAAAGAGGCATATTGTTCAGCAACTCTTTAGCACGCTCTGGAGACGATAACGCTTGTGAGGCAGGAACTTGAAACAAATACAATTGGATTGTGTATGAACGGAAGAACACACTAGAGTAACAGACCGTTCATTCACTGCTGCTGCGGTTGAACGAACAGATTGAGGACAGGGTGTTTCTTGAGCACTAGCCGCACCAGTATCAGATTTGGGGTCGAACGGATAAATCGCCATGGCTCACGTTGTGGTTAGACAAGTATTCCAAACGTTTTTTGTGCCTCCTGCTCTTTAAATCTGCCATTATTTTATCTGGAATATCGCGAATTGCTTCTGCAAACTGCTCGCGACGTGTTGGATCGGAAATTGAACTTTTAACGAGCTCGAAAGGACGAATGTTGCGTAGATGTCGTTGCCCTTGAGTGTCTTTGTCGGATCCAATATTCCATGTTGTAATCCGTAAGTCCCCTGTGTCGAGCGTTAACGGGTATCGATCACCATCAGGGTCAATGGCCAGTATGCGAGCTTGAACCATGCTGCCACCTCTGTCTGTGTCCCCATAGCCTGGTGAATGGTACGATATATAGTCGCCTGCACGTAAAGTCTTCTTGCCAAACTCAGCGATGAAATCCTTTACAGCAGGTAGTTCGTGAGCTTTC
>NW_008648989.1:1599843-1601400 GCF_000247585.1 Phytophthora nicotianae INRA-310 | reverse complement strand
TCCCTTTCAGACGCCGCATGACCCAAGACAGTTTAGCAAAAGAGGTGGGTGTGTCTCGCTCGGTGATCTTCGATCTGTTGTTCCTCTCCAAACCGATCTGGAGAGCATATCATCTTAAAGGTGTGGATAGTACAATGTAGCACTTATTTCGTCCCGGAGGAAGTATCAAGAATGAAATTTTGATGGTAAATTCTCAAAAACTGCAATGAACGAGTCGAACACCCGACCTCTACTGTTATTTGTCCAAACCCTTGATGCTAATACGTTTTGCAGTAAATACTAAATCATTTAACTAACGTTATCCCTAAGCGGGAAAATAGCTGGAATTAGGCATGCAAACACTAATCCAGTAGTGCTGCAAGTGATTCCTTTTACTTGATCTTACACAAACTCATTGTACAAGCCTTTTAGGCGCACTGGCATCCTTTGCCGCTTAGCCGAAATCAACGGGGATGAGGTTCACTCAACACTTAGGGTTTCAAAATTCACCCTGCCACATCACAGTTTGATTCACATTGCCTGTCAGGTTAGAGGAGAATACAAAGTCGTACTGCGCATGAAGAAGCTTAAAATCTCGAGCATAGCATGTCTACTGCAGCTCAAGTGTTTGAATTCGAAGCAGTTATATTATTTGTCTTTTGCAGCGATGTGCTACTGCGTGACGGCTATCTACAGTGCTACCACAACTACAGCCAGCAGGAGAGGTTGATACGACTCCTGCCCGACTGTAATTGCGGTAGCACTGTAGATGACCGTCATACAATGGAGTGTCTTGGGCAGACTTCGCGTTTCTCTTTTCTAGAGAATGAGGTCAGTGTATATGGTTTCGTTGTGCTGTACCTGAACTGAAGGCCCATCTTGTGCTGTGCCATCCCCATTTCTTACGTCACACACTTGGACAACGCTTCAAAGCGCTGCAACACCTTCGACAGGTCAGGGAATTACTAGAGCCACTAGACAAAAATGCTAACCCACTAGACAGTACCAAAAACATGGCACACGTGTTGGTAGCAGTAGACATAAATATACCAAAAAAGGTATTACCAAACAAATTAAATTTAAATTCGCACATCTTATATCTAGCCTCAACAAGTGACGTCGGCCATGTAATCCACTTAAAAGCTGTATTGATTGGCTATCTCCTCTTTAGCATCAACGCCACGATGATGCAAATGTTCGAGTACTGCATCAGGCCTTGGACTATGAATACAGGAACTTTAAGTGAGCTGCTGTGGCCTAGTAGAATTCTGGACGGTGTTGCCTCCGATCTTTCGATGGATGACAAAAGTCTTCGTGTCCAGAGATTCCAAGTCCTTTCTTGTGTGATTTTTTTTTGTTGTTGTTCGCGCGTCGTGTTGTGATGTCAGGCTCAAATACCATTGCACAAGGTGATCCAGGCTCTGTAAATCTATCAATCATTCAATGAGCGTGAAAATCGGATTTTTGTAGAGACTTCCACTCCTGTTGAAGCTGTAGAAGTTGGTAAGGGCACGGCGACCCTGTCGAATGGGCGAACACTTTGCTGCATACGTTCGTGACTGGCCAAGTAACAATCTT
>NW_008648989.1:1596271-1597422 GCF_000247585.1 Phytophthora nicotianae INRA-310 | reverse complement strand
ACACCTTGTTTCTATATGTATGGGCACTGTCCCATTCCCACACACTAAAACCTCCGGAAATGTATTTGACAATTTCAGGAGTTTATAATGAAGGAGCAGAAATCTCTCTAAGGAATAATATTTTCGGACAATCTTACGATGTAATTTACGTGTTTTTCAAATATCTACAAGGGTATCAATTTTAAGAGTATAATTTACTGTAGTGCAGCAACCGCATTGATATAAAGAGGGTGCCACTATAGGCTCATTCTTGAAGTATTCGAGAAAAATCGAATCCCCGCTAGACTCTGAAATAAATTTCAGAAAAAATGTTGTCATTCACGAAGGAATCCACTCAATATGTTACTGCAAGATGCGACCCAATTTGTAAAAATCGGGAAAAAAATTACTGGATACAATTTTCTAATTGTCTATTTGCTCTTAGAAGCATACAAAGAGCGAATCAACGTTTGCCTGCAATACTACTACAGTACTCACCGCAATTAGTGTCACCGATACTAATTCATGTAAGGTAGTTATCATTTTCCTTACATAAATTAGTGTGAGTGTCGCTATTTTGAACCGACACTAATTTATGTGTGATAAAATTAGTGTCACTTAGACTAATTATTGTCTACAACCACACCAGTTATTCAGTCTCCACATCTTCAGCATCACTTTTACCACTTCTACTTGTATCACTATCTACCGACACAGCAATCACAGCCTTGCTATCAAACTCGTTAGGGTATTTCTGAATTGTTTCTTGGAGGTGAGGTAAAGTTGCTTTGGGTTCCACAACCGTTAATATCAAGTGAAAGGCCACATCAATCGCCTTCCTGGAATAGTTGATCCCGTTCTTGTCCCGGTAAGTGCTCACCTCACGAGCGCATTCATGGGTTATGGTAAGGAAGCACATTCTACCTGTTTTTTTAGCTTTCATGATCGTCTTTCGTTTGCCGTTCTAGACATTAGTGGTTGCCAACTCTGGCAGCAGTAACAACATTTTTTTCTTTCTCGAAAATAAAGTCCCTTCATTGGTCGATTAATTTTCGTGTTCCTGCGTCAAAATCGAAGCCGAACGGTGCGACGTTTTTTGGTCAGCAGGTTCTCCATTCTTTTGTTGCTCGCGCACATCGCAAGGTTTTGGTAGTCCCGACGTCCCGCATGGT
>NW_008648989.1:1584251-1593445 GCF_000247585.1 Phytophthora nicotianae INRA-310 | reverse complement strand
TTGTAAAGCAAACGCTTTGGCTTCCAACTTATTAAAACTATAATTAATGATCAAGATTGTCTATAATTTTATTGAAACTATTATGGACAAATACAAAGCCCTCATCTTGTACTTCAGCCACCGTGTGTTTACCAGACCGTAATGATACTAATTTTGAATGTGTATTTTTTCTCTTCACCTAAAATAGTGTCATGAATCTCGGTGACACTAATTCGTGTATGACACTAATTATGAGCATACACTAATTGCGGTGAGTACTGAAGTATATTATTGTCCCAATAAAAGAACTTATTCTTGAAATCCAATTTTTAAACTGGATCGCAATTTTTAAAAGTGAATTGTACATTTTTAATTTATTTAAACATATTTATTGGATTATTATTCAATATCACAATGGTGGCACTGGCACTAGAAATAGCATAAAGAACTGCGAATTTCACCAAACCAAGTTTTATTCTGCTCATTTTGTTACAGTTATCTACAGTACGCGTCCACGAGCAGCATCAATCGAGTTCAACACTAACTAAAACAAATCAGTTTTGGCAAAGCCATATATGTCTCACAGCCACGTGAACGAAAGCAGGGTGTGCTTCCATCAACTGTTGTCCTCATAATTTTGGTATGCAGTAAGCAGTTCCTTAGTTCGTACGAAAGGCACCAAGAATGCTCAAATTCATCGGACCTTCGTCGGTTCCAACCAGTTAGCTTCGTGAGCCACCATGATTATCAAATTTCAAAAGTGTAACCCCCGTTTTGCAAAAAGCGCACCAGAGATATCCTTTCCATTTCCTAGGCAGGTTTGAGCTCGTGGACGCATTCTGCCACTTGCTATCGTTACTGTTTGAACGCATTTATCTTCCCATAAGGTGATACTATTATCCTGGCATCCATGGATTCAGTTGACATTGCAGGCCAGAAAAACGAAGAATAGTGTAGCAGCCATCCCACGATTCGCAATATGCGAGTCAAGCCTACGGGCTTGTCACTTGCTGCGCCTGAACCCTTAACGGGAATGAAGACTCGTAAAGTTATAGTTACTCGATTTAATCCCCCTACTTGCTTGTTTACTGATATTATCAACTGAATTCACAGACCACTTACCTTTTCTATCGTAATAATTTCTCTATGAAGAACATCTCCAATATATGTTAATTAACTTCTGCGGGGGGCGATCTTGTAACAACTTCAAGGAGTCCTAAATACGGCTCGCTGATTTTTTATTCCGGGACTCGTCGTGTCCCATTGCGGGATTTGCGCACTTCCCGAGCATAACGACCGCCATGGAGCCTGTACGGCTCGAGCGCCAACAGCAGGTACCTGCCGACCACCGCGCGGAGCCTGCGCTCACACCCGAGGATCAACTGGCTGCGCCGCTCGCCGCTGTGAAACTCGCAGAGAGCGGCGATTTCCCGCGGCTTTTGGTAGCGTTAGCGTTACGACCGCGACTGGCGAGAGCTGCCGATGCCTTTGGCATGACGGCACTCCACTGGGTGTGCAGCGATCCCAAGGTGCCTCCACGCGTAGTTCTCACTGTGGCTCGTGCTCACCCTGCAGCTGCCGCCACGCGTAACCTGGCGGGTTTGTTGCCACTACACTTGGCAGTCAGAAAGAGCCTCGCCTTGGAGGCCATCCAGGCGCTGCTGCACGTCTACCCCAAGGCTATTGGGGTACGAACTCCGGACGGCAAGACGCCACTCATGCTGGCCAAGCAGCGACCTGTGGCGTCGAGCGCCGTGCTCTCTCTGTTAAAAGTACTGGAAGCTCATGCGAGGACAGGCTCGCCGTCCACGACGATGCTACCGACGTCGCAGTGGCCGGAAACTAAACCGGAACAGGAGCATCAACCACAGCAGGGTGAGGAACGTACAGAAGCCACGATATCCGACCGATTTAGTACCTCTAGATCTGTGACACAGGAGGAGACCATCGCTGCGATGATGGCGCCACATGCACCACCTCCAAGATGGGCACTGGCCTCGAGATGCAGACTTTGTGCTGCAAAGTTTGGATACTTTAGACAGAGACATCACTGCAGAAGTTGCGGGGCGTCAGTCTGTGGTCGCCACTCGAGGCATCGAGTGCCTCTTAAGCACCTTGGACTCTTTCAGCCTCAAAGAGTCTGTGCGTGCTGCTTTGACGATCTGCAAAAACAACTAAACGTGCGTGCATTGGAGCGCGTAACCCGTACTGGAGGAGCGTATCCGTACATTGACAATGGGGACTCGAACAGTTTCTATTCCAACAACTCAATGAATCTCCAGACTCGCTACCGACGACGTAGCAAGTCTGTCTTCAGCGAGCCAACGCAGCGTCACGGACCGGTTGACTGGGAATATTGTCATGACAACAATAGCGAGACCAGTGCAAAAGGCTTCACGCCTGTCTCGGCCCCGTGGAATTATAGCATGACAGCGTCCGAAGCTGTGGAATCACTGCAGCCCAGTATGGGCTCCATGTTTCTATCGGTTGCACCGGCACAACCGACGGTGTTAGAGCGCCAACGTATGTTACGAGAGCAGCAAGGACACTCGATGGAATCCGAGCCGAGCATACGGAGGAGCCGACAACGGCGATCAAGACCACACTCGTCGGCATTAGACAGATCATTACATGTACAGCGGATGTCTGAGGTGGACTCAGTGTGTTCAAGTGATGAACAGGAGTTGGAACAGCGAATGCAGCAGCTCCTGGAAGCTAAACGCGAGCTTGGAGATGCCATGCGTCGAAGTGAGGAAGAAATTGCACGAGCAGAACGCGAGAAACGCGATCTAGACTCCCTGGTTGATAGGTACAGGGACAGTGGATACTCTAGCCCACCAGAGTACGAGGATGAGGACGAGGAAGCAGAAATCGCAGCCACACTGGCCTTTTTTAATGCTGGCAGACGGATGAGCAGCACTGCAGAACTGATGGAGGATATGGAGCCTCCACTCGATGTGGCAGCCACACACCACGAGTTGGGCGAAGCTCTGCTTAGTAAAGGGGACTTTGCTGGCGCTGTAGTGGAATTACAGTGTAGCGTGGAGCTGGACGCCACTAATGCCGCTGCTTGGCTTCATTTGGCTAAAGCTCTGGATGGTGTTGGTGAGGACAGTGAGGCAGCAGAGGAGGCAGTACGCAGAGCGTTAGAGCTGGAGCCAGCATCTATCGGAGCGCTATCCCTCTTAGGCAAATTGTTGCATTTACGTGGTGACCATGACGACGCCATTCTAGTGTTTCGGCAAGCGCTGGAGTTGCAATGCCCAACTGGAAGCCTTTCTGGTCGTGCAGAGGAATCTGAAGCTGAGCCACAAAGCGTGACAATGTAGACAAGCACATTTACATGTATACCGAAGCTAATTTGACTAAATATCGTTTAAATCCTTACCTCGTGTCTGGCTTAGTATTTCGTGCCGAAGGTGGAGTTGATGAACGCGAGGCTAAGAGTTAAATCAACCTGATTTACCCGGATTGTAGCCTTTTTTGTGGATTGTTGCGGTGTTGATGAAGGCGAGAGCTTCGTCAAGCGAACGACGAGGTTGTTGTCACGAGCTGCATCCTGGAATTGCATCTGCATTCGCCTTGTCGTCCCACCAAGAGAGCTAACAGACAAATCGATATTGTCAGCGTCTTCGTCCTGTTGCTGTGGTGATGCCGCCTTCAGCTCTAAGAGACGGCTGAATGCCCACGCAGGAACGCACTCAGCATCCCAGAGCGTGAAATCCACCGCCAAGCAGTTATCCATGGCGTATTTCACTGCCTCCGTCTCCAGTCTAAAAGCTGGTTCAGTATCCGAGGTGAGAACTCGGTCTCGAGCGGCGACAGTGCCCCCATGAATATTATCCAGCAACTGGACGCTCACACTGCGGGCTCCATTTTCCGGCATAAGAAACTCGACATGATACACTTCGCACTCCCAATAGAGTTCGTCCAGCGAACGCAAACTGATTGCTGCTGTATACGAGTGGAGCCCGTGTGTGCGGTCCAAGTCATCGTCGCTCCTCTGCAGTGCTCTTGGCGGGGCAGAATGCAGCAACTCGGTCGTGTTCAGCTGCAAGAAAAATCGAGCCACTTCACGGTTTAGGGCCCATACAAGTGCAATGAGCGAACTTGCACCCCAGTCTCCAAGTGTGAGTTCAAACAACGCTAGTCCAATGCGACGATCCGTCTCCGCTACAAGTTTCCAGGCTTTAGTGGTCAAAGGTTCACTGCAAGCGAGAGGGAGACAGCGAGACGTGTGCATTGCAGTCGACGTGAGAATGACACTTACGTTCTCTAAGGACGACAAATTTAGTTCTGGATTTGAGTTTGTGTACTGCAAGCTCAGTCCATATCGAAATCTCCCTTCTTCCGGCTGGAAGCGCCATGCCGCCGTAGTCGAAGTAGGGCGTCTGCTCCGCTGTGACGCTGCAGCAGCGATTGTGGGAGCTGGAGGCGCCTTAAATAGTAGTTCCTCACCATTAACAAACAATCTGGGTGTAACTCGCATCGTCGTCATCAGCTTCGCCATCGACTGCACTAGTGACTGCGGCTGGAGGCGTCGGAATAGCTCGTCCACCTTCCGCTTGACCACCATCGCCGACGATGCGGAGGAGCGTGTTGGCAGTGACGATGAAGCCGAAACTGGCGTCTTCAGATTCGTTGCTGCAACAGTAGAAGCTTCTCTTCGCTTACTGACGGACTGGTTACTAGCAGCATCGTCACCGCGAAGGAGACGCATCGATTGCTGTGGATACTTCCGCATCGGTGCATGACCAAAAGTGCTTCAACGCCCATGCACACCAACTGTACACCAGTCGGTATATAGCTGTGTAGGCTGCTGTCACCATTCTTTGGACACCGACCAGCTATATGGTGCAAACATTGAATCACGCATTCCAGGAGGCGATGTCCGCGTTTCCTGCTGGCAAGTATGTGCGATACAAGCGTGCCACGGCCTTCTTCTTGGACTGGCTGCTGCGCGCGCGCGGTCGGGGGCGACATGCAGGCCAGCGTGTGGAGCTAGAGACGCTCAGCGACGTGGTGAAGGAGATAGCAGCGTCTCCCTCTACACTAACACCGAAGTTGCTGCAAGAGCTGCCCAAAGCTCTGGCAGCCTGTCAATGTTCCATCACGTTACGGGAACACGTGGCCACGTTCTTCCCAGAGGACGACAGGGCTCAGCGAGGCCATCAGTACTTCCTCGGGCTGCTAAAAGACTGGCACATGACGCTGAAAGACTTAGGGAAACCAGAAGCTGCAGTCGAGACGGAGAGCACGAGGTTTGAAAACTACTACGAGGTGCTACAAGTAGATGAAGACTATTTCCCTGATGAAGAGACGTTAATGGCGGAACTGGGGGCGCCGAAGAGTGCCAAGACAGACAGGAAGTGGCTGTTTGACGAGGCTTTTGCTGAAGATCTGAGATTGGAGGTGGTGTACTTCTTCTTGGAGCTGGAGGAGCTCGTGGAAGGAGTGTTTACTGTGTACGACCAAGTGAAGAAACAGCAACGCACAATGGTAGAGGCCGCCGTAGTGGTCAAGCTAGCCATGGAAGGTGCTAGTGCGTTGACAGCGAGGCTACAATTGAAGTACCCGGCACTTCAGACGGCTGAAGATGTGTTTAACATCGTTGCAAGTAGTATCCCATTGAACGTGAGGATGCAGATGACTGAGGAAGTTGCTAAGTTTTGGGACAGCTTCCAAAGAAACGGAACGTATCGCTTTGTCCCGGGGATGCTGGTCGTGGACTTCATGAGTGTGGCCAGCACGTTGTCTAGCTTCACCACTGCGATCCCCAAGTCAGCACGACAAACAATGATCCTTCGGGATGGCTACTTTGGTCCGACCTACGGTGAAGAACGCACGCCACAGTACGTGCTGCCGGATCCAAGCAACATGGTGGTCTTCTTGATGCAGCAACTTCCGCATCTGTACAATACCGTCATTGAGAAGAAAGCTGCTACTGGGACTGGGTATGACCCGTCAGGGTTTACGGGATCTTTCATGGCTCAAATGGATGAATACTTCACGTCACGCAAGGTCACGGTCCCCATGGTGTTTACGTGCATCTGCTGGCTGAAATCCGTCGCAGCTCTACAGGGTAATGCAGGACTCAGTCGCAACGTGAGTCTCACGTTTACTCACTCGACGAAGCTAAGGAGAAACCTAGAGGCGACGTATGCGAAGGGTGCGGTCCACGCTAACGATCAGGAGATTCACGGACTACTGAAATATTGTTCAGACGAGATCAAACGCTCGGTTCCTAGTCGCACCTTGGCTCGTGCGAATCCATTGCTGGCGGGTCTGATGATGTTGGGCCACCAGTTCCAATACCTGAATTTGGGAGGCGAAGTCATAATGGTGACCTCGAGATTCCGTGCGTTCGGGCACCTGTACAATGCTCTAGTGCAGCAAGGATATCTCCAGCACATCCCTTTTTTCGACGAGGTGTTGAAGATATACGACCAGATGGTCTTTACTCCGTCACGTGCGGCAGCAGTGCACGGTTCGTACAATCGCACCTACCTACTTAGCTCGCATATGACTGCGACAGCGGTCAATAAATTGTACCGTGGCGCGCCGCCACCTGCCGCTGGTGAAGGGATCAAAGTGCGGAAGGCTCTCCACATGATCGACTTGTCCAAGATCTATCGGTTGCTGATTGAAAATGATAAAACGGTTTTGGGAGGGGCTTCGTCGAAGGCTATGCTGGCCAAAGCCGCAGATATTTGCTCGAAAGAACTCTTCCAGACTCGAGTTCTATCACGAGATATCCTGAAGCTCAACGATGACCTTACCGATGCGTTTTCCGAGATGTGTGACAGACTGGGTCGTCGACAGTATCACGATGACTATATAGCAAGCCCATCGCCTGGAGAATCACGGCAGTATCGTATCAACCGCGCTTTAGAAGACTCCGTGATGATGAACTTGATGCCACTCCTGGATTGTCTCCAAAGCGATGGCTCGTTGAACTTGACGGCCCTTCCTATCGGAAACCGCGTAGTTCAGACAGGAAGGCTGGATGGCGACGGCGTCAAGGCAATGTGCAGGAAGACTGCTGCAGTGATCAAAGCCAAATTCGCGACGCCATCGTTGGTCTGTAACCACAAATACTTCACGTTCTCAGCAAGACCGGATTTTATCAACCAAGAATACGGTACCAAGTCATTTAAAACGCGTACCGAGCGTCAGAACCGCGAGGATGTATTCTGCGAGTTAATGGATTTGCTCGAAGACACTGATGGCCCACTTTCGGAAAGTGATCTGAACAAGCTGAAGTCGGAGATCCGGAAAGACCCAGAGCTCCTGAACATGCTGTCACTTCGTTCCATGACATTTACTGATCCCAACACATTCGACCCACACAACCTCGCCAATGCGCCGCGTGACGACTTATCTACGCTCTTCCATCTAGCTGCAGCAGGGCCTGTACATGACGCTGATCTTGTCGAATGGATGATTCAAATGGGAGCACTAAGTCTTCAGCCGACGCTACACTGCCGGATTGAGCCTCGCCAGAGCAGCTTGAGATGCTCTCGTGACGATCTATGCAGAACTATGGCTGTTCATAGTGCAGCGATTTCGGGTCACGAAGATATCGTACGGATCATTCTGGAAGCGGATAATATGATCGACTTGAATACTCCCACGTTCGACACGAAAGAAACGCTTGTGCACTTGGCTGTGAAGCATGGACATCGCAACTTATATCGCATACTTGCTGGATTTGGGGCAGATTTGCGTATCAAAGATCGCAGTGGTAAAAGCGTTTGTGATATGACAACCGACAGAGCGTGGGCAAATGACATTGCGAATTCAACCGCTACACTTGAACGGAGCCAGGTAAAAACGGAGGGAGCGAAAAATCGCGACGCACAGTTCCGTCACGAGGGATCTCTACGTGCGGATCGTTTGCGTCAGTCAGTATCGGCCCAGCGAGACGAGGAACGCCGACGAGCGTTTGCCAACGCCAGTAAGAATACTGCCGACGGGTCCAAGAAGAAGAGCACGAAGAAGGGCAAGAAAGGAAAGAAGGGCAAGGCAAAGGACAGTGTACCAAGCGTATCTACATTCTCTCTAGCTGCGCCCGAAGCCAACTCGGAGGAAGTGTCAAACTTACTGAAGGATTTGTTGGTGTCTACACATACTGAAGTCGACACAAACGACAATTTTTCTGCGCGGATTACATTGCTGGAAGACTCGATTGAGAATATTGGAACTATGTTTGCTCGACTGCGCGACCCCAACATCTCCAGCGACGACAAAGTCGACGATGCACAACGTGCTTGCACAGCAATTGAGACGCTGGAGCAGGTCGTTGAGATGTTCTCCCACCCCAGCCGACTGCATTCTATGGATCGTCAACTGCGTACCGTGGTCGCCTTTGAAGCCCAGCAAGTTATCCACATGATGCAAAAGCTGCATCGAGTTGACCATGCTGGCCTCGCAGTCCCTGCTCTCGATGTTGTGCGAAAGCTCTGCGATACGACGTTTGCGTTCACCAAATTTGTAGTAGGCGCAGCTCATTTGTGCGTTTCCGTCGATAAGAAGACGCAGGCTCGTGAGCTTTTGGACTTATTGGAGAAGCGTTTGGTGAAGATGCCTTATGACAAACGCGAGCCTGGAGGGTTCCGTGAACTAGTACAAACGTACTCGACAGCACGCGAAACTATGGGGATGGGACACACTTCCAGTCCTGACACGTTTCATGCTTTGGAATGGTATTTGATTTATGCTGTGGACAACTACGAGCTCCAAGTGACTTTGGACGGAATGGATGGTCGTCCGTTCTACTTCGAGTTTACGACCACTGCGAGTGCCCGACAGTTTGATGATTTCGAACGCGCAATCGATGCGAGGGCTGAGCTGGATGGCGTGGCATGTTTCGGCAAGCGCGCCAAGCACGTTGTCTACGGCGGTACCAGTGAAGAAGACGTGGCGAGAGTTCGTGAGCTTGTACTTGGTGTGGCGACTGCTACGGGGATCCGATTTGCTCTTCGCGGTTCCCAACTTTTGACGCTTAACATCCATGTGGGACAGTTTGTTTTTTCATCTGCTGGGATCGTTCGGGACGCTGCTGCGGCATGAAGAGGTGGCATCGAGAATAGCGTGGGTGAGTGACCGTATCGACGAAGCAACAGGCTACGTGTTTGTTCTTTGCAAGGTTGAAGGACGAGGTCGAATCATTTATCTGACGAATCAGAAGCATGATTGCTTTGTGCTGCCCCCCC
>NW_008648989.1:1561348-1584151 GCF_000247585.1 Phytophthora nicotianae INRA-310 | reverse complement strand
CCGTTCACGTTACTATAGACTTGACAAGCTCTGCATAAATCGAAAACTGTGGAGAAACATCATGTAGCTCTGACGACCGTGAACAAACGCTCGTAAATTAGCCCAGTATAATAGTGGACCCAGAAGAATTCAATCTCCCCACTTGGCAGCTGGTGCCACTAACATTATTTGGTTTTCGGGTTTAGCTGGAAATTAGATTAAGAAATTCCGGAAAAAAAAAGAGAACACTATTTTTACTTCTTTTTTTTACCATTTTGTTAAAACTACTTTAAAAAATTGTTTTAACAAACCTGGGATTTTAGTTTGTCAAAATAATCCCAGGTTAAATCCTATATATTAGTCGAACCCTCTTACAGATGGACAAAACAAAGACCTCTTCTCCATTCATCTGGTTACAGTACAGAACCATCATCGATGTCGGCGTTCCCAGTCGGCAAGTATGCTCGCTACAAGCGCGCCACAGCCTTCTTCTTGGACTGGCTGGTGCGTGCGCGGGGTCGAGGCCGCTATGGAAGTCAAGAGTCAGAGCTGAACAAGTTGACGGCCGTCGTGGAAGAGATCGCAGCTGCACCAACATCTCTCACTCCAAAACTATTGAGTGAGTTCCCCAAGGCGCTCGCCGCCTGTCAGTGCGCCATCACGTTCCGTGAGCAAGTCGCTACTTACTTAGGAGGTGGAGATAGCGGTCATCGACACTTTTTAGGGCTCTTAAAGGGCTGGCAAAGGACTTTGAAAGTCGTTGAGAGTGAGCAAGATACAGCTGAGTCGGAGAGCACGCGATTTAAGAACTATTATGCAGTTTTAGAGGTGGATGAGGACTATTTCCCTGATGAAGGCCTATTTACTGTCGAGGCAGGAGCTCCGAGTAACGCTGAAGTGGACAGAGAACGGTTGTTTAATGAGGCCTTTGCTGAAGATCTGAGACTGGAAGTGGTATATTTCTTTTTGGAATTGGAGGAGCTAGTAGAAGGAGTTTTTAGTATCTTCAATCAAGTGAAAAAACAGCAACGCACAATGGTGGAGGCCACAGTGGTGTCTAAATTGGCTATTGATACTGCTAGTGCATTGACGGCGAAGCTCCAGTTGAGATACCCAGCGCTAAAGACTGCAGAAGACGTCCTACGTATCGTGACGGAAAATACACCCAAGGACTTTGTGGAGAAATTGGCGTATAAAGTCCGCGACGTGTGGACTAAATTCCAGAACAACGGAACATTGGAGTTCGTCCCAGGAATGCTTCTTGTGGACTTTATCAGTGTAAACAGAACATTGACAAGCTTCACCTCTGTCATCCCGCGTCAAGAAGGAGCCCATTTGACTCTTCGCGATGGCTTTCATGGGGAAACTTACGGAGAAGATCGGACCCCAGAGTACATGCTTCCAGACCCCACTAACCTCGTGGTTTTCTTGATGCAGCAGTTGCCATTACTATATAACACAATCACGGCAACGAAGCTGTGTACTGGCTCTGGATACGACGAATCGAACCTTGCAAGTTCGTTCTTAGCAGCAATAGATGAGTATTTCACGACCGAGGAGGTTACAGTGCCTATTGTGTTTACGTGCATCTGCTGGCTTAAATCTGTTGCTGCGCTCCAAGGAAATTCTGGTCTCGTTCGTAATGTGGGTCTTACGTTTAAGCACTCGAAGGATTTAATGAGAAACATGGAAACGACAGTGGAGAAAGGTGCAGTGTTCACTGCAGATAAGGGAATTCACCGAGGCTTAACGAAATGCGCAGAAGAGATTAAACTATCAAGTCGAGGGCACAACTTAGCACGCGCGAATCCTCTGATGGCAGGGTTCATGATGCTGACGTATCATTTCCACTATTCTCACATGGCTAGTGAGATTTTGATGGTGACGTCGAGATTTCGAGCCTTTGGTCACCTCTACAATGCGCTCATGGAGCAGAGATTCCTTCAACACATTCCGTTTTTCGACGAAGTGTTGAGAATCTACGACGAGATGATCTTCACGCCATCACGTGCTGCAGCGGTGCATGGCTCGTATAATCGGGCTTACCTACTGAGCTCCCACTTGACTGCAACCTCAGTCAATGCCATGTATCGCGGTGTGACTCCACCAGCGGGAAAAGAAGGAGTTAAAGTTCGGAAGGCGTTGCATTTCGAGGATTTATCCCAGATCTACCGTCTTCTTATTCAGAACGACAAGGCAGTGCTTGGTGGTGCGTCGTCGAAGGCGATGCTAAACAGAGCAGCAGATATTTGCTCGATGGAACTGTTCCAGACGCGAGTACTCTCCCGTGACATGCTGAAGCTCAATGACGACCTCACGGACGTGTTCTCTGAGATGTGTGATGCGTTGAACCAACGGCAGTACCACAATGATTATATAGCTGCTCGACCTAAGCGTGGCGAGACTCGTCAGTACCGAGTGAATCGCGCGTTAGAGGCTGCAGTAATGACGCCTTTGATGCCGCTCTTGGACTGTCTGCAGCCTGATGGATCGCTGGATATGAGTGCGATACCCACTCCACATGTCCAGATCGGTAATCTGAGTAGTCGTGGTATCAAGCTACTGTGTATGAAGGCTGCTGCTGTGATCAAAGCTAAGTTTGCGACGCCACCTCTGGTCTGCGAGAAGAAATACTTCACGTTCCCTTTTAAACCTGATTTCGTCAACCAAGAGTATGGAGCACCGTCGAGAGAGTTGGAGGGTCAAGCACGGTATAGTGTGTTTGATGGCCTTATGACAATGCTCGAAGAAAGCAATGGTCCTCTTTCTGGAGATAATCTGGAGATTCTCAAATCTGAACTGCGACAGAATCCAGATCTTCTGGCCATGAGAACAAATTCTCACTTATGGTCGCTATTCCACCAAGCAGCAGCTGGACCTGCACACGATGCGGACTTAGTGGAATGGATGATCCAGCTTGGAGCACTTACAATCCAGCCCTTGCACTGTCGATACAAATTGCAACGAGATGCTCCGTTTAATAGCGAGAATCTGCCCAACACTATGGCAGTTCACAGTGCAGCGATCGCAGGACACGAAGACATTGTCCGGATTATTCTTGAGGCTGACAATATGGTCGAGTTGAACACCCCCACGTATCATACGAAAGAAACGCTTGCTCATTTGGCTGTCAAGCGCGGACATCACAGGTTGTACGAGTTGCTGGTGCTGTTCGGAGCGGATCTTCGCATTAAAGACGGCAATGGCAGACGAGTGTGCGACGTGACAGCAGATCGAGAGTGGAGACGTGACATTGCAGCGTCCATTGCTGAGATCGAGAGATGCCAGAGGGAAAACGAGAGTAAAAGGAATCGCGACGGACTGTTCCGCCATCAAAGCGATCTCCGAGCTGACATTCTTCGCCGATCAGTAAATTCTCAGCGCGATGAAGAGCGACGACGTGAACTGGAAAACACCAACTCAAATGCGGCCAATACGACATCGAAGAAGAAGAAAAACAAAAAGAAGAACAAGAAGGGTAAAGCGACAGCAAATAGTTCTACTCCTGGTGCGTCAAGCTCCACAGTGACGGAAGATTCAGCGGGAGTATCAAGCTTGCTGAAGGATTTATTGGTTCCAAGCAGCTCAGAGACCGACGAGAATGATGATACAAAGCCGGCAGCGTTGCAGGAGGACACTGAAGAGGACACAGCTGCGATATTTGCTCGTCTGAGAGACCCGAACATTCCTGTGGACAATAAAATCGACGACGTGAAGCACGCTTGTGAACTAATCAAGAAGTTGGAGAGTTCCGTGATGGCTTCCAGTCACCCAAGTCGACTCAATTCCACAGATCGCCGCGATCGAATCACTCTCGTTTCCGTGGCGTTACAACTCATCCATTTGATGCAGAAACTCCATCGAGTCAACCACTCCGCTATCGCTGTCCCCGCTCTCTTACCTGTGCGAACACTCTGTGATACGACACTCAAGTTCACAAGTTTTGTCGTTGGAACAGCGCAACTTAGCGTATCCGTCAATAGGAAGCCTCAAGCTACGGAGATTCTGGATTTACTGGAGAAACGTTTAGTGAAGATGCCATTCCTTAAGAGAGAGCCTTCTGTGTATAGGGAGATGGTACAGACGTACTCTTCAGCTCGTGATGCGATGGGCTTAGGCCAAACGTCAAGCGCCGACATATTTCGTGCGTTGGAATGGTACTTAACCAACATTACGACTCGCTATAAAGTGCAGACAGCACTGGACAAGTTCGTTGGACGGCCCATGTATCTGGAATTTACGACTGTGCCAAGAATCACCGAGCGACAGTTCCGTCGCTTTGAAGCTGCTGTTGGGACTGTTCCAGAGTTGGAAGGCGTCGTGTGTCTGGGCAGCCGAGTCATGTACGGGGCCACGGAATTCGATGGTTTAATGCGCGTGCTTCGCGCTATTGGAGACTTGGCCCATAGGGAAAAGATGGCCTTTGCTCAGGAGACGATGCAGATCGCAGTGACTACGCTGTATGTTGGGAGGTTTGAGTTCTCGGAGAATGGCGTTGTCAAGTACGACGCTGCTGCGGCTTGAGATGATATTGCTGTTGACGCAGGTAAGGATTGACGCTGTTAAGATTGCAATACACTCTTGATTGTTCTGAGTTCTCAGCATCTAGTTTTTGTCACCACTCGGCACTTCGTACTGCGCCATGGCATCCACTTGCACCAATCGATTCGACTGCAACCAGCATGTATAGCGTCAATAACAAATTTCACTGGAAGTTTTTAATGATCTCACCGGGATAATATACGCTGTGAGCTTCCTCCCATAGCAGCAGCCTGTGTCTAGGCCTGTTGCAAAGCTCTCTTGCTAGAATACATCCACCACATCAGCACCAATCATAAATTCGTTTAAAAAAACGCCTTACCTGGAGTCCCGCGCTCGCTGCATGTCCAAAGTACACGTGCCTAGGTCCGTTCCATACTTTGGCCCACATTTCGGGCTCTCCACCGGTATCGGACTTGAACTTTTTCTTCTCGAGCGCCATCCATTTGGAAGTATCATCGCCCGCCTTCTCACGCTGTACGAAGCGCATCTTGTACAAATCAACTGGTCTCTGATCCTCTAGCTCTACCTCTGGCACCACGCCAGCATGTACCACAATGATGTTGCCATGATTTGGCAGCGACACAGAGAACGGTAGCTGCTCGAGGAATTCCACGTCCTCGGGCTGGAATTGCTCAACGTATGGATACTTGGCTGAGCCGGAGACACGACCGCCACGTACCCATTGGTAGAATGCACTCAAAGCGGCATCGTCGT
The DNA here is from genome assembly GCF_000247585.1 of Phytophthora nicotianae INRA-310. Lineage (NCBI taxonomy): Eukaryota > Oomycota > Peronosporomycetes > Peronosporales > Peronosporaceae > Phytophthora > Phytophthora nicotianae. The sequence goes on along the minus strand of NW_008648989.1, from coordinate 1,578,916 downwards.
GGTTTCCACGCACGCAGAGCGAGCCGGAGTCGCGCACGAAGCGCACAACATCCAGATTCTTGGTGCCTTTGTTGACCAGGTCCCCCACGAACATCAGACGGTCATTTTGAGGCGAGAAATTGCAAGCATCCAGCAGCAGCTGCAGCTCATTGAAGCAGCCGTGTACGTCACCGATGAGTATCAAGCGCGTAGATGCAGCCACATCGTCGGCTACGTGGTGTACAACCGCAGGAAGAGCCACGTCAGGGTGCGCTTTCTCGAAAGCCATAATGGAGGAATGCACTGGAATCAGATGGACGAGATCTGAATCTGATTCACAACAACTTTTGGCGTTTCTGAGTCGGGCAGCACTTCAACATGGAGTTCAGAGGTTGAGCGGAGCTACTGCATTGCTGGCGTTAGTCCGGACACAAAAGCAAACTGAATGCATCGCGCTAAAGGAGATTGCAGCCTTAAGAGTACAGGGCGCAGAAGAAGAGACCGACAACGTCTTTAATCGATCTTTACTCGAGAAATCTTCAAACGACCACCGACAACCACAGGTCGTGCATGCGATTTCGACGAGCGCACATGGCTACTCCGGACGTTGTTTATATGCAAGTGCTACTTGACAAGGCCGCTGCCAGCTGGGTGGGTCACTTGGCAGTTCACTGGCAAATGCAGTTAAGTTGTCAAGGCCTCGGATTTGGAGCGCTCAAAGGATCAAACAGTGGTGAATGACTGCGAGTCCAGAGCGTGTCACCCGACCAGCCCGCCGCGCCTATCGATGAGCAGCGCGACGTACTATCTCAGCCGTACACCCAGGAGCAGTGGTGCTGGTGCTGCGAGCACCCTTCGCGGCACATCGCAAGAGGAGCTTAAAATTTCTCCTCGAGGCGAATAGAGCGATAGAGCACAAATTTATCCAAACCATCGCAACTCTATAAGCTGAGAAGGCAGAGCGTGTTCCAGAGCTTTGAAACGCTTCGCTCTCACGGACTGCAACGCTCTCTCCTCATCAAGACTCGAAACGTCGAAAGTGTACGTCGTTTTTGGTGTTTGCGGCATCGCTCTACAATTAGCAGCCAGCGGCAACGTGTGTGCATTTGCGGCTCGCTCTACTTGGAACGTTCGATTGCCTAGTGCAGGTCGCAGTGTCGGCCCGCCCTATTTCTGCCAGTGGCGCAGACTAGGGCTCCAGAACAGACAACCGCAGTTCATGGCCGAGCGTCGTGCTTGCATGTTGGCTGTGCGTTTGCCAACATCTGACTCTCCCAACACATCCTTTCAAACTACATACACAATTCCATCACATCTCTTACAAACTATATTACTTTTCAACTTGATATCGTATGTACCTTCATAATCGAAAATACATCAATTCTTGTAGTCTATGTACTTCACATAGAGAAACACTGCTAATCAAGGCCCAAGCACTTCGCAACACTGCGCTAAAGCTACACCCGTCGCATTCCTCAACTTCTATTCCGCTCGCTTAAAGCCTCGTACAAGTAAGTAGCCTTGACGCCCATGAGTCGACTGGTGGTCGCCATCGGCCACGTCGAGTTCACGGGCGGTAGAGAGGTCCTATACGTCGTCAAGGTGCAGCAGGACGTCGACGAGTGGGAGGTGCGCCGCACGTACTCGGACTTCCGCAAGCTGCGCGACGATGTCCAGCGCGTCATGAAGGACGCGCGTGCGCACATCCTGGACGACGCATGCTCGCGCGAGTTTGCGCGCGAGTTGCAGGAACTGCCGTTCCCAGCCAAGCGGCTATTCGGCAGCAAGAAGGACCACGTGGTCAAGGAACGCGCCGTGGAGCTGCACCGCTTCCTCATTAAGCTTTTGTTCCTCACGCACAAGTACCGCAAGGCGCAGAAGGCGCGTTATGATCAGTATATTCAGGCACTACCGGCTCACCAACAGGCCGCGTATGCGGCGCTGCAGGACCGCACACAGGCCAGCGTCAGTGTGTTCTATCTGTTGCGAGACTTCTTAAAGCCGATTACGATCAAAACGGACGTACCGCCGCACTCAGGAGACTTATTGGGGTCCGCAGGAACGGGCAATAACAACGGGACAGGAGACGACGGCGACAACTCGCCTACGCGACTCATCCGAGAGAGCAAAATCTTGGCTATGAGGAGCTCCAACCCCAGCAGCGAGAAGAAGAGCCGCGAGGCTGAAAAAATGCAACAAAAGCGCAGAGAACAGCAACTGGGACAACTACGCAAAGAACAACACAAGCAACAACCTGTGGAACACAAGAACGAGGCCGTAAATCCTGCTAACGACACGTCGCTTTATGAGCGTAATAGTACTCCAAAAACAGCCAAAATGAACGACTTATTGGCCGCATCGGAACGTTCCAAGGCTGAAGCCAACTCCCTACGTGACCAGTTCTTACAGAAACAACACAGCACGTCAGCACTGGCCAATGAACACCGGAAACAGCGACATTATTCGACGCCTGACGGTACTACTGGCGAGTGGAAAAACCGCAGTGCACGGGCAATTACTTCTGCTACAACAGCGAGCTCAGTGGCGTCTTCACATGACGAATCCGAGCCGGAGAAGGAGAAATTTATCTCGTCTTCAGCCACTCCGTCCTCGACGTCCTCGACGGCATCTGTTGAGGAAGTGAAGCTCGTGGATTTGTCGTCTCTGGCGCAATACAAGACCAAGAGAAGCTCTAGAAGAGGCAGCCACTCCAGTGACAAGTCCAAGTCGTCTCACAAATCCACAAGCAAAGAGAAACGTGCCTCACGTAAAGAGAAGAAGAGTCCGTCGCGTACGAAGAGGAAGGCCAAGTCGGCCAAGAACATCCAGATGAGCGACTCTGAACGCATGTCCCGCGTCAGTTCAGCGCTGAACGCTCAAGCCATTTCGATCAATGCACAGCGAGAACTGGAAAAGTATCTGACTGAGTACAGCGCCATCATGATCTTACGTTACGTGGACCGGTTTATCAATAAGGCGGTGATGAAAGCCCCTGGTTGTTACCGTGTGAATGCACAACATCGACTGGTTATTGATGGACAGAGATTCCTCCAAGAACTGGAAGAAACCTTTACAGATCTGCCGAATAACTTTGGTGAATTATTCCGTGTCGGAGCTCCTGGAGACTCGGATGAGTATGGTTTCCCTCCAGCATTGGACAAGTACGTACAGTTGAAGTGGGATTCATTCCAAGCTATGGGCAGTAGCAGTGTCAGTCACGATAACGGACACAGCAGTGCAGCGGATCAAACTTCGGACTCGGATGATTCAGATACGGAATACGAGTACGAAGAAGTGGGCGGAGGCGGCTACATGACGGCCAAGCAGCAGTTCTCGAACGATGAAGAGTCCATGTTGCAAGAAATGATTGCCAACGGTACAGCTGGACGCGAACAGATGCTGCGACTTCGACGTCAAATGAACGAACAAGGCTGGAATCGGCGTGAGAATCCAGGGTCTCGATCGCACCGCGTGATCGAGGAGGTTTCATCGTCCGACTCGGATGAAGAGGCGGTAGCTCGACAGAGAGAGAAGCGCAGATCCAAGCGACGTGAACCCAAGCGGAGCGTGTCCTGCGTGGTGGAGAAATACCAGCAGGAGCAGAACGCGAGACGGAAGGACCGCCTCAGTCGAGTGCAGAGTATGGGCGGTCAGAGTATTGGCGGTTTTGTGTAAAATACATTCAAGCGAGTGGTGCAGCGATCAGGAAGCGAGAACTTTGAAACAGCACCAGATTGAGGCGTCTACGAGCCTCTTCGATCCAGCCCCATGGTGTCGCCATCGCGCTAAAAACATTGATGGAATAAGTGCAGTAACAACCACACAATCAACACGTCAGCAGTCTTTCTCTTTTTTTCGTTCTCCTTGCTCCTCTACAAAATCTCGAGTCAGGTTACTGCCGTGGTGGTGGAATAAGGATAGTCGAGCGGCTTTGCTAGATTTTTCGAGTTTATCTGCATACAGGCGGAGCTAACACTGGCGTAATAGACTGTATAAATCAATTAGCGTTATGCTGACACGTTCGATCTGCCAACGGATACTGCAGAAAGCCAGCAGCAGCTTCTTTGCGACGTTTCAGTATAAATTATAGAAGGTAAAATTACTTCAAATCGCGACTTGCCGCTTAAATTTGAACCAGAATATAAAATATTATAATATCCGTTTCATCGTTCCAGTTCTAGCGTGATGCTCAAACGTCTCTCACCTTCGTCATTGGTGCCGTTTGGAGATAGCTTTTTCTGCTCTGTTCAGCTCAATGCAAGGCAGATTCTTGTCAGCTTCTCGCTGCTCGGTCCCATTTCTGAAGTGACCCCCTAACTGCAGCGGAGAGTGCTAAATCTCCACTGCTTTACTTTCTCCAGCACTCTGACTGCTATCAGAGTACACTTGGCGCGGCATGACACATTGGCGTACGTTGCAAACTGGTTGCGGTTTTGCCTTGCTGACTCTCAATGAGCTGGCAGAGGCCGTGACGGTCAACATGGCTGAGGTGAGCGTGTGCCAGGATGCCACTTTTCAGATTCCGACAAGTCGGGGAGCAGTGTGCTCAGGATATGGTGGTGCACAGCCTATCGGTGTGCAATGCCCTCGCGTAGGTGACACAGCCTTGGATGCATGTCACCCGTACCTTGACAGCTTTAACGGCGTCAATTGCGTTGCTAAAGAGGATGCTCAGTGTGTTCGTCTTGAAGGGAGACATGCCTGGGGCTGCACATTTCCGTCGACGTGGTGCGCTGATATGTGGAAAACTCCAGAGGAGACTGCACATGATAGCTGTCTAACGTGGGAGTTTTACGAAGTTGCTTCGAATGTGGACCTCTTTGATATTGCGATTGAAGACGCTGTTGACCCCGCATGGTTTACCAAGACGTCAAGAGTGACAAAGCTTTACAACTGCAAGACTGACTCGCCAGCCGTAGTGCCAATACAAGATACAGCAATACCAACTACTCCATCAGAAATCCCGGTTTACACCATGGCGCCTGTAGTGACAAATACTAATGCTCCTCAGGTCGAAACGGTGGTAGCAGCTATTGTAGAAGCTCCAGTAATTGTGACCTCAAGGCCTTCAGAAGCACCAGTGCTGACCGAGCAGGTAACGGCGATTCCTGTCGTCCAGGAATCTCCAGTACCAACGGAATTAACGTCGTGGGCGCCGATAGTGGAGTCGCCAGTCCCGACAAATCCTCCTGAGACTTCATTGCCGATTGCATACCTTGAGCCTACACCGACTGAGACTTTTGCATCTATTTCACCTACATCAACACTTGTACCAGAGGAGTCAACATCAGCACCTCCAGAAACACCAACGAGTCCACCTGCAACTGAAATTCCCACGGTGACTCCATTCACCGATGAAGTGGAGACTTTAACTCCGACTTACGAGACTCTTCTACCAAGTACACCAGTGCCAGAGCTAACACGGATTCCTCAAACAGAAACATCAACTGTACCGATAACGACTTCACCTCCAGTGCCAATCACCACGGCTACGCCCTGGTATCCGACACAAACACCACCAATTGTTCCTGAAACTTATGAGCCTGCGTCAACGACTGCGCCGCATATCGCAACATTACCGGCGACTGAAATGCCTCAGCCTACTGAAATTGCTACCCCTGGACCAGCACAGGAGTATTCTCAGACACCGTTGGCCACTGCAACTCTAGCGCCAGCATCTACTCCACCCACAGAGACTACTTTTCCACCTTACGGTGTAGAGCAGGAGCAAACTCCCGAATCAACGCCGTACCAGCACATTAACGACACTCCGTGTCCGACGGAGACGCAAACCTTACCACCCATTGCCACCATTCCACCAGTTCCTCTAGAGACTGATGCACCAACGTTATACCTGACGCCGTCCACAGTTCCTATCGACAATTCCAACATGCGAGGTTCAGTCGATGATGATACCGAGGAAACGCTGATCTCACCACCAGAGCCACCATTATATCCGGCTTCGGCTCCAATAGTGCCGTTAGCCCAAACAACGGCCCCCACCGAGGATACTCCTAACAACACTCAACCAACCACGACCGAGTCGCCGGCAACGGAGACGCCATGCCCGGAAGAACCGGCCACAGATGTTTCGACAGCAACAAGTGAGGCACCAACACTACAGACACTGCCTACCAAGATCACTTCGACAGAAATACCAACGACCACAGAGGACATTCCTTATACTACTCAACCAGTCACGACCGAGTCACCGACAACGGAGACGCCATGCACGGACAGACCAACCACAGAGGTACCGATCATTGAGACACCAACAAGTGAAGCACCTACGATAGAAACACTGCCAACCGAGACCCCTTCAACAGAAGAATCAACGACCGAAGCACCAGTCCCTACTTTTCAGACTTCTTATCAGCAGCAAGAAGACCAGGACTATCAACAACCATTAGATATTTCATATCCTCCAGCTACAACGCCGGTCTCAACTGAAGCTCCGACTGCTCCAGTGTTCGCAACATCAACTTCTGCTCAACCTGCCGAGACACCATGTGCTACAGTGACGCAAACCGCGCTTCAGGCTTCAACAGAGTCCAGCCTCACGACCATCGCGTCTGTTGGCATTTCAGCTACAGCAATGATCGCAATTATCATCGTCATAGGCACCATTTTGGTCGTGACGATTGCAATCTTTCGAGCTCAGAGCCGCAGTAACCAGCCACCACCCAAGGACCCTGAAAATCGCCATTTCGAGCACAGTATCGTGCTCACTCCGTCAAACTTCTGACAATCTATATATTCTACTCATCCGTGCTAGGTTACAACTGTAATGTTTCTTACCACTTAAAAAAATAGAACCCCTGAACCAGATAACAGTCCTCCAGAATCTCTTCCTTCGTCCCAACTCCAAAGCGGATAAGAACCTCGAGACGAATACGTAATTTAGGGAAATGTATTGCCGTCGAGTCTCCCTGAACTGCACAAACGATTTTCCTTTGTCGACAAGCCATCGCTTCATCTCGATGCTGCCACTTCTTCGCGTCGTGACCATCGCAGTGGCGGTGGCAGCCACAATCTGTGCCCCGGTCGAGGCAGCCAATCTTCGTGGAAGTGCCAGCGTCCCCAAGTACGACTGCAGTGCCCCACCGTCGATTTATCAAGGCTCCGTGAAATTCTCAAACACGACTCCGGGTTCGACGGCAACATATTCGTGCATGAAAGGCACGAACATGAAGGGATCGGGAACACTTCGCTGCACGAACCAAGGCATTTGGTCGCCACAACCGCCTGAATGCCGCGTCACGTACCTGGCATCAAGGGACAACACGTTCAGGAACCACGACAGTGGGTATGCACTTTACTCCGGCTAAGGATCTCGATAAAATACCATAAAATCCATCCAATTGAATATCGTGTTACGATACTTTAGTTTCCATCATATATCCAATTGGGTCGTCTTCATAACATATGGACAGTCACTAGATCTTCACACAGTCTTCTTGCTGTGCGCGGTCTTCTTGATCGGCACGAAGGTAAGCAGCAAATAGCAGACCACGAGGCCGACGTGGCCAGCGAAGCGCATGGAGCGGAAGCCTGCAACCGCGTCTTCCCACGACAGCACTACGAACGAGACGGCCAGGTAGTTTACAACCATAGCCGTACAGATCATACCGACGAGGTCGTAGAGCGGCTTGATCGGGCTGTCCACAACGTACGGGCGCACGTGACGTCGAGCCAGGCGGTTCACAGACGTAGCAAGCGGCACAGTGAGGAAGAACAGATAGTAACCCGGGTAGAACCCGTGCCACAGAGCCGACACAGAGTACGTAGCCAGCAGCGAGTTACCCGTGCGGGTATATACATAACGCTCCAGCCAGTTCTGCGTGCCTTTATTCCAAGCACGTGAGATCTCACGGACATTGGCGCCAAGTTCGAAGCCCAAGATGTCCACATTACTGACGCCGTCCCAGCCCTTGGGGTTGTTCTGCTCGTCGAATCCTTCGAATCCAGTGCCTGTTAGCACAGTCGCTCCCTCGGCCAGTTTCCACGCCACGTAATACTTGGCACGAGTCAAGAACAAGGCGACAAACAGACGCCCCCACTTCATGAGCATACTCTGGTTTTCATCGCTCAGAATCTCGTTCAAGTCCGCCAGTGCTCCGAACTGCACTAAGAGTCCCATAAGTCCAAGACCCAGCAGTAACTTGGACAGCGCTGCACGCGCAGGGGACACATTACGTCGGACACCGTTCTTGTCCACAAACCGGGTCTGGTGAATCGCGTCACTGTACTCTTTGTACTCGAACGCCGGACCGGCCAGGAACGTCGTAAAGCAGTAGACGAAGCCCAGAAACTCCAACAGCGACGGGATCTGTGGGATCGCCAGTTGCTTACGCGAGTTTTTCACTCTTTTAGTGTGCTCCGAGTCGCCGTCCTGCACTGCTGTGGCACTGGGAACGACACCGTCGTGGTAGTTGAAGGCGAAGCTCGTGAGCTTGATGAGCAGCAGCATCTGACTCGCCGTTGAGTCCATACTCCAGCCCATATAGTTGACTCGCATGCGGTGGATATGCAACGCCGCCACGAACAACATATTGGCGAGAAACACCACGAATGGTGCGCGCTTGGGAGGCAGTACACACACCAACGCGTACGTGACAAGCGAGGACAGTAGCGAATGTAGCCATCCTGTTCCATAGACGAACTGGGCGATGCTCACACCAGCGCAAATGTGCAGCCAATGTTTGGCCGTGATGGACGGCAGCTTGCGGACCACAATTGCCAACGGGTAGACGGCCAGCAGGCAAGCGACGCAGCGTAGTTGGTCCACGGGAACGCCCACAACCTCCGAGAGCTGTGTGAGCCGCTGGTTTAGCATTGCGAATTGCAGTGGAGTGGCTGCATCGCTTAACATCGAGAGAACCTGAGAAGCCATGAGTGCCAAATGCGAGGCAGAAGCAGGAATGAGAGGCTGCGAGAATGGCCTGGATGCAAGTTGATGTCATGTGCGACGTGTGTCGGATGACGCTGTCGTTTTATACAGTTGTGGAGGTAGGCATGGTAAAGATCTGCGAAGTAATGGTGCAATCAATTCAATATATGATATTAGTATATAGTATAAAACAGGTTCTAAAGGGCCACTATTTGAGTCGGCCCGCGTCACTGCCCATGTTGAAGAGCTTTGTCTACCACGCGTGACTGGCTCGCAGCGCGCCATTGCTGCATTGTGTCGAGAAGAGAGACTGGTTTCAAGTTCTGCTTGGCTCGCAGAAAGTTGAAGCCTTTGCTTTGCTGCTGTTTCGGTGATCTACACATTTGGGGTGGTGAGGATGACTAGCGTCATGCAAATATCACTTCGCGGCCGACGTTCGATAATGCTGTCGCAAGGTGCCTATTATTCTCCAAGATTCAACGAGCGACGAGAGGATAGCAGGAGCCTCGCTCGTATCAAACACAGAATTATTAAACTTTGGAAAACGCCATTGCGTCGAGGCAAAGAAGGCATTTCCGGCGATTCCGCCGTTGTTAAAACACGCGAATCTTGGGCAAGATGTTCGCCTTCAAGCGCCGGGGCGCAATGACGTAGGTCGGACAGCGAATCGATGTAACATGTATACACCGATAAGTATACAGCACGAGGTGCTTCTGTCTCCACTCGTTGGAGCTGCTGATTGCCGGTGATGGCCAGTATCTCAGAAGTTGTGGCGTCAGCGCTTGTGGGCCTTGGCTCATATGGGGTATCGGCGCTATTTCAACAGCCAACCTCGATCTGAAAAATGACCGTTCTGGTGGAAAAGGCTCACTCGTACACTATCAATCCTAATCATGATGAGATTTTGCAAGAAGGGTCGATTTGGTGAAAACTACTACTTGTAGTTGTCACCGCGTTGTTAGCCAGAAACCCTTCAGCGTTCAGTGGAGCATTAACAAGTAAGATCAAATTTAAACAAACCAGACGAAATAAAAAAATGATGAAACTCTAGCGCAGCCAATGTCGGTTTTGCTCGTTTGTGAAAACAATAGTCATGGCCGTGTACATTAGCATCGATTGCCATAATATACGTCCTTGAAAACAGCAATTTACTGACCGCAGACCGAATGATTTAGCCGCAGTACCAACCGCAATTGTCGCCAACCAATGACAATTTTGTTTCTACAGTATGATTTGTACGTATAATAATCCGGAGTCCGGATTATTGCGTATAGTATCCGTACACGTTTTTGTAGCGTACCTGAGCTGCTCGCCACTCAGCCATCGGACTCGTGCTTCAGCCCCCCTTGGCACCTTGAGCACCAATGGACCGCGTCGTGGACATCGTGGAGCACCTACAGCCGTACGCGGAGCTCGCCACTCCTCTGGACTTCAGCTTCCTCCATGCTAAAGTGGACGAACTATCCGCTACTTTAGGTCTGGGCAGCGACCAGCTCTGCTACGTGCTGTGCCTCTTTGCCGCGTATCCGCTCGCTGTCGTGTACAAACTGCTGCCTGGTGCCAGCCTCAAGCACGTGTTTGACGTGGTGCTGGGCGTGAGCATCGCCCAGTTTGTGCTGGGCTCCGGCTGGGTCCACTCGTTCATCTCGAGCTTCCTGACGTACTTGATCGTCAAGTTCGGCCCATCCAAACACGCGCCGGGCATCGTGTTCCTCTTCAACATGCTGTACATGTCTGCGTCGCACATCTACCGTCTGTACGTGGATTACATGGGCTGGACACTGGACTTCACGGGGCCGCAGATGCTGCTGGTCATCAAGCTCACGAGCTTCGCCTACAACTACTACGACGGCGTGGTGGACAAGACGTTTGAGAAGAAGGGAGCCGAGATGTCTCCCGGCAAGAAGAAAGTGTACGAAGGCCGCCAGAAACTCGCTATTAACGAGATCCCGTCGCTGCTCGAGTTTTTCGGCTACGTGTACAGCTTCACGACGTTCCTGGCCGGTCCGGCGTTCGAGATCCGCGAGTATCTGGATGTGACGAGCGGCAAAAAATTCCTCGTGGATGGCAAGTACAAGCAGCCGTCAAGTGTGCTGGCTGCGTTCTCTAAATTCCTGGTTGGATCGCTACTGATGGCTGCGTTCGCTGTGTACGGACCCATGTACCCGCTGTCGAACCTGCACGACCCCAAGGTGGCTGCCCAGCCGCTGTTTTACCAGATCCGCGACCTGTATATTACGCTGATCTTCTGCAAGGCCAAGTATTACTCGGCCTGGAAGGTATGAATTTGCAATTATTTTTATTTGATATATTGATAGTTATTTAACGCTGTGGATATTGTAAATAGATTGCTGAGGGCGCGACGGTGCTGTGTGGCTTCGGATTCGAGGGCTTCAGCAAGGACGGATCCAGTCGCGGCTGGAACGGTGTGAGCAACATGGACATCCTGGGCTTTGAGTTCTCGCAGAGCATCCGTGCTGCTTCTCGCGCCTGGAACAAGGGCACGCAGAACTGGCTGGAGCGCTACGTGTACACGCGCACTGGCAATTCGCTAATGGCCACGTACTTCATCTCGGCCTTCTGGCACGGCTTCTACCCGGGCTACTACATTTTCTTCATGAGCCGTACGTATTTTCAGCTATTGGCGAATTGGAGAGGTGGTTCTAATCCCAATTATTTTATTTGCTTTGCAGTGCCATTGGCTACGGCTGTGAACCGTCTGGCCTTCAAGCGTCTTCGTCCGCGTTTCATTGAGGCCGATGGATCCTTCGGAGCCAAGAAGAAAATCTACGACGTGCTCAGCTACCTGCTGACGCTCTTCGCCATGCACTACTTCGTCATGCCATTCCAGGTATTTACAACTATTGCTTATTTTTTTATTGTTGGATTCTAACTTATTGGAATTATTTTATTGCAGGCTATGTCGTGGGAGCATTCTCTCGCTTCGCTGAAAAACACGTACTTCGTCGGCCACATCGCAGCTGTGGTGCTGTACATCGTGTTCTCGTGCATCCCGGCGCCGAAGCCCAAGAAGAAAACCGAGTAGAAGGATGGAGGTCAGAGTAACACGCCTTTGATTGCAAGTGCTGTACTTCATCGATCCTCCTCGAGAGGAAGTAGAAGGCGATAGAATAATGCAAACAAGGTAGAAGTTTACATTTTCTTTCCGCTTTACCATGCTCTAAAGTTCGTTGCGGGATGCAACCACCTTGAGTTCCTTGCAAAAGCGTTGCACTGGGAAGCCAATGACATTGTTGGTGCAGCCGTGAACCTCCTGGACGAAGCACCGCGCGCGTCCTACATCCATATTCGTTTAAGACCAACTTTTGACACGTCAAACGTCGACACCCACCTTGTAGTCCGTAAGATCCGGCCTTGTCCATGGGCTCCCCCGTTGCAATGTAAGCTGCCACAGCCACATCACAGTAAACAAATGAGTATACATCATTGATACACTGCCACATTATTCACTCACCGCGAATATCCTCCGGCTCCAGTGGACCGAAGACCAGACTGGTCTTTTCAAAGAATAGGTGCGGGTTGTCCACGCCCCTCTCAGCGGTGAAGAGCGCTACGCCAGAGAACACCTCGTGCGGGCGATCGGACAACTTGGCCAGCATGTTGAAGGCGTCCTCCTCGTCTTTGGGTTTTTCGAGGATCACGCCGTCCTGCACCACAACTGTATCACATCCAATCACAACCGTTGGGAGCTTATCGTCCTTGTCTCTGGACACGCGGTTTAAAACCTCTAGAGCCTTTTGCTTGGCGTTCTCGATCACATAGAGATCGGGTGTCGGGAACCGCTCCTTGGGAAGGTTTTCCTCGAAAGTGGATGGGATTACTTCGAAGGTGAGACCCTGTCATGAATTGAGGTCCAGAATGGATGGTGAGAAGACGATCTGTTGGTGCGCGAGAGGGGTACGAATTGCAACCCCTGTATAGACTATTAACGTACGCAGTCACGGAGAAGTTCCAGACGACGAGGACTCTGCGATGCGAGGATCACACGACGACTGCGGAGTCGGTTGGGCAAGGCTGACAACATGACACGATAAAAATGTTTTTGCTCCTGCTTGTGCTGATTATCAAATGATACAGAATTATGTGAGTGATGGTCATTTCTAAAATTTACACAGACGTTCGGTTTGGGTCATTTTGCTCAAATTATACCCAAAAATAAGCTTCTCTTACCAAAACAAAAAAATAATAAAAAAATAGCCACTGCAATCATCCTTATCATGAAAACACTTTAAAAAGGTCAAACACAGCCATGTTACCCGCTTATTTAATTCAGCGCCAAAAAAGGTCGAGTAGTAGTGCCCTACCATGGTGTCATTCAAAGGCTTGCGAGGAGAGATATCTCGCCTCGTCAGCAGCTTGACCGGCCATTAACACGCACAAAAAAATGTAGGCATACATGAGTAGAACCGAACTAAGCGCGGAGGGCACGCTTGTTGTCGTTTTGATCATAGTCATGACCATGCTCGTCGTCCGGGCAAGGGGTTTCAGGCGCTGGTGTTTCTGGGCATGGGGTCTCCGGTGGCGGTGTCTCTGGGCACGGTGTTTCCGGGGCCTCAGTGTCCGGACATGGCGTGGTGGGCGCCGGTGTTTCTGGGCATGGGGTCTCCGGTGGCGGTGTCTCTGGGCACGGTGTTTCCGGGGCCTCAGTGTCCGGACACGGCGTAGTTGGTGCCGGTGTTTCTGGGCATGGGGTCTCCGGTGGCGGTGTCTCTGGGCACGGTGTTTTCGGGGCCTCAGTGTCCGGACACGGCGTGGACGGAGCTGGAGTACCCGGGCATGGGGTGGTCGGTGCCGGGGTGGGGTAGTCGTCCTCGCCGCATTTGGTGGCAGCAGGAGTCACGTCAGGAGTATAGGACTCGTAGGTTGTCGGACACGGAGTAGCCGTGGTTCCAGAGACCGACGGGAAGACACAGCCCCACGTGTCTCCGAGCACGATGGCGCACTTAGCGTCCTCCTTGGCAGTGCACTGCTTGCCGTCGAAGGAGAAGAGGTACGAGTGGCAGTCAGCCGTAGCCACGTCGCCCTTCAGTGGGCACGCAGTGCCGGCAGGGGCTTTACCAGCACCGGAACAGATCGCGCCGCGTGACGACGGAATGGTATAGGTAGCATCGTACTGCACCGACACCGGCAGATCGTAGGTTGCCATGCCGGTTGAGCACAGTGAGGCGAGCACTATTGGGAGATGAAGGCGAACCATGGTCCAAAGTCCGTGCGGGAGGCAACGGTGCAGCTTGAAGTCGAAGTTTCAAGTTCGAAGAAGAGATCAACTGCTCGAAGGCGAGCAAATTGAAAAGTGAGCAGCAAGATGAGGAGGGCGGCTGGTCAATTTTTTGTGGGTTGTCTCTGAGTAATGGAGACCTTGAGTCTTGATATCCATGGATAGCTGAACCCATGAGTCACTCTGCCGCCGTTGCAGCAAGTCGCCGCTCTAGTAAGTCGCTGGCAGGCTATCAAGATTCGCCTGTCATGCCGCATTTGCTTCCAGGACTGGCGTGCTGTGAGAAACGGCTTGCGGCGTCTGGCGCTCTGACGGACAGTAGTAAAGCGGTATTGACTTGGACTTGTATGGTAATTGAAAGGGCGTCACCTTTGTTGAAGTTGTCAAGGCCTGCGTAGGCAGTGGATGCAAGACGCGCATTACTTCGAAGCAAAACGTTTTAGGCTGCAATCCGACCTGAAGCTCTACTAGTATAGCCGCCGCAACACTTGGTAGCAAGCGCTGTTGTCGCGCGGATATGGAGTCCAGGGCATTGCGTGCTTCGGGCACTCCGGATCTTACCCGCGCCTCCGGGGTCGAGGATTCGGACGTGCAGTACGACAATCTTTGAGCAGCTCACGAGCTGGGTGATGAGCTCAATATGATCAAGAGTCATAATCCATGATTCATGACTCATGAATCAAGACGCGTAATGGAAGTCAGGCGAACCCAATAGGTTCAAGAAACAGCGCGTGGATCAAAATTTTCACTGGGTGAACGTGAACAAAGTGCCTCCACGCAAGTGCTGCAACTTGCAACCGGCGAGTTTCATTTTATTTGCCTCATTGTAGTCATCGCGCTGAGGTGTCTGTGCTCCTCACGGCTTTGCTTAGTGGGCAGTACATGGGGCATGTTGTAGTCAGCAAAAGGCCAAACCCAAACAGCGATTTCAAGCGCCCAGACTCGTGTTGGCCTACCAGATTCTTTTTGATTAATTATCCGAACTATGCACTAGTTCAGCCTTGAAAAATGTAAGTGGGATGCATGCAGGATGTAGGTTCTATATCTTCTGTGCAATGTGGATGCAAGCACATCTAACGGCGGTACATTTGCTAGTAATCAGCATTTGTGAAATCTAAAAAGTTAGATACAATACATTCTCCTACTCCCGTAACATCACTATCGGAAAAAATATATGCCAGCGTACCAGCTTTTGATTTCTCATAATATTTTTTTGACTAGCGTAACTAGCAAGCCACTCAAAAAGCAGCAGCTGGCAACGCGTTTTGACAAAGAATAAATAACGCGGCGTACTCGCTGTACACGGACTGTATAGCCAGCTACACGGGTAAATAACAGTTAGGCGGTGTCTAATAGAAAGTGCTAACACGTAACTAGACAATGAAAACTACGGATTCTGCACTAAACTGGAGCGCCAAATTGTTTTTACCGATCTGTGATGATTGCTTCGACAAACTGGAGTGGAGGGGTTTATTTTATCCGGAATAACGGACGAGACTATTACGAATAATGCGCAACACCATAAAAAAGTAAATTGGTACAGCGTGCTCCCACGACAACAAACCTGCTTACAAGCAGTTAGCTAACATAGTACTTTCAGATTGTTAGTGTCTAGTAAATTTTACTAACAGATAAACGCCCTACACTAGTGGATGCATAAGTTTTAATAAACTTGTAGTGCATCGTCGCTGAAGTCTCTTGTTCTTTTAGCAAGAAGCATATTCGTGAAGTATGTTCGAACCCTCGAAGTCACATATAGCGCATTCACTGAAAACACCGAGATTATCGCCAATATGAATGGGTTTGCAGCCACGCGCACGGTCTAATGCGAGTTCGATATCAGCGATCTCGAGAAGCTCGTGCTGTCGAAGGACTGCGTGTTATACTACTGCGGCCGTGCTGACGATGTTCACATCACCCAGTAGGCTGTGGTCTCAACTGCATTTCAGCCCCACGGAATAGATGTGTGTAACGCATCGCTCTACACTCCCCTTTGATTGAGCTCAATTAAAACTTCAAACGCCGTGACACGTAAAGGCAACGATGTGATCAAAATTAGACCCGAACCTAGCAGCTACATGCATTGCTCTACCGTTGCGATCTAATAAACACGCCAAACTTGAGCAAAACTTTGTCGAACCTGGGAACGTACTCGTACACGTCTTTAGACAGCTTCTTACATAGTCCATCTTGGAGAGTTTTATAATTCCAATCCGCCTTCCTCCAGATTGCAAACTTCAGTTTTTGGGGTACAGGCAGCTTTAACGCAGCCTTACCCAGCTTGTCATACAAAGTCGTTGAGATCCATCTCTCTTCAGCGATAACGTCGTCATCGGTCGTTTTTTCCTCAAATACTATAAGCATACCCCATACCCAATACATTTTATCAAAAATGTCAGTAATTTTAGAGTTCGGAAAATATTAAGGAAAATCTCTTGAGGAAGTCTATGAGCAAGATGCGTCATACTGTCGATGGTTATAGAACCAGCAAACAGAAGACTCTGATATCAAACGGTTTTTACAAGGTAAGTTCCAAGATGGAGATGATAGCTATATCATGCGGTGGGGCAAACATAAGAACAAATCCGTAAAGCGGATTGTTGAAAATGATACCCAATATTTCAATTGGATGTGTAAAAATGAATACATCAAGAATAAATATCCATCATTGAAAGAAAACTTGAACGAATTTGGTGTAGAATTAAATTAATCGAATTATTATTTTTTGTCTGAAATCTCCATTGTTCTCATCGTTGGGTACTATCCCCGGGTATGGTTTCCTTATCCCAAGGTATTCCAGTCTTATACCTGGGTATGGTTTCCTCATCCCGAGGCATTCCGTTCTTATTCATGGGGATGACATACTTATCCATGGGTATGCCATCTCCAGGTACTTAGGCAAACGTCGCAACGCTGAGTAGTTCGTATACTTATACTGGATCGATTAGTCTTTTAACAACTCCTTCGTTTTTGCTCGAACGGACATCTACTCGGCCGACTGCTCTTTTAACAACGCTTTCTTCTTAGCTCGAACATGTTCAATATCATCGTTGACTTCTTGAAGATCATATTTTGTGTAGCTGCCGTCTGGTGCGTTCATAATCCGCTCTCGTAGTGAAAGCAGAGAGCTCAACGTGGAGCCAAGCTGAGCAAAGCAGCAGTCTATCTCCAATGCCTCAGCAGAGTTGTTGCTACTCCGGATCGTCTCCAAAATTTCTAACACCATATCATCTTTGCTAGGGCTGGACCTGGATCGGGTGCACTTCCTCTTGGGCTCACTTGAACTCTCGCTTTCGCTGTCACTGCTTGTATCCATGGTTTGCAGCCGGGCGCGTTTAGGAAGCGTGCCTTCTACAGTCTCCAATACCCCGGGCTTGATGATTAGTCACTCGTGCATGTACAGAACGTCGATCTTCCCGGAACAAAAGGAGAAAAAGTCGTTGTCGTGTGTATCTGACAC
>NW_008648989.1:1534190-1558818 GCF_000247585.1 Phytophthora nicotianae INRA-310 | reverse complement strand
AGAACATACTGGGTATTCAAAAGTTCGGTCACTTGCGCATCAACGAGACCAATAGCCTGGTCAATTGAATCTATGACAACGCTCTTCTCCGACAAGAAGTCGCTCAAGTTGCCATCCAAGTAGTAGTTGATATTGTGTTCGGTCCATATAAAATGCGCCCCAACAGATTTCAAACCCAGCTTGGACCAAAAGGGCACTAGACAACGCCTCAGTACAGGACCGTCGTCGTTCTTCTTTGGATACTGAACAGACGTTGCAAGTAATCGGAACCGCGCCAGCCGTCCAAAGTTGGCTTTGACGTCGTCGTGCGTGAACCCATCCAGGCACAATTCAACCGCTATGCCAAGCAAATGGTCAACTTTTTTTTACTTCCAACACGTTCTCTCGCCGGTATTGCTTGCCCTTTGCATCAAGGTACAGCATGGAGAATCCTTCCTTTTTCAGCTTCCGAAACAAGACGACGCGTTTCTGTTGACGCAACGTCATGAAGAACGCAAACAACACGACCATCATGCTCTCCCCAACACCAGGTGTCCCCACAAACACAGTGCTGAGCTGCTTTTCCATACGGTCGTTGAATATCTTGATGATGCCCTGCTTTTCCTTCCGAACATAGAACCAAGCGGGAAAATCCGGCTCGACGTGGCGAATGTCGAGTGCGATGCCACCAATTTGCCACATGTCGATATCCAAGGTGGCTGCAATTGAATTCATCCTCTCAACCTCGATGACAGTCAATGATCTGGCCTTCTTGCGTGCCCGTTGCTCATCCCATTGCTCCTGATCAACTTCCGGAACCATCACCAACACGTGGATTTCCCCTTCGTTTGGCTCAAAGCTGTCTCCAAAGTTCTTCGGGTTCTTGATCCACAACAACGGATCCATGTGCGTAAAGCCTTCCGGGTGTCCATGTTCATCGAGCGTCACAGCTTCCGCGCCGCTTCTATCGAGCCAGTTGTCGTCGCCCTTCCTGGCGAGGAACAGCTGCAGCTTGCTCGCAGCGAAGTAATACTTCTGATTCTCCGCGATCTTGTCTTTCAAGTCTCCCACGACTCGCTCGCATCGATCGTCACGGGGAACGCGTTTCCCTTCACTCCAACGAGCGCACAGAACAGGTTCACCATGCTTCCAATTCCTTTCTGTGAGCGAGGACGTTCTCTCTCATATTTCAGCCACTCAAATGGTGCGATCCACTGTTGGGTTTTTGACTTCACTCATCTGGGTGATTGAACAACTGTAGATATAAAATATATTTATTTATATAGACACAAAAAGCATGGATATTTTGTATCTATCCGACACCGATGATACTGGTTATGTTGAAGATGATAAGCTTCATGAACCGATAGATACCGATAGTACCGATAAGACCGATAATGTCGATTTTGAAGATATTAGACTAAATTATTCAAAAATAAATAAGCATACAGGATCAGACATAATAAAAATTTGCGAAGAAATTGACTTGATTTGTGCAAGTATATATCAGTGTCGGAATATCAACTTTAGATTCACTAACTAGGAAAAACGCGTATTTTGTCGTATCCATCGTAATATTTGAACACAACGCCATCAATTTTATCGTTTCGAATATTCTCAACAATTGCTTTATGCAACATTCGATTATGTCCAATATCAATGCACCATTGTTTGTATCTGGTATATAATATTGTTAATGGGATTTCCAGATAATCTCCTTTACTGACAAAACCATTTTTGAGTAGAGCTTCTCTATCTTTTGTGAAAATCTCTTCTTTGAAATAGTTTGATAAGGATGATTCAACTTTTTTTTTTTTAGCTAATTTAAAACGCAAAACCTCCAATTATTTTATTATCGATTCTATTATCTTTTGGAGTAACCTCGTCAACTCCAGTTCCTCTATAATGTCTGATTCTATTCATGATGGTTATTTATTAAGATAATCAAATTTCTGTATTTAAATCGTAAAAATTTCTGAATAAATCAGGTCGATTGTGTTGTTTACTATAAACGTACAGCATACTCCACAAACCACAAAAATTATCATAGCTCCCTCGAAACTGTTTGTCATTAGATTTCATAGCACCAAGAATTCTCGGTGGTCCAATACTCATCGGATCAAAGTATTCATCGTTGCACATACAAACCCATGTCCAACTCTTGGATTCAATCGCAGTAATATAATGTAGCTTCCGTTACCTAATGGAGCTCGAACATTTCTAAAATCAACAATACCATCGATATGAACATTCAGCTGACTTGCGAGTTCTTGTAGTTCATTAGCGGTCGATTCGCCCAATTTATTTATTTATTTAATTTTAAAATCATTATCTGATGTTTATATAAGGCTAATCATAATAAAGGCACCAACTTACAATTTCAATAATGAGTGATAGCACACAATTAGCAGATTCGTTTTTATATGCCTCGACGACTAGCCCTGATCCGATTATCAGTATCAGCAAAGACAACGTGTTGTTAGCGTTGTTGATGATAACAATGGTTCGTATCAATCAGGAACAGTTATCATTAATGCAACTTCGCAATTAAATGGCGCTACTGGCTATGGAAGTCTTCGAGATTCATATATAGTAGTTCCATACGTAGTAACGGCTAAAACTACTTCTGCAAGTGCCCTTAATGTAGTTTTAAATCGGGATTAAATGCTGGTGTATGGAATATTGTTAATAAATTAGCGGTTGAAATTAACGGCAAAAGTGTCATTACGAGCAATGACTATAAACATTATTGGAACATTTTTTTCTCGGCGCCTATGAGGCATGGGAAGTCGTCGCTTGAGGCTTGGCTTGGGTTCATAACCTATGGCTCGGTAGGCAGGTCGATAGCAAGGAGAGAAGAAGAAGTTTTAAATGGAGACGTCAAAAGATGAAGTGAGCACTTTATTAGTCTTACGCAGCCCCTAGTAGCTGCACACCAGCCATTAGTATTAGTATAGTTTAAGCCAGTCATAGCGGTTTAAACAGGACCTCATAAATCTCATTATAGAGATTAGTTCAAGGTAATCATATTGTTTAGAGGCTACTTCAACAGGTAGTAGTAGAAAGTAGGAAACACTAAGACATGTATGTGCCGAGGCTCCGCCAGCGGCAGATGACAGTGATGGACTTGGTCGGAGGCTGCACTTGCTCTTCAGGAGGCAAGTTCTCGAGTGAGTGCAGCTTCGTGCCAATAGCACCACCGCACCAGCAGTAAGTTGTATTACCACTCAGTATCAATAGTTCAAGTACATCTATACTAACGCTAAGTCTTGATCATGAAGTTGTGCAAGTCCACGCGTCGACTGCACAAGCCAGCACACAACAGGCCGACGCAGTCGTCCATCGAGTAGCTGCAATCTTCACGTGCCATTGTGAAGATCCGCAGGATCTGCACTTACAGCACATTGTATCTCACACCTCACGCGCGACAAGCGTCCTCCGCGCTTATTCTTGACTCATCAACGCATACATTCATCCGGCTAAGCGCTAGTTGCGTGTCAGCGGAGTGCCCTCTTTTCTGTAGAAGGCGCTTCGGGGTGTAGAAACTTCCGAACGTGGCCGCTTTCTCTGCGGCATTTTCTCCAAATAAGGCGCGTGGTCCTCAAGCGACATTTTTGCGGCTGTCGGCGCTTCGTCTTTTGCGTGCTTGAGGGATCGGTGCTCATAGTCGGTTGTCTCGTCGAAGCTCACCTCCTGGTAGGTATGGGTGTTTAGACTGCAATGATGAAAGTAGGTAGCTGAAATCAATGGCATAACTACAAACAGGGTCAGCGAGGGGCCAACAATCGATTTTGCTGCAAGGCGATACTTTTCATTAACGATATTAATGCATCTGCTTTGGTGACTGCTTCTTGAAAGCGTTCCTCTTGTTGATCGCATGTCATGCACCTAGTCGAAGTGTGTAGTGTGTCTAGGTCAATGATGCGGTGAGGACAATATCTTCTCGAGATCGAAATCTTGATAGCGCGACGTATGTAAACGATGCGCTGGGAATAGCGAGCGAGTGGAAAACAGTTTTCTCGCAAGTAAATTCCTCAATTTTGTGAACTGTAATGACGCTTGCCAGACGTAATGGAATGCCTTCACGAAAAACAGTTAAATCACTAGTTTTCTTGCCAACTAACCTTTCTTGGTATTAGCGATTTCCGGTAAGAAAGAATGCCCTCCTTACACGTCTAACATCTGAACTAGTATTATTGTTAGCACTATATATAAAGTCGTATATAATACCATTTGTGCCATTACGAAGCCGGAAGATTGTTCCATATTGACAGTTAGGGTGACCGGAGCTCCGACGGCAATGTCAATGTGTCTTTCTAAAGTCTGTCTCTGTCTGCATTGGCACATTCTGTTTCTTCCAGCAAAGCGTTTATTGAAGCTGGTGACACTTTCCACTGCTGAGCTAGTCGATTCAATTTGACTCTGTGCTTGGCGTGAATAAGAATAATCTTTTGCCGTTCATTTTTTATAGATTATCTAGATTTTGACTATTTGCTTTTGCTACATCTGCGTTAGGGTAGACAATATGCTTTGCTTCAGTAAACCGTCCAGGTATTTCTTTTTCTACACAGTATCTAGAGTTGAATAAGTCAACTTTGGCTTGAGTAGGACATTTGGAGCGAAGCCGTCACAAGGCATCGGGCCATTCGAGGTCTGCCTTGCCTCTTTTTTTTACTAGTGAGTGTGCAAACAATCGGGATGATTTGCCATAATTCGCGACCGCGAAGCTGCGTGTGGCTGTTAATTTCCGAATTAGGAGTCGATAATGCGTAAGGTATCCCGGGATCAAGTTGCGCACGGTCTCCACTAAAGACGATGTCTCGGCCACCAAATACAAGAAGGCTACAGCGAGGCCATATCTCGCGTATTCGCCGGTCTATCCAGTGCCATTTACCGCAGGATATTACACTAAACTCGTCAACAATAACAAGATGAATGCCATTGTATTGCTCCTGAAGCCGTTTTAATGTTTCAGGTCCTCCGTTTTGAGTGTTAAAGATACGTTTGGAGTAGAGCAAGCTTTTCGAGCGAAAGGCGCTAGCTCTAAAGCAGAACAAATCGTTTCCTTTGATGTCAAACGCTGCAGCACCTTAATGGGCTAGCACAAGCACGCGTTTTGACGTTCGTCTGCTAGCGGTATGCTCGGAAAACACGTTGTGTACATTAATAACTACTTTCACCTCACGAAAATGATTGGTATATTTAGTTTTTGTAGGTGGAGATAATGATTTGGTATACTAACACGTCAAAATGCTATTTGTCAGAAGTATCAATTTCGACGAAAGGATCGCCTCCTACAGCTTCAAGCGCAGTCGCAAAAAGACGTTTTGCGCATGCTAGTACTTCTGGAAGCTTGGCTTCACGCCGCAACTTCCGCTTTCCTATGTGCGGTAAAATGTATTCGTTTCCACCTTTGGTCTGTAAAATGCACAACATGACACTCTGCAGAGTCAGAAAAACATCGTTTAGAGTAGTATGTGGCAATGCATCGAAAGCTGACACGACTGCAGCTATCAAATCGTCAACACAGTAAAGTGGGGTGTTAATCTGAATGGTCTAGATCGACGAGAAAAACCCGAGATCGCACATTTAGGTCCGGTGAATTGGGTGGCTGACAGAACATACGAATGTTCCATCCATCGGCAGTCCCAGCTGCCACGATTTCGGAGTCGTGCGGGGAGACGTGGGGCTTGGCGTTATCTTGCTGAATCAGAATGAGCTTGTCTTGCTCTTGTGCGGGCCACTTCCGCTTGATTGTGGGTATGACCTCCTTCAGCAAAAACTCCTTGATGACGTCTCGGTCGATAGACGCGATATTCCTCGTGAAAACTGTCCCTGCTGGGCGGTTAGCGTTGTTTCGTTGAGTGGTATAGTCCTCGACTAGAGGCCAGATCCCAAGCTTGCCATCAAACATGGTTTTACGATGGTAGTCGCATCTGTACAGAGACCATTTTTGTATCTTTCCATATAACAGTTTATCAAATCTCGTAGGTTTTACCTCGGGAAGGCAACTGCTGCCAGAAACATAGTCTTGGGGATGAATCGTTTGCTTCGGCGGTGGCGCTCTGGCAGTTCTTCATCGGGGGGGGGGGGAACCAAGAAGGTACGCTCATCGATGTCCTCGTTAAACCACTTTTCATCTATGTGAACCATACCGTACATATTTTCGAACTGATACGTCTGCTCGTCGATGAACGTGAGAGTGTGCATCATGCGCTGAATTTGTTGTCGTCACTAAGCAGAGGCTTTGTACGTCATGAACGCCGTGCGAGGTGTCCCGCATCAAGCAGCGCACGTATCGGCCACGCAAAGAACCCAATCCGAGCCGCCGTTGCTGCCACACGGTGGCGGTCAAAGATGGGTACTTCCTTGAGCTTTGCCGACAGTTTGGAGCGGTCGTACGGCTTCCACCCTGAGTTTCCTTTGATTCTGCTTTCAGGGGCCCCATCCGCGATTCCTAGTGCTACGTTCTCCCCGTAGCGGCCCCAAATGCGCTTGATACTAAGCCAATGACAGCCGTAATCCTTGGCGATCTCGGTAAATGTGCCATGAGGCACTTTGCCGTCTCTACAATTAAAAAGAAGATCGTTAATGATTGCACGCCTTTGGGCATCGGTTAAATTGCCCTTGGGAATAGTTGAGGTTGTGTAGCGCGCGAAGTTGTAGCTCAGCGGGATATTGAAAACTGAATGCGTCGGAGTAAGCCGCGTAAACCATCTAGCCCTGTCAATTCTGAACGAACGAAAGCAAACCAGACATAATTGGAAAGTTCTAATCGCGTAGTTTCGATTAAACCAATCAACATCCTTTTCTGTTAAGTTTAGCAGGAGTTATCGAACGTTTTGTGCGAATAGACCAATCATTTCGTGTGGAGGAAGTATATGTTTATCAGTCAGCTTTTCCCGCTTCCGCCTTCACCATGTAATATCATATGTATGGGCTCGAAGATAGAACAATTAATGAAGCGCGGAAGCGGGCGCGAGGTTGAGCCATAGCGAATGTAAAAAGGGATCCACTGCGATTCATGCATCGACGCAACCTTATAATTTCAATTGGCGTCTAGGATAGGATATTAGTAGTGGCTGCTCGGTGTCTCTGTACTGTTCCCGAATTTGCAACATTGACGTGCATATTGCTACATTTGAAGCCGCGGCTTAACGTGTGTGCAAACAAATCTGTTTGCTCTATCAACGTCTTCATAGTACACTCTCGCTTTCTTGGCCACCGAACGCTTGCTAGCTTAGCTGTGACCCCAGCATCAGTTTCATTATGAGCATTTTTATCTGACGCCACGAGTTGATTCTCATCAAATTCTTGTTCTGGACTTATAAAAGACGTATTTTGAAGGTGGCAATGTCGTACAGACTTTAGTATCAATAGATTGTTTTAAAGCATTGAGGCCTCTTTGGCGATTATGTTTAAGATTGGACTCCTTTTGAAGCTCGCTTTCAAGAGCACTTTGCTGTTCTCGTTCGAACATTGCGACCCACTCGTCATCAGTCTGTTGTAGGTCAGTTAGCGAACGCCACGGTTTATGGAGAAATAGCTCAGCAAAACAAAAGTTTGCATTGTTGGATGGGGTGCAAACCAAGGTGTCGCTCTGATTACAGTCGATTTATTGCGAACCTTTATATAGCCGTTACTGTATCTCATTTCCAATGATCGTTTTCCGTTTTCGTAGCGGAGACGCTGTCTAACAACGCGAGTTTTCCTGCGGAAGACGTCCATTCGCTTCAGCTTGCAATCGTAGGCTTTGAAGTGGGGTGGCATGAACCCATCGATGAGTGTAAGGCGAGTTCCGCGATTTTTTGCAAGGCACTCTACTGCCAACGCGCACATAATAATTAAGAAGTACACTGTCTTCGCCGGCATCTTGGCCCTGGCAAAATTGCGCGTCTCCTTCACGAAAACGAATATGTCCGTTTCTTCCTCTGTCACTTGCTGACGAATCCCTCTGCGACTTCGGCCAACAGTTCCCCATTGTGAATTCTTTATTAAGCAAGGAAAATAAACAAAATAAAACACGCCAACGTTCATTATACATTCTTATCATTTATTTATTCGTTAATACAATTTCCTGTACGGTTCCATGGCTGTGTAAGCTTTGTTGAAGGCAAGTGTAACGGAGGTTGCCTGTGGAACCAGCATTAGCTAGGATCGTAGGCTAAACTGCCTTGTCACAACTCTGTCTAATCCTTTTTTTTTTGCTGCGTCACATTGAAGCATGTCCCCCAGACGTGAGGCACCCAAGCACATGGATTTTCCACACACTCGCGCGGAGCCAAAGCCGTCTCAGCAGCGAGTCGTCCGCACCATGCCACAACTCGACGCCAATGCGCTAAACAGTCGCCGTCCACTGCTTCTGCGTGGAGCGCACTACCATGGCCAACACTGCTCCACATCACTACGCTACATCACCGCCACCCGTTGCCTATCGATATAGCACCCACCGCAGCCAATGCAGACATTGCAACGTGGCACCTTTCTCGTAATACGCCGTTCCACGTAGAGCACCCCACGAAAGCAAATACTGGTACTGCCGCGTGGCTCCTTAGTCGTGCACTGCACCACTTCGCTTTCTTGCTGTGAATGTTCTAGTCTGACTTTTTACCAACTGCCGTTCTTACGAGCTCCATAAGAGATGACAGGTATTGTTCCTTTATTAGAGGCTCTAAGGATATCAAAAATGCACATAAAAAGTTGCGTTTTGAGCCTTTTCCTAGTTCTTCCATACAAAGCGATCATTTCCCACTTCATAAAAAACATAGATTTTAGTGCATTTCAGATAAACAATTTCATATCAAATGAAAGCTTCAGTGCGGCTGCTAATTGATGCACCTAATACCACCTTCAAATAACGGTCAAAATGCCGCTAAACAGAAGTTTTTCGCAAGTTTTTGCCCCAGCGGGTGCTATTATAAACTCACACCCTAATCCATTTCGAAAAATGATACCGACCCTTCGTAAGTACTAAATCAAAAGAGCAAATATGAGTCGTAATAAGAGCTAAATCAGAGAGCTCATTTGAGGAAGGGGACTGTGTCTCAACACGTATAGCAATGTGACGATTACTTATCTAGAAATCGCATACAAACTTATGCGACCTCTACAGTACCCCTCCGGAGTGCATAGATACAAAAATACAAACGATGGGTATTGTAGTGAGAGGCAGCTAACTATGAAAATATCCAATTATATATTGTACGCGCAAAGATCGGATTACTTTTTCTTCAAAGCTGGTATGGGAACGGAAACCATAGGTTAGACCACGATTTTCTTAAAGCTGATTACTGGCGCTTTCTTTCCGTATAGTGCTTCTTGTGCTAAAGAGTGCTCATCTTATATATTCTGTCCAATCACAACATTTAGCCGATTTGGTTCTCTACTGTGAACTAGGCTGATTTTATCTGTCGGATATAAGAGTTGCCGGACGGAAGAAGCATTATACGAAACGTTCAGATCTTCGAAAAAAGACCTTGAAAGATCACAATAAGATTATGGTTTTCCTTTAAAAAAAAAAAACTTCATGAGCCGTTACACGATGCCGCTGCTTTAATCATCACAGCGACTCCCCGAGAGCTAGAGGCCAATTTGGCAACCGCCAAGGCAGCGATGGATGGTAGAGATGATGGCGAAA
Source organism: Phytophthora nicotianae INRA-310 (assembly GCF_000247585.1). Taxonomy (NCBI): domain Eukaryota; phylum Oomycota; class Peronosporomycetes; order Peronosporales; family Peronosporaceae; genus Phytophthora; species Phytophthora nicotianae. The sequence goes on along the minus strand of NW_008648989.1, from coordinate 1,549,202 downwards.
GTCGCGATGGAGCTAAGCGGCGTGGCGTATCGATTGGACCCCAAGCGAACCAGATCCTGCAGCGTTTGTACGAGCCAAATCTAGGACCTGGATCCCCTGCCGATGACCGAAATCCCTTGTCACCTGTAAAGCGATCTGCTCCGACGCGAAACGCAGTTCTAAAACCTAAATTCCAGACTCGAATGAAAAAGAACGCGAGCGTAGCGACGATCCTTAACAGCGTGCCAGCACGAACACGAGCTGGAGTACCCACACCCATCTCATCAGGTATCACTCCTCTATCAACCTCTGCAAGTATGATGAGTTTGCCGCCTGGAGTGATACACCCAAGCCTCCATAAGGCATCTGAGAGAATCAGAACCCTTCAGGATAAAACTCACATTTCTAGTACAATAACCCGGTCATCAACACTAGCAGAAGAGAGAAACCAGAGTGGAGGAGAGTCTGGCTCGTATGCTTGTCTCTCGCCTGCTTCAAAAGCTGCTCAACGCAAGAGTCTCGCAACCGAGTCGTCGTTTACTGCGTCGCTAAATCTGGATCCCAGATATCTGAAAGAATTCAAATCTGGCAACTTTTTGTATCTTCGTAAAAAGAAAAACACAGATCTGGTCATGTACGCACTCGAAGTTGTAGAGCATTTCGAAGTGGATCGTTCGGACTACTACACGATGAGTTTAGAAGGTGTGACGCACTTTACTACGGAACATTCCGAATTCTGGACTTTGGACAAATGGGAGACGGAATACTCGAGATTCATGAAGATGCTGGCTATTCCGTTCTTCCAGAAGTATAAAATGTGGAAGAACTTTAACATGTGGAAGACCTCAGTGCGTACATTCAAGATGCGCAACGCCAAAAAGGCTCTAAACGAGCGGCTTTTCCTGTTAGCCCCCAGTCTTCAGTCGACATTACTGGGTCTGCGTTCTCTTTGTTTGGATGTCACTAAACTTGAATTGATCCATTTCAGTAATCGCCAGACGTATTCCTTGCGCGATTTCGAGTTGGAACAGCAGAAGACGCGCACTCAAGTTACTCAACAACTCGCGAGTTTCTCTGCAAAGTCGTTGCAAATGTGCGTCAAGGCCTGTGACGACGTTATCGACAGCTTTTTAGTGGCCAACAAAATATCCGCGGACCACAAAATGACCTTCATGGAACGAGCTGCGTTGCGCAAACAATGCCGCACACTCACGAGTTTTTTGCGCCTAGCAGATTTTCTAACCATCGACGCAACTATCCAACTCACCATTCGCTCCTTCCAGCAACTTTACGGGATTCTCGCAGCTGGGAAAGCGCAACTTACTGGAACTGCTACGTCTGTACCAGAAACTAAGCAACCGACTGGAAATATCCAAGCAAACAGTAAAAATCCAGGAAAATCTGGCCAAACGAATACCTCGCCATTCACCGCTATCTTCGCCGTAGCAGTAGAGATGGATCCTGTTACTTCTGCTTTGAATGCCACTCCAAACCACGACGCATGGAACGGAGCGCTCCAACGAGCACTGAAAGAAGCTTTACGTATGGTGGAGACTCCGGCGCGACATCTCGGCCACGAATCTCTGGCTCCGTACACTACAGCGAGTGCTGAAGACGAAGGCAAAGACGTCTGGTCGGTTGAGCAACTTAACGTGGCGTTGATATTGAATGAAGATGCCAAGTTCAGTATACTTACAAACGATATTTTCGTGGCTTTGGATGAAGCATTCGAAGCTGTAGAGGATTATATGGACGTGTTCACTCCGTTCCACCAGATTTATTCGGAAAATGAAGGCCAAGTGACGCATCTGATGGAAACTTATGCAGACGCACCTTTGGATTTTTTCTCAGAATCTGTAGAGAAGTACAGATCCCAAGGTCAGTCGTTCACTGAAATCCCTGACGCTGCGACGGTTGGGATTTTTCGAGTCGATTCTTCCGAGTTTAAAAGTCGACTGCTGCCGAATCCAGAGAAATGTATCCTCGGAATCCGTGCTTTAATCCCGAAACTTATGAAGAAAACCAGCGCGGAATTACTCGAGACTCTCAACGATTTATCCCCCGTGGCTTTTTCCACGCCGTCTACACCTGACGCATTTGTGAATAAAGTGGTGCATATGACCAAAGTTGGTACCATGCTTCCAGATTTAAGAAACCGATACCGTCGAGTCTATGAGATGGGAGTTCTGATGGATAATTACGATTGGCGAGTCCCGGATGATATTAAAGAGGATATTATCCTCATGAAGGAAGGTGTATTAAGTCTAGAGGGGACGGTGACTAGATTTGAAGGGGAGATCGACTCAGAAACAGCGCGCTTCTCACAGATTATTCTGGATAGTATCGCGCCGTTGAATCGGAATGCTCAAATGTTGCTTGAAAAGCTGGATCATCCCAAGCTGTCGACGATTAAAACGCCAATGAATGAGGCGCTTTCGTTCCTTGGAGCGCAAGAAGATTCGCTCAATCAACTCGTCGAAGAATCTAAAATGCTCGCCATGTTTCAAACACAATTGAAACAAACAGTGAGCGAATTTAACGAAATCAACGAAGTAGCAGCGCATTTCGAGTTGAAAATGAAGCTTTGGAGTGGTCTGGATGCGTGGCAGAAGCTCGCAGTCTCATACTCGGACACCATCTTCGACGACATCGACGTAGCTGCCATTAGTAAACAAGTGCAGATGTACGTAAAAGTGGCGTACCAAGCACAGAAGCAGCTCCCGGGGAACGAAGCTGCTGATTTACTGCAACGAGAAGTGGAGAAATTTAAGCTTGTACTCCCCGTTGTGACGGATTTACGCTCCCCATCGTTAAAAGACCGACACTGGAAGCAAATCCACGATGCTTTAGGGTTCCAGATGAAAGGAGAGAGCAGCATGACGTTGGGTGGATTAATTGAAAGAAACGTGATGAAACACGGCGAAACTATCAGCGCTGCGGCTGTGTCTGCTCAACAAGAAGCTGTGCTCGAAGAAATGCTGAAAAAGGTGACGGATGCTTGGGCTACGACCGAGTTTGAGGTCAAACCGTACAAAGAATCCAAGGATGTTTTCGTCCTGGGGAGTGTCGAGGAAGTCACTGCCAAACTGGATGATTCGATCGTGACAATTAGTACAATTATGGGTTCTAGATTTATCGGTGCCATTCAAGAAGAAGTGGAAGGCTGGAGGAAGAAGCTCGTGACGCTGCAGGAAACGTTGGACGAGTGGCTGTTGGTACAGAAGAATTGGATGTATCTGGAGAATATCTTCTCGGCGCCGGATATTCAGCGTCAATTACCGGATGCATCCAAGATTTTCAGTCACGTGGATGCGTCCTGGAAGACAATAATGCGTCGTACGAATGAGAATCCGCACGTGTTAACGTCGGGAACATTTCCAGGTATCAAGGAGACGTTGCTGCAGCACAACGTGCATCTGGATAAAATCCAGAAAAATCTGGAGGATTATCTCGAGACGAAACGGATGGCATTTCCTAGATTTTACTTTTTATCCAACGATGAATTACTGGAAATCCTCGCACAGTCGAAAAATCCACAAGCAGTGCAGCCGCATCTTCGCAAATGTTTTGAAAATCTGGTCAAATTAGACTTTGGAGATATTCCTGGTAGTGTGGATATGATCGCCATGTACTCGTCCGAGAACGAGCGAGTTCCGCTTGGTAAAAATCTAAAAGCACGAGGAAACGTCGAAGACTGGTTAAAAGCCCTGGAAGTGAGTATGAAACAGTCAATCTACAAGTTAATGAAGGCTGGATTACTCGACTACGACACTAAACAGCGCTCCGTATGGGTCTGTGACCATCCTGGTCAAGTCGTGGCTACTGTGGCTCAGATGACCTGGGCAAGAAGCACCGAAGAAGCGCTTAACAGCAGTAATCCAGTCGAAGAAATGCACGCTTGGTACAAGCGCAATTTGTACGAATTGAACGAGCTTATCGTGAAAATCCGTGGAGACCTCAGCTCTTTAGAACGTAAGGTTATCGTGGCTTTGGTGACTACAGATGTACATGCCCGAGATATCGTGGAGAGTCTGTGGACCGAGAAAGTGGATTCTGTCGGGAATTTTATCTGGCAGCAGCAGCTTCGTTACTATTGGGATGTGCAGGCCGATGACGTCCTTATTCGGCACTCGGATTCTGTTATCCAGTATGGATACGAGTACATGGGTGCTACGTCACGCTTAGTGATCACACCGCTTACTGATCGTTGCTGGATGACGCTAACAGGAGCCTACGGGATGAAACTTGGCGCAGCTCCTGCAGGTCCTGCAGGAACCGGCAAAACCGAGAGTAGTAAAGATCTGGCAAAAGCGATGGCTATCCAGTGTGTTGTGTTTAACTGTAGTGACCAGATCGACTATAAAATGATGGGTAAACTGTTCCGAGGCCTCGCTCAGGCCGGAAACTGGACGTGTTTGGATGAGTTCAACCGTATCGACATCGAAGTTTTATCCGTGGTGGCTCAGCAGCTGCTTATCCTGCGTGAAGGACGCATTCAGGGTAAAGAGCACATTAACTTTATGGGGATAGAAATCTTACTTAAAGACCACCACGTTATCGTGACTATGAATCCTGGATATGCTGGTCGTACGGAACTTCCGGATAATCTTAAGGTGTGTTTCCGACCGGTGTCTATGATGGTGCCGGATTACGCGCTTATCGCGGAGATTATGCTGTTTGCTGAGGGATTCGGTGACGCACGTACACTGTCTCGTAAGATGTGTAAGCTGTATATCCTCTGCAGTGAGCAGCTCTCACAGCAACCACACTACGACTACGGTCTTCGCGCTGTAAAATCCGTGCTGGTTATGGCTGGTTCGCTGAAACGTGCAAATCCGGATTTGAACGAAGACGTCACGTTAATTCGCGCTCTAAGAGACAGCAACATCCCCAAGTTTTTAGCCGATGATTTACCACTGTTCCACGCTATTGTACTCGATTTATTCCCTGGTACAGACATCCCTCCCAACGACTACGGAGAGTTGCAAGCTTCGCTGGAGGAAGAAATCACTAAAGCAGGGTTACAAAAAGTGCCTACGTATATTACAAAAGTCATTCAACTCTTCGATATTTTCAACGTTCGCTTCGGAGGAACGCTGGTTGGACCCACCGGAGCTGGTAAAACCTCGTGTTATCGTACACTTCAGTCCACTATGACGTCGCTGCGTACCAAAGGGTCAAAGAATCCGGTATACCAGACTGTACACGCTCGTGTTTTAAACCCGAAGTGTATTTCCATGGGCGAATTATACGGTGAATTCAACGAAGCCACCCAGGAATGGCACGATGGCTTAGCCTCTACGATCATGCGGGAAGCTGTAGCAGACGAAACTTCGGACGTGAAATGGACGGTATTCGACGGACCTATTGACGCTCTGTGGATCGAAAACATGAACACAGTGCTAGATGATAACATGACGTTGTGTCTTGCCAATGGTGAGCGGATTAAGCTCAAAAGTGAGATGAAAATGCTGTTCGAAGTTATGGATCTAGCAGTGGCTTCACCTGCGACTGTGAGTCGAATTGGTGTGGTCTACATGACAGCTACAGATCTAGGCTGGATGCCGTTCGTCAAGACGTGGATGGAGAAGGAACTACCAACGGATTTCCCACCTGACGGACTTAAAAGACTGGATTTCCTCATCACAAGTTACGTGGAAAAATGCATCCAATTCGTCCGTAGAAAAAGCTTTGAACTGGTCCCGACAGTGGATATGAACCTCGCAACTAGTCTGTGTCGCTTGTTTGCGTGTTTGTTCAGCTCTGCCAATGGAGTGAATTACTTAACGATGAAGAACGAAGAGATGCTGGAACTGTTGGATAAAGTATTCGCTTTTTCTCTCTTCTGGTCTGTAGGTGCGACTATGACGGTGGATACGCACGAGCAGTTCGATAACTTCGCACGAGAATTAATGACCGATGCTAAGCTGAATATCCCCAATGCTGGACTGGTTTTTGACTATTTCGTTGATGTTGAGCAAGCCAAATTCCGCGCTTGGAGTGAAGTTGTCCCAAAATTTGTGTACAATAACCAAATTCCTTACTTCAAAATGACAGTCGCGACGCCTGATTCCGTTCGATTTACCTTCTTATTACGCACTTTAACCGCAGCAAAGCGACCAGCATACGTCACCGGAGTCACAGGAACGGGTAAGACTGTGATTGTCCAGGATTTACTGCAAGAATTAACGTCTGGGCCTATGATTCCAACTGGAGATAATGGTGAAAATGGTGAGAATTCATCGGCTCCAGCGTCAAATTTCATGACAATTTTCATCAATTTCTCGGCGCAAACATCGTCTCTAGTCACACAATTGACGATTGAGAATAAACTCGAGAAGAAACGTAAAAATCTACTGGGGCCAGTAGCTGGAAAAAGAATGATTATCTTTGTAGACGACGTGAACCTCCCAGCTGTTGAGGAATATGGCGCTCAAGCTCCTATCGAATTATTGCGTCAATTTCTGGATTTTGGTGGATTTTACGACCGCGATAAATTATTCTGGAAAGATATGGCAGATACAATGTTACTTGCAGCTGCTGCTCCCGCTGGAGGAGGCCGATCGCACTGTACACCTCGCTTTGTTCGACACTTCCACGTCTTGAGTATGTACCCAGCAGGTGAGACGTCTTTGAAACTCATTTTTGCATCAATTCTCGGAGGTTTTCTGGAAAAATTCGCGCCATCCGTGAAAGCCATGAAGGACGGGATAATATCCAGTGTCATTGAAATTTATAACCGCGTTACACTTGAGTTATTACCCACGCCGAATAAATTTCACTACACTTTCAATCTTCGCGATGTTTCGAAAGTTTTCCAGGGGATTCTCATGATCACGCCGTCGAAATGTCCAGATGCAGACTCGATGAACCGTTTGTGGGTCCACGAGGCTTCACGAGTGTTCCAAGACCGTCTAATTAACGCCAGTGACCAAACGTGGTTCGAAGAGCTCGTATGTTCGTTATTACAGCGTTTTTTCAATTGTAACTGGTCACGAGAGGCGCTTTTCCACTCTCCATGTCCTCTGACATTCGGCGATTTCTTCAAACCAGGAACGCCCACGCCCTTGTACGAATACTGCAACGACGTGACCAAAGTTACGAAGATCATGGACGATTTTTTGGAAAATTACAACGTTACTTTCGCGAATAAAATGAACCTCGTATTTTTCCGAGACGCCATCGGTCATTTATCCAGATTGGTGCGTATTTTACGACAACCTCGAGGCAATGCGATGCTGATAGGAGTCGGTGGAAGTGGGAAACAATCTCTCGCTCGGCTTGGGGCTTTCATGGTGGAAGCCAAGTGCGTACAGATCGAAATTACACGAGGATATGGCACCAATGAGTTCCACGAAGACCTTAAAAAACTCATGATAAGTGCCGGTGTAGGGGGTCAGTCCACAGTGTTTTTATTCACTGACAGCCAGATCGTCGAAGAAAGTTTCTTAGAAGACATCAACAATGTTTTAAATAGTGGAGAAGTGCCCAATCTGTTCCCACAAGACGAAATGGACCGCATTATTGCTGACATGCGGCCTATTGTGAAGGCCATGGAGATCCCCGAGACTCGAGACAATTGCGTGTCCACATTTATTGAAAGAGTACGCAATTATTTGCACATTGTATTGGCCATGTCACCCGTGGGTTCAGCACTTCGTGTACGCTGTCGAGCGTTCCCGTCGCTCATAAATTGTTGTACGATCGATTGGTACATGAATTGGCCCCGTGAGGCCTTGCAGTCAGTGGCCGATCGACTACTAGCTAGTGTGTCGTTACCCTCGGAAGACGTGCGTACAGCTCTTGTCGACATGTGCTCCATCGTACACACCACATCGAACGATTTCGGCGAGGATTTTTTGTCTCAACTGCAACGATACGTGTACACTACACCGAAAAGTTACCTCGATCTCATCGGGTTGTATTTGAAAATGTTACAGGAGAAGCGTGCAGTGTTACAGACGATCAAAAACCGCATGGAAGTCGGTGTAAAAAAGCTCGAGGAGACCAACAGTATCGTGGATTCGCTTAAGTCCGAGTTGATCGAGTTGCAGCCAATTCTCGCTAAAAAAGCGGTCGAAGCTGAGGAATTACTTAAACGAGTGTCAGTGGATCAGAAAGCAGCCGCAGTTGTACGTGAACGAGTTTCGCAGGACGAAGCTACAGTCACAAAACAGGCCGAAGAAGTGGCAATCGTGCAAGCCGATGCTCAAAAAGATCTGGACGTGGCTATGCCGGCTCTAAATAACGCTATTAAGGCGCTAGATAGTTTATCCAAGAACGATATTACTGAGGTAAAATCCTTCGCGAAGCCTCCAGAGGCTGTGGAGACAGTTATGAACGCCGTGTGTCTGCTGTTTAACGAGAAGCAGAGTTGGGATTCCGCTAAGAAAATTTTGGGCGATGTGGCGTTTCTAGATAAGCTCAAGAACTTTGACAAGGATAATATCCCCGCTGCTACGTTAAAGAAACTCAGTAAAGCGGTCTCTGAACCGGGTATGGCTGTAGAAGTGGTCTCGAAAGTATCTAAAGCTGCCACGTCACTCTGTATGTGGGTACATGCTATGGACGTGTACTCTAAAGTGGCGAAAGAAGTCGGTCCTAAAAAGGAAAATTTAGAACGGATGAACCAGAAATTGGCCGAGGCTAACGCGATTTTGAGTCAAAAACAAGAAGAACTGCGCGTTGTCAACGAGAACGTGGCGATGCTGGAAAAGCAGTGTAAAGACACTTTAGACGAGAAGGACAAGCTCGCGAATGACGCTGCAGTGACCGAGAAGCGACTCGTTCGAGCCGAGAAGCTCATATCTGGATTGTCAGTTGAAGGAGCTCGTTGGAAAGAAAGTGTAGCGTCCTTATCTGAATCGATATTAGCGTTGATTGGTGATACTTTCCTAGCTGCAGCCTGTATTTCGTACTATGGACCGTTTACCGGAGGATTCAGACAGCGAATTGTGGACCAGTGGGTCACTCAGACGCAGGAGCTTCATATCCCGTGTTCGTCTGGTTACAGTCTTTCAATTACACTAGGGAGTCCAGTGGAGATCCGTGAGTGGCAACTCAATGGCCTCCCTACAGACTCTACGTCCACTGATAACGCTATTCTAGTGACTCGAGGCGAGCGGTGGCCACTGATGATCGATCCACAGGGTCAAGCGAACAAGTGGATTAAGAAAACTTTAACTCAAAATCTGGAAACTACTAAAATGACTAACGCAAATCTGTTGCGGTCCTTGGAGACTTGTATCCGGAATGGTAAGGCGTTGTTGATCGAAGACATTGACGAGACGTTGGAGCCGTCGCTGGAGCCGATTCTGCAGAAAGCCATCTACAAACAAGGTGGACGAGTGTTGATCCGTCTGGGAGATTCAGATGTGGATTATGATCCAAATTTTAAACTGTTTCTAACCACCAAACTGCCAAATCCTCACTATCTTCCCGAGGTGTATATCAAAGTGACAGTCATCAACTTTACAGTCACGATGGACGGTCTAGAAGACCAACTTTTAGGCGACGTAGTGCGTCATGAACGTCCAGATATCGAAGAGAAGAAGAACCGTCTAGTTGTGACCATGGCGCAGGATAAGAAACAGCTTAAGGAGATCGAAGACCGTATCCTGAAACAACTGTCCGAGTCTTCAGGAAACGTTCTAGATGATCAAGATCTCATTGACACGCTGCAATCATCCAACGTCACATCTCGTATCATTAAGGAACGCGTTCTAGAATCTGAAAGCACAGAAATTGAGATCAACCGCGCAAGAGAAGAATACCGTTGTGTAGCTACACGAGGGTCCATTATCTACTTCGTGGTCGCTAATCTAGCGCTGATCGACCCCATGTACCAGTATTCACTGCCGTTCTTCCAGCGTTTATTCAACATCTGCTTCGATGAGGCTCCGAAAGCTGATACCCTGCAGAAACGTCTTACAAACCTCGTTGACTTCCAGACTAGATACATCTATGTGAATATCTGTCGTGGGCTCTTCGAAGTGCACAAAGTGCTCTTCTCGATGCTTATCTGCTGTAAAATACTGCTACATTCCGGTAAAATATCGGCTCGTGAGTGGAGTTTGTACCTCCGTGGAGCACCACCAGGTACTGATCGCTCCTTGCAGCAGCCAAATCCTCAGCCTACACACATCAGTGAGGCCCAATGGGACTTAATATCTGAGCTCGAGACGCTTGTAACTGGTTACACTGAAGACGCAGAAGGCCAGAAGACACAAGTCCAGGCCTTTCAAGGACTCTGTACTTCATTGACAAATGTCTGGTCACGTTGGTTAATCTGGCTCGACGATCCAGAATTTCTGTCCAATCCTAATTCCTGTCCTGGAAACTTCGGCTCAACGTTAAACGCGTTCCAAAAAGTGCTTTTACTTCGAGGTTTAGCTGAGGAAAAAGTACCTCAAGCTGTTTTGAACATGATTTCAACCGAGATGGGCACTGAATTTGGACGAAATGCATCTACGACAATGGAGGAAATCTACAACGATACAGATCGTAAAACTCCATGTATCTTCGTGCTATCAGCAGGTGCTGATCCGACTGGAATGTTGCTGCGATTCGCAAAGGAAATGTCGTTTATTGACCGTCTACATCTCATTTCTTTAGGCCAAGGACAAGGTCCTAGAGCTGAGAAACTCATAGAGAGCAGCCAAGGCTCCGGTGACTGGGTATTGCTGCAAAATTGTCATCTTGCCAAGTCTTGGATGCCGAAACTTGAGAAACTGGTGGAAGATATGGGTCAGCGTACAGATGAGCAGTGTCAATCCACGTTTCGCCTCTTCCTTACTAGTTTTCCAGCTGCTTATTTCCCTGTTACAGTGTTACAAAACGGTATCAAACTCACGAACGAACCACCCAAGGGGATCCGTGCTAATCTACTCCGATCTTTCAATACTTTGCTATCGGAAGAAGTGCTCGAGAGCTTCCACTTTCTCGGTAATTTTGACACTGGAGAGGCCAAAAATCACGTGTGGAAGTCGCTGCTTTGTGCGCTTACGTTCTTCCACGCCATCGTCCAAGAACGACGCAAATTTGGAGCTCTGGGCTGGAATATCAAGTACGAATTTAACGATACCGACTTGGAGACTTCGTTAGCGAGTCTACGGAAGTTCTTGGAGGAACAACCGATCATTCCCTGGGACGCCTTGCGGTATGTTACCGGCCAGATCAACTACGGTGGACGCGTGACGGACGACTGGGATCGACGCTGTCTTACCAGTATACTCAGTAACTTTTACACACCAGAAGTGCTTAATTCCGGCCACTCGTACTCGACTTCTGGCAGTTATCACGTGCCCAAAGAGCTCTCGCACTCGAGTATTCAATCGTACTTAAGCTCCTTACCAGCTTTCGACAACCCGGAGCTCTTTGGGATGCACGAGAACGCCAACGTCACGTACGAGCGCAACGAAAGCGCCAACATGATGCAATTAATCTTAAGTCTTGAGCCACGAGACGGAGGAGGCGGTGGAGGCAAATCTAACGACCAACGAGTGCTTGATCTCGCCATCTCTATACAAGAACACTTACCTGCTGATCTCAACGTGGAAGAAGCTGGACCTACCACCTTTAAAACTCGAGAAGTGGCTGGAACTGTCGTGATGGACTCGTTAGCCACCGTTTTGAGTCAAGAAGTCATCAAGTTTAACACTCTTTTACGACGTATGCGCTCGTCTTTGAGAGATATCCAGAAGGCTATCAACGGACTCATCGTCATGTCCTCAGACCTGGATAACATGTACATGGCCTTTTTAAACGGCAAGGTGCCGCAACTCTGGTCTTCCGTCAGTTTTGCTTCTTTAAAGCCTCTCGCATCCTGGGTACGCGACTTACTCGACCGCGTCTCGTTCTTCCGACAATGGCTACTTCATGGTGAGCCAGTGGTGTTCCAACTCAACGTCTTCTTCTTCCCACAAGGATTCATGACTGGTACATTGCAAAATTTCGCTCGAAAGTATCAGACCGCGATCGATTCACTGGCGTTTACATTTACCGTCATGGACGTTGAAAATGCCGGGCAACTTACACAAAGTCCAACTGATGGCATTTACGTTGACGGACTCTGGCTACAAGGCGCTAAATGGTCTCCAACGCGTCGACTACTTGAAGACGCCAAGCCTGGAGAAATGTTCTCTGCCATGTCGATTGTTCATTTCCTCCCTGCTACTTCAGCAGTGGCCAGTAACCCTGTACTGAGTCCGGGGATCATGATGTACCCGTGTCCAGTGTACAAGACGTCGGTGCGGCAAGGAACGTTGTCGACCACTGGAATCTCCACCAACTACGTCATTGCAGTGCAGCTTCCAAGTGATAGACCCCCCAACTACTGGGTCATGATGGGTGCGGCGTTCTTGCTTAACCTGGATAATTAACCAGTTTGACAGGATAAAATACAGGTTAAGTAAAAAAAAAGTTTGCATTACGTCTCGCTTCTTGTCGTTAACCTGAGTCCAAACTTTGCCCGGACGCCCTGAACAAGGGCTCCTTATCCTGCATCCTCGCGACTTATCCTGCATTTTACCTGTGATACACTACTACTTGGTCCTCTCTCCAAAAAAAAACAAGGCTCCTTTGCGGCGATAAAAGTCCGTGCATTGCTCTAATACGAGTCCATGGAGATGGTGGACGCTCGGGAAGACGCAGGCATGAACATGCTGTCGCGCATACTGGGGGTCAGAGTCGAGATGCTCTCTCGCGAGCCAACACTGTACGATCGGTCCGCGCGCTTGCTCTTGCGCTTGTACACGCACGTGTCCTTATCTATCCGGATACCCCACTGGAACTCGTCGGCCTTGGTCACCACGTCCAAGAACTCGTTGAGTTTGGCAATGCGGTCGATGATCAACTGGTCCGAGAAAAAGCCCGTGAGGCTCTGGGTCTGCAGCTCTGGGATCTCGTGCTCGCTGTTCGGGTTCTTGGCTTTCAGCGTGGCCGCCAAGTTCCTGCATTTGCGGTGGCAGAGTCGTATTAGTGACAAAAAAAATAATGTATCGTCAAGCATACGCTTTCTGACAATGATATATCGACCACTTACAAGAACGTGCTGTATCGATGCCACAGCACCAGCGTGCCTCGGATGTCTGTCTCAATCTGCAGCTTGTACTCGACGTACTGTCGGCCTTGTTTGGTCTTAATACGGCTGAATCGAATTGAACATACGTAAATCGTCAATCATGGAGAATTGTCCTCCCAAAACGTACACGTGTCGTACCTGTCCACGACCTTGGCCGAGAGCAGCGAAATCTCACGCATCTGATCGATCTTGGTCTGGTACGAGTCCAGTGTCTGTCGCAGTTGCACGTGCTCGCGACGCAGGTCCACGCTGGCGTTCTGCAGGGCCATATTGAGGATGGAGGCACGCAACTTCTCGTTCTCCTCCTCGAGCTGACGCTTCTTGGACGCCGCCTCGGCCAGTTGGGCCTCATACTGACGCGCGGCCTCCTCCGCCTTGGCCACCTTGTCGGCGGCGTCCGACAACACACGCTCCGTCCGCTTCGTCGGTGTGCCCATTTCTGTATGTTACTGTGGAAAGAATGGAGGTCGATTTTGCCACGCCACGTACGCAAGAGAGTGAGAAACTATTTTCCCGCGATAAAAACTATCGAGAAAAGGGGGAGTTCATTTCACTTACCGAGTAGTTGTGCCTAACGCGACAGGGGGCGAGGGCGTTTATCTATTAGCGGCAGGGCGAGACTCTCGCTGCTGGCGCCGCCGATTGAGAAAACTGGTTTCTGCTTCTCGTTTGGTTGGAGATTATCCCGTCCTTCTGACACCGAACGACTCGGCGACGGCGCAAATGCACGGGAGGCTTTGGACGTTCAGTTTCGCCCCACGCTATTGGTCGAATGAAGTCTGCCCACTATGGGGGCAAAGAAAGGTCCGAATTCAGCTAATTTGCGACGATTTGCACTAAAAGCAAGCCAGCGATCGTAAAAGAACGCGCGGCAGAGGCCCCCCAACATGCGGGGATACTTAACCGCCGCGACCCCATTGCATTCGTAAATGTAATGCGAACAATGAATGACACGTAGAATGTGGCGATGGCTAAGAGTCTCCATTGTATTGGGTCCTCCTAATTAGAAGGCAGACCAAGATGCTGTGCATCGTTCGATGGCGCTTTAACGGCGTCGTTGCGTTGTGACAAGAGGAGTGGGAGCGCCACGTCAGTGCTTGCCGAGCACTGCTTGGTTTGACCAGACTTGTGCCTGCCCATAGGTACAGTGATGGAAATGGAAGGCTGTATTGGCGGTCTCCGTTGTTTGGGCTCCGTTATTCGGAATGACTTCAACAGTCGACGTATTATATTAGACCGGTGCTGCAGGCAAGTGGCCTGTTCTGCACAACCGCCCTCTCTGATGAAGAGGCAGTGGCATGATCCTTGCTGCCTACCGTACCCGTATATGGATGGAGGCAAAACTTGGGCGGGTGTGATATGCCTTCAAGTGTCCGACGCAAACGTATTTTGAAAATCGGTAGCTGGGGCATCTGGCGGCGAAAGAAGAGGGGTTTGCCCCCAATCGCATGATAACCACTTGTGGCTCAACTTGCTATAATATGCGCGTGCCTCCTCACCGAATGTCCTGTAGACTCTACAGAAGAGTTCATCGATTGCACTCGACCTTTTACGTCTCGTCAATGCTTTGACGGTGCGCGCTGAACATGATGTTCAGCCGACGTTTCCAGTGCGCCAAAAGGCTGCTCTTCCATCCGATTAAGCTTAAAGTAGAGGCTTCCAAAGGACAACGAGTAGCGCTGCCACTGGTCAATGAGAGCGTCAACCCCACATAGTTCACCAAACGCAACGTCCGGGGCCATGACTGCCCTCAGAAAATACTCCTGATCATGGAGGGAGACGCCTCATTAGACTCTGCCGTGCATCTAGACATCAGAAAGCCGTAGCGGAGCAGCCGAAAGTACTCGATTACAACGTTCCAGACGTTGTTCTTGGTCTGGATACCATAGCACAAAGTGCAAGTAGGCCTTGGCATTTGGTAAATGAAGAGCGCCGTCATAATAAAAACGAAT
>NW_008648989.1:1529395-1533380 GCF_000247585.1 Phytophthora nicotianae INRA-310 | reverse complement strand
AGATACATATCTTGAAGAGGATATTTAATAAAACATTATTTTAACGGTTTGAGACATACTTAGTATACTTCCAAACAACATTTTCAAGAAAGCACATACTGGTGTTGCGTACCAGGCGAGGAGATGCATAGTAACAGGAAGTTTCATTGGTTGGGACAGCAAACTATAGGTGTGTAGGTTTTGTTAGACCTTCCCTGTCACTCAGAGTGATGGCTAGGTATGGCTATCGTCGTGCTAGTGCATCCAACCCATCGGATTTAAGCCAATTACTTCATTTGTAGTTGATGTTTTCCGATACTAACGCCATCACAACGGCGTCGATTCTGTAGCACTTTTAATAACTCCTATCTTAGTCTTCGCGAAGCCCTAGTTAGTACTAAGTATCAAACTGCTCTTCAGGAGCAATTCTGCGGTTTGCTTGGGTTTCAGCATAATATAGCACACCGGAATGTCAAATCGGCTGCAGACGTCTATGGTGCTACGAGGTAGTGATGGGTAAAACGTACTGTAAGCGTTCACAATAGAGGCTTTCAGAAACATCGATCAATGAAATCCCGTAGTTGAAACCACGTAGTGTCGATCCCGACTTTTGCTACGTGTTTTTTTTTAAATTGGTCTTGCTGCTTCAGAACTACCGTTCAAAGAAAAACGCGTAATAAAAACACGTACTAGCAAGATTGAATGTTCAACTCACAACTTCAACGTTGGTACACGCAATAAAGCACCCGAACTAATGAAGCGGTCCCAATCCGCTGATGACGACGATGAAGTTCTACTACTTTGGTTGATGCGGCCAGCGTCTCTGTATTACCGAGAGCACACCCTTGTCCCTAATTTTCGCTCAGACATCCTCGGAATGTCTGACGAGGAATCCGAGGACCAGTTTCGCTTCACTGTGAGTGAACTACCGCTACTTGTACGACATATGAAGCTTCCAAACGTCGTTCGTACACGGGAAGGGGCGCGCACTAACTCCCTCGAGGCGCTGTCTGTGTGCTTACGCCGCTTGGCATACCCACAACGCTGGTTTGACAAGGCTGTAATGTTTGGTAGAGCCCCGTCGACGTTGTGCCACATTTTCTACTTCGTTGTCGAGTTCATTGAAAAGAACCTAGGAGATATGATTTACTTCGATGAAGAGCGAGTTGTCAGTAACCTGGACCGATAATGTGCCGCGATATCTTCCAAGGAGCCAGCAGGGATCGAAGGCGTTTGGGGCTTTATTGACGGCATTGTTCGACCAATTTGTCGGCCAAGTGAAGGTCAACAAGCTATGTACAATGGTCACAAAAGAGTTCACGCACTCCAGTTCGAGACTGTTGTCACCCCAGATGGACATATCTCTCGTCTATTTGGCCCCGTTGATGGCCGCCGTCACGACTTGTTCATGTTGAATGAGAGTGGATTCAAGGACGTACTCAAGAACAACTCGAATTTCCACAACAATCTGATCTGTGGCGACCCAGTGTACGGATGTACGAACGTGTTTTGCTGTCCGTACAAAGGCTGCCATCTCGACGCCACCCAACAGGAACTGAATAAGGTTATGAGCGCTATTAGAGTGTCGGTTTAGTGTTCATATGGCATATGGAGCAGTAACCAAATACTTTTCGTTCCTCGACTACAAGCGTCATCAGCGAGTCGCCACCACACCAACTGCCACACTCTACAACTCGGAGTTCTTTTCATGAACTGCATCACGATTGCCCGTGGAGGAAACACCAACTCAAGATATTTTTCGTGCAAGCCACCAACATTCGACGAGTATTTTGGATCTTATCACAGCGCAAACCAGTAGCCACTCCACTCATCAGTCATAACCAATTTAAACTGGATCAACTTCAAAACTACAACCTTAACCCAGCGCTTGCGTAAAGGTATCCCTATAATGTTTCTGGGTTTCAAGTTGAAGTTTGAGAAGAGCAAGTTCTGCTTTTTTCTTTTTTGTTTTTTCATCTTGGAGATCTCGCATTACATCTGTGATGTCTTGAAGTAGTTTCTTATGCTCGGTGTACGTCTCCGACGCCCCCGAGTTCTTGCGATATTCACTATCTGCTGTCTTGAACTCCTTGACGAGAAGCAAAACAAAACGCGCTTTGACAGTTTTCAGGCTCAACGCTTATCCCAAATGCTCGTTAAAATTGTCCGTCATGTCATGGTAACGAGCTGTGACCGATCCGTGCTTTGCAGCGTAAGGCTGAACATTCAGAATCTCTCTAAGTAAAGTCAAGTCGTCTTCAGCGGTGAAATGAAACTTCTTGCGTTTGCTGGTCTGCTAGTCCTCTTGTTCAGCATCGTCACTGCTGCCGCCAGCGCTGTCATCTTCATAAACGTGTCCGACATCGTCAACTGTGTGGTCAGACGGGGAGATGCAACTTCTCCGTCGCGTGTGTCTTTCTGCAGCTCATAACGGCGTGCAGTTTCCTCCGTGTTGGTATTGGCGTGCTTAGTCGGTGTTGCGCTGGTTGGGTGGGCTGTCTTCGACGAGGACTTGTCACCAAACGACTTCTTCCCGGAGTTGGCCTTTATTGCAATACTAGCGCTGGGCTTGACACCTTTTTTACCTCGTTGACCTTACTTCTTGTTATCATCGGTCTTTACTTATTGGACTTCTTCTTGTTGTTGTTTTGAGTACTGGGCTTCTTGTTGGCCTTTCTACTCTTCCGTGGGTTCTTATCATGGACTTCATCGCCGTCGGTGCGATGACTACCGCCCGTTGGGGCTCTAGAAGAAGCTCTCAAGGCGTGCGACTGCGTCTACAATTCAAGGGCGACGATGCGGCTCTGCGAGCACACTCGGACAGATAGTTCTCCTACGTAGATGGCGTTAGAGCATATTTGATGTACCATCTTGCAACTGGACGAACACTTGGTCACGTCTACATCATCCGCGTCCGTGAAATCGTAGTCTGAGAACGAGCATTTACCTCGCATCGGCAGGAATTACAGCTCGGTCGTTTGCGTTGCTTTAAAATCTGGAGACCGGTAAGAGAGCCCTCAGTTGCTGCTCGACGGAATCCAAAAACACGTACGTTGTGCTGAAAATCTCAGAGTGGACAACATCACGTGTTTTGCAATACCTTTTTTCAAATAACGGTGCTTCTGGTAGCCTTTAATACCACAACACACACTGCTAGAAACACAAGTCCAAAATCTTTAACAAAGCACTGTACCTAACCGGTTAGCTGTTTGAGCCACTTTTAACTGCGGCTTTGGCCACACTGGAGAAAGGATGGCACGAAGACACCGATGGATATTAGAGCTGCTCGCTACGCCTGCTTTTGTTTGGGGTCATTTCGCATTTTTTGGCTCTTCAACCACTACCAGGAAAATCGTCTCGTCTACCTTGACGAAGCTCAAGTTGCATTAACATTGGCTCATCGCATCGCAACATCCAAAAGCATGGCCTGGAAATTATTCACGATTGCAGTATGGCGAGGGTAGTCCTGGAGCGCCACGTACATAAAGGAGCTACAGCAACGGACAGAATGCAACTGCCGCCACAACTCACTGTCAGTTCTAGAGAAAGAGCATGCACATGGGCATAAAGAAAAATATGTAATCCAAATGAATAAAGATTATTAGCAAATCACATTTCAGAATTGAACTCAAATAAATGCTTACTTACAAACAATAAGGTAAGAATATTTTGACAAATCTCGCCGATAAATACTTTATCCAATAATGCCTCTGTATTGCAGGAGGCGGCTCTGTTATGTGTAGATATGGACATGTTCACCTTACCTATGAAGATCATAAACCATGTGTGGCACTTACTTTCTGTCCGTTGTTGTATTTGTTTTCGTTTTGTTGAGGAGCTCAGCCACGTTTAATGGTGGCACAAAAACCTAGTATATCTGGATGGTCGACAACCGGAGAACGTCAAGATGACGCGGATATGCAATAAGAGGAAAAGAAGTTGCCATTCAAAACGAATTTGAGCGTAAACCTCGCAATTCTATCTTGGCTTTCATTGATGTGGGCAG
>NW_008648989.1:1490084-1528323 GCF_000247585.1 Phytophthora nicotianae INRA-310 | reverse complement strand
GCTATCAGCTTACGTAGCCAACCATCGCTGTGCACCTTCTTCCGCTTTCAGCGCACGTCGTTTGGTTTTGGTGGCGTAATTTATTGGACGATGGTGGAGATACAGTCCACAGTGGTTGGAGGCTCATGCGACGGCATACAATACCAAGATAGCGTGCGGTGACACTGGAACAAGATCCAACGACCTTCAGGTGGTCAGTGGCAGCAACGGTTCAAGCTTCGGTGGTCCCTCGAGTGGTCAAGAGTGGTTTTAGAAGATCCATGACGGCCATGTTTATACTTAATGTTTATATAGGTAGATAGTAGGATTTAGATATTACATTTGGAGCCTTCGGTCTTATATTCCAGAACAGCATTTACTGCCAATAACACAAGGGCACGCGGTAGTGGCGGTGGTAGTTCCGGAAGACTGGATATTGCTGTCGGTGAGCATTACTACTAGCGGTAGTTTGCGCTCATCCGGCAGAGCCAAGAGCCAATTTAGCTGGCCTTGTATTGAGTTTCGAGTTTTTGCTGTGTATTGGAGATGCTATTACGCTGTCCAAATATTTTTACCGTTCGGAGTATAGCTCCAATACCCCCGTATCGCGTCTGAACAAGTGTGGTATAGGGACTGTGAGGTATACTTGCGTGAAGAAAAGGGCACTCTAGCCTTTGCTCGCGGCGTAGTGTTGGGTGTTTGGCAGCTATCCGGTGGGACACACGGTACACAGGGTATATACCAATCTGGCAGGGTAGAACTAGGGTCTTCAGGTTTATTGCTCACATTAACGCCTATTGAGTCTTCGTGACTTAGTGAGTGTTGTTGGGGAAGCGTGCTATACATTTTTGGCGTGTTTCTACACGACACTCCAATGTCTAGTCCATTTTAAGCAGCCTCTTCTTAATAGCGGATCGATGCTTGGGGTAGCTATCGAGCTTGCGGTTTTCCTGCAAAGTCATATACTTCATAAACCGGTCTACCAGCTTCATAGACGTAGGACTGTCCTCGTGTCCGAGAAGGCAGGAAGCGATGAAGCCCATGTTTACATCTTCTGACAGCAAGAAGCGCTCAAAAGTGCTGATGGCCGTTTCCCGTTCATTTTGTGAGTTATCAGGAGCGAACTTTTGCAGGGTCATTGTTTAATTCAGTCTTTGTCGGCAGAAGCACTGATAGATATAAGTGCACACGTCAAAATAATGGCTTGTATATATTCTCTTAACATGTCTCGGTCGGCAGCAGCTTAATCTACCCTTTTGCCAATAGATTGGATAGACAATTGTAAGCAGCTGTTTGATTAGGTAGTATTCAAATACGTGGACTATTTTGGCTAATGTCTATTCAAGAAAAAAAGTGTTGGCACTGTCACATCATCCATACAAATACCTAGGGGATGTAACGAGTCAATTCGGTTAAAACCGAATTGTATTCGAATCGGAACCGGTTAGACCCGGTCCAAAATTATCCGAATCAAACCGGATAGAATTCAGTTCAAGGGTTAAACCCTTTCACTATCAACAGAAGATTGAAGGTCCGCCTTGGACCCATTGCACAGCCAATCAGTAAAGGAAGCCAAGCCAATCAGGTAGCTAGAAAGGTACACGTGTTCTGCCATCGTGTAGCTCACGGTATTTCTCGGCAATTTGAAAATCCAAATCAGGACAAGAACGACGATGGAGCGCAGAGCTGACGAGGAAGGAGGAGCTTGCATCTACTGTGGGTGTTTCCCCTGCGAGTGGGAGCAGTACGGCGCCGAGATACTGGCTAGCAGAGTCAGGATAATGACGTGCAGGCGAAGGAGACGAGCTCCCCGCAAACTTGGTTGCTGCTCTCTACCAACTCTATCATTACAAGAAGCATGGCTGCTTGTCGAAGGGGGCTGTTCCCCTCTTCCCGACGTGTATCGAGCGTCATTTAAGCGCTGTAACTGAGGTAAACAGGTATGTACAAGGCTGTATTAGCTACTTATCTAGTCTGCTATCAACTCGAGCTGATCTAGTGTTGTTATGGTCTTGTTGTTCTTCAGACGTGGCTGCACCACGGCATCACCGGAAGCAGCGGCGCAAACAGCGTCCAACGCTTCACGTACGCTGAGAGATGTTGAAGTAAACGCGTGCTGAAAATGAAAAGCAGTCCAGCAGGTAACGTGAAAACCTCTATTGCAACCCATGCAGCCGTACCTTGCCTTCTTACTAAGACCTCGTAATGTGCATAGATAGCAAACAAGTTTACCTTTGGAGAACTTAGTCGAGTTTGGAGTAATCGTATGCACGCTTGTATCCATTCCAACAATCTCTTGTAGCGTTTCAGCTGGTGGTGTTGGGCGCCGCTTTCTCTCCATGCGAACTCGTTGTGGTAATGTTAGCTGTTCTGCTACACGGCGTTTGAATTCGCGAAGAGTGATTCGCTTGCACGCGCTACCAGACACTTTGTTGAAAATGCAAAAAGCATTGATAAGAGCCATGTCCATTGCCCAGGTAAGAGTGTTCATCGATAGTCGGGTCTCTTTTCGTCGGATGGGATTCGTGCTTCGAAGCTGATCAACTCTGTCGACACCGTTCATGAACAAGTTATAGGCAACGATAAAGGCTGGCACTTGAAACGTTGTTCTATGCAGATTTTGCTCGCCAGTCCATCGCCGAATTGGAGCTAGACCACGACACAAACGAACTGCCTCCTCGGAATCTTGGGTAAGCACGCGCTGCGACGGAGTTCCGGCGAGGTTGTTCGTGTAGAACACTACCGTCTTTCTGTCCTTGAAGACTATGTATCCTGCGTTAGCAGCAAAATTCATCGGGGGTACGTAGGCGATTTTTTGGTGGGCTGGTAGTCACTTCTGTTTGTTCTGATGTGCTTTTTGTTGCTTCTCCCAGTCAGTAGGAACGTCAACAGCGGCGATAAGCTCCCACGTCCCGCGCTCTGATTCCTTGAGCCGCTCTTTAGCTTCTTCTAGAACCGTGGAGTTCCACTTTCCTTGCAATACAATCCTCACTGTGCCCAGCATTTGCATTTCTCCGTCTGTAAATGCCAATAACGCCTGAGCCAAAGTATGTCTCGTGTAAAAATTGTCACAAACCAACAGGCGGCGGCCGGTGGGATCTTGGTGGGACTTCGTGATATGGCCACACATAGCTACCCATAGTGCGCTTGCAGAATCCTTTTTCACGTGGATGTCGTTACCACCGAGAGTCCTAAACAGTGGTGTACGGAGATCGGGAAACACATCAACGTAGCGCTCGGTTGGAGAAGCAGTTAGTTTGTTGCCCGAACCATTGTCCCAAATTGAGTAGATGTAGAGACTCTCCCAACCAACTACACTGTAAAATCGCACGCCGTATTGGTCTGGCTTCGAGGGCAAGTACGATTTGGCTGCTGTTCTTGCCTTCGTCCTTACTGTCTTTTCATCAAGGCTGATTACACCAACAGGTACAGCAGTCGCGGCAAACTTCCTCTGCATCTCGGTCATGAGCAGTCTGCTGTGCCATAATGGATCCGCAGCCCTTCTATCAGCAGACACGCTATCAGGAGGGTGAGTCTGTAGTCTTTCCACGGATGTTTTGGTAGCGATTCCTAGGCATAGTCGACGCAAAATCGTTCTGTCCAAGGAATAGTTTTGTCGACCAAAATTCAGCTAGCTCTGTGAATGGAGAGATACTAGTGGCAATTTCCAGACCAAAAAATGCATCCATTTCGACGGAGGTCATAAGCTCTTTTCCCTATTCACGTAGGTTTTCGTTAGTCCAGCCTCGCAACGAGTTCCGAAAGTCACGCGAAAAAAAAGAGAAAAGAGACCGAGCTCTTGGCGTTCTTTATATGCTAAGCATGACCTCTCTCTCGCGGATAATGTGAAGGCCACTGTCTCGAATCAGATTTTCTATGTACTCGTTGCCGGTACGACGGACCGAGCCTTGTGCAGGTTGGGACTCCTCGCCAGCTTCTACCTCTTCCTCCTCCTCCTCCACTGCAAGGTCAGCGGACGCCTCGTCAGACGCTACCCCATCCTCCACTGACAGATCAGGTTCATCATCGTCAAACTCCCAGTCACTCGAAGCGTTGTCTACGGCGTTTAGAAGCTCTGTGATGTCCATTCCAGACTTTTGTAGAATGATGAGTAGCCGCCAAACTCCAGTTTCGCGCCACAGCAAATGATTGGTTCAACTGAGGTTCTCTGTTGTTGTGGGACTTACGGTACTGCATCGGAAATGGTCTCTTACAGGTCCTCTGTGGACCTGTAACCGTCTGTCACATGGGGTAGGCATACACGACAGTTTGTTCTGACCAATTACAAGAAACAAGAGCAGATTTACAGGGCCACAATGGGTCTCTAAAAAGACGCGAGTTTGCCGGGAGTGAAAAAGTTAAAGAAAAGACCATTTGCCATGTTATTAGCCTTTGATATCTAATAGACCCCTAGTAGTTGATACGGGGCATACCGATCGGGAGAGGTAAAATTCTCTAGCAAAACATTCCACTACTAAACGCACCATACAACAAATTCGTTTTGAGGTGAAACTTAAATACCTTAATAACCGGTTTAACCGGATTTGACTCGGTTTGACCCGGTCCAAATTCGGTTTAATCCGGCTGTGTGCAAAAGGCCAACCCGAAATCCGGTTGAAACCGGTTTACATTCTCTACAAATACCCTGTCTTATAAGACCTTATGATTGATTGGTTAAAATACACGTTCATATTATTCACCTCATGGCAGTAAACGCACACACATTCTCGCTCTGATTATGAGCGCACGCGTGGACATGGAACGCCGCCGAGCTCCGTTGTCTCCGCCTCGCTCGCCCGACACAGACCCAGACCTGGATCTACTGCTAGACCAAGACCTCAACGACGACGAGTTCGATCGCCTTGTTGCTTCTCGCACGTCGCCTAAAGGCTCCAAGCGCATGAGGCTCCTGCAAAAACCCCAGAAGGCCGCGGCGCTGCAAATGATGGCGAAAGCGCGACGCAGCGGTGCAAAGGTTTTTCTTAAATTTTGCAGTGCGTGGATTCTCTTCGGCCTTTTGTGGATCCGCTGGCCAATTTTCGATCTCGAAGTGTTCCCGTTAGTGGAGGCGAAATTAGGTGACAAACTAGACGTGGAACCTTTTGTGGTTTCCGTTGCTTTGGTGTTTCCTTTCCTTTTGGCGGGGGTAATTTTCTATTGGAGACAAGAGTCTGTCGGCTCGCTGGCCAGATGGGGACAACAGCTTAAGGTAGTGCAGTGGGTGAAGGCCCGCCCGAGCATCGGCAAACGTTTCGGGCTCGATGCCGTCGACGTGGTGTTGGTCAGTGGCTTCTTGCTGCTGCAACTCAACCTCGTGGTGGGGAAATTGCTGATCGACAAGGAAAATGGCAAACTGGCAAAAGCGGGCATTGTGGTCCGGACAGCTCGTGCCTTTGGCATGAACGGCCTGTACGCGATGGTGCTATCTGTGATATTAGTGGCAAGGCAATCGTTTTTGCACAAGTTTTTCGGGCTATCAGGCGAAAGAGCAGCGCGGTATCATGTTTTAACAGGACAATTTGGATTCATCATGCTGGTGTTGCATGGCGTGTTGTACATTTTGGTTTGGTACTCGCAAGGCAAAGTGGAAAAAATGTTGTTTCCGTGTCTGGCTGAAAGTTGCACCCCTAAACAACGTTATGGATCTACCCGCAACTTTTTCGGCGCAGTGGCAATGTTGCCGCTTTTGGTTGTTGCTGTGTCTTCGATGGAATGGGTACGTCGTCGCTTTTTCCGACGTTTTATCGTGTTGCATTGCTTGAGTGCAGGTTTCATCGTGTTTACGGCTTTGCATTACTACGCCGCATCGTTTTGGCTGGTGCCGGCAATTGTTTTGTACGGAATTTACCGAACCGTTTCCGCTTTCGGACGTGGAAAAGCAAGTGTCATGTCGGCAACTGCAATGAGCAACAAAGTTTTCCAGTTGGAGTTGCGACGATCAACTACGCCAGGGTCGGATTTCTCGCCAGGACAATATGTGTACATTAAAGTGGACGCAATTGGGAAAGAGTGGCATCCATTCACCATCAGTTCCAGTCCACTACGTAATCGTCACTCGTTCGTTCTAGACGCTAAAGTGCAAGGACCTTTCACGTCTCAAGTGGTGACTTTGATGAAGACACATCAGCTTCAAACTGTCCACGTGGACGGATACTATGGCTCCGAAATCAAGTTGGCTCCGCACATGGTGTTTGTGGCAGGAGGCAGCGGTATGACCCCGTTCTTAAGTGTTTTAGATCATTTAAAGGCACTTGCGGAATTGAACGACCGTGACGAAGTGACGGAGAATTCAGAGCTGCCACGTACCTTGTGGATTGTCTGGACGTGTCGTGATCTGGAGTTTTTGGAGGCACACGCAGAGCTACTGGATGCAGTGAACCGCTGTTCGCAATGGAAATGCAAAATCTGGTTACATCATACGCATTCTGTCAGTGGTAGTGAATATGACGAAGATGATGACACTCAAACAGAGCCGGATGATCTATCCGAGGAATCCTCACCTCGCGCTCAGCGCTTCTATCCCCCGTCGTTGGAGCGTCATGCCTTCTCGGGTCACAACTACATGCAAGGATTGCCGTTGTTTGTTGGGACGGCATTAGGGTGTGCACTCATGATGATGTGGGTGTTCCGGTTAGAAGAATTTACAGCCAAATCGTTCGTAAGACGCACGCTGTTGCCGTGTGCGGGTGCGCTTGGCGCTGTGCTTGGAGCGAGTGCTGTGTTGTATTTACTGACGCGATGGAATGCTCGTAGGAGCGGCGATGGAGCCATGGGTGTTGCAATGGGGGAGATGGAATTGGAAGGTTTGGATATTGCCAGTCCAGCGGCGCCTGCCACGCCACGGTCAATGCCAACGCCAGCACAGTCTGTGCTCAGTAGGAACTTCTTGATCGAAAAGGAGCGCCCGGATTTGAGTACACGACTGCGTGACGTACACAGCGAGATTCGGGAAAGTTATGGCATGAAGGCGGACGTAGTATTACTCGTGAGTGGGCCAGCGAATTTGCAGTCTGATACACTGTTGCTAGCGCGTGAGCTACAGTCACCTTCTTTTAAGCTAGACCAGAAGTCATTCCTACTGTAAAAGCTTTGACAATTTTGCTCTACGCCCTTTCTTGAGTTTCCTTCTGTATGAAGACATCCTGAGAGATGATCAAGACATTTCTGCTGTGAGCACACCACTTCGAAGCGCATTTAAACAATGAAGGATCAGAGGAAAGGTAAAATCCGAAAACAAGTTTAGAAGTTTTGTTGGCCATCTTGCTAGTGCTTACACACTACCGTCAGCGTATTAGTACAGATTTGTACAAGTACGTATCTCGAACGAAGCAATACGAATACACCAGTGTGAACTGCTTGCATGGAACCATTGTGCATTTTGCCAACCAAGACCGAGCTCCAAGACAATCTGCCGAGAATGAATTTAACCGTGTGTTTTGCTGCTTTCGTCGGCGCTGTGGCAACTATCGCTGTCACTATCGATGCTGCCTATTGCCCCAGCACGCTGGGATGCGGCTACATCTACTCTCCATCCAACACCCGAATCAGTCAATGCTGCGAGAACAAAGGCGGCGATTTCTCGGCGTGTTGCGCTTCGAGTTGCCGCACTGGCAGCCCATGCAGCTAAGCTGACGGGACAATTGGCTACCAATTCTCTCCTCAGGAAACATTACAGCAGCTTTCCCATGTTCTCGGTTCGTGTCGATTGTCAGCTATACTACTACATCTGTATTACCAAGATACAATAAGAAACACGAATGCAGCTACTCAGTCGAACTTTTTGATCGGAAACGGTCACCGCTTTATCTTACCGTAATCAGATTTGTTTATGCGTGCACCAACAATGAAGCAGTACCCTGTAATTCAGGTCATTTTGCTTTTGTCGAGCCATACCTCACTCACTACTAAGACCGAGAGCGAAGAAAACCCACCTCCGACGATGATCCTCAAGACTTGCGTTGTTGCTTTCATCGGTACCGCGATCGCCGTCGCTCTCACTGCTGTCGAAGCTGTCTTCTGCTTCAGCACTTCAGCATGCGGCTCCAATACTTTTTCTTCCAACATCCGGATCAGTCAGTGCTGCGAGAACTACAGTGGAGACTTCACGAAATGTTGCGCTACGAGTTGCAGCTCCGGCAGCCCGTGCCGTTAAGTAGGCGTAAAGCAATGCCTCTTACTTGTCAAGTACTTAAGTACCAGCTAGACAAGCAGACAAGCATCTCATAAAGATTACAAGAAATCCTTCCCTTGTTTTCTTAGCTCGTGTCGATAAAAAGCTTTACTATTGACGAAATTTTCAAGGTATGATCAGACGCAATAATGCGATTGATGGCGTTGTTGGTGCAGGGCAGCCACGCGGCAGCGGCAGGAGTGCTGGACGAAAACTCAATTCACGCGATACACAATCCAATACCAAACGAATAGTTCTTGTTGCTTTGACCAGCATAATATGCCATCTAGGCTGCGACAGAAGCCTATTGACTCTGAAAAACTATAGCACATGTATGGAGATACGTTCTCCATTTTATTTGCATTGAAGACACCTCTAATAGCTCAAGAGACTTTGATTCTAATGCTATCGCTGAGTGTGCTTCATGGTATGCACTCCACGCTGAAATCCGCAACATTGTTATTCGCCTCGGAGGAGACGTTAACCAAATTGGTTACTTATCCCAATTCAGTTGGTTGTTCACATGTCAGCGCAATTCACAACTATGATTCAAATAACTGTAAATCACAAGTCGATTCCACATCGGGGCTTTTGAATCACACGCGTTGGAAACGCTGTTCATGGGATGGGGCATCACTACACTATTGTATGCTTTGTGTGGAGGCTGCTGTTGGTCCCATCCCAAATGCAAAATATTGGTTGTCGTCGAGCGCTCATGAGCATTGTTGCATCAGGAGTCAGTCCGAGTTTAGCTGGCTGCAGAACACACCACTTGTCAAGTTGCTATTATTACTCCACCAACACGATGAACTTCAAGACCTGGTTCGCCTTCGTCTTCGCTGCTGTCGTCGCCACCGTCGCAACGGCTGAGGAGTCCTCCCTCAGTGGGGACCCACAGTACTGCCAGGGAGATGGTTGCCCGCCTCTCTACTGCGAAGCGAACATTCAGATAAGTCAGGCCTGCCGTAACGACATTGCTGTGAAGGGCGGTACATTTGAGGCTTGCTGCAAGACGAAGTGTGGCGCCTCGGCCTAGATTGCAGCCTTCGATCCACGGATGATTTCGCCATCAATCGATAGTATCAGACTATAGATGAGCTCAATCGAAGGTACTCGTTTTATTTGTTATGTCAAGCTTGATTCTTTTTCTTACAATGCAGACCAATTCGCCTGCTTCCTTGTTTAAAGGGTTTGACTAACGTAAAGCAGCACGCGTTAGAATCACCACCTCGCTCTCTTCATTTCTGCTTAGTACAGTGGCTTCGCGAGAATAAACGCCATCAGCATTCAAGGACTGTGAAGCTGCTGTTGGAACGAGATTGTCATGATTAAATGGCGACCGCGATGCAGATGATGTAATTTGCCGTTCATATTGGTAAAATGCATTGGATGAACAAACTCGGCACCTTCTTTTTTTTATTTCAGTTCGGCCGCTCCAGTAGTGCGATGGGTAATACTGTCATTCTCGATAACCTTTACGCCTTCGTTCTGTTGCGCTTCAGTAGCAGAACCTAATAACAGGGAAAGAGTTGGCTACAGTTGTGTAGTAGTAGTAAAAGCATATAAGTATAATAACCTCGCCACGGGGATTTCTTTCGTTTCTTTGGAACTATACGCGTTTTTGATACGTGCTGCTTAGAAATATTTGTATTGCCGTTGCTAAGCCTTAATTCATACTTTCTTAAAAACCAACTTGCTTACGAGTTTAAACACACAAGGTGGAACCGCTGCAGGCCGTAGTTCACCCGAGCGACATTTTTTTGTATTACTTGCGTAGTATTCAGTGAAAAACATTAGCGCCAACTGGTTTACTGTTGGAAGTGGACGAGCTGCCCAATCTAATACTTAAGCAAACTCTCTCTCTCTCTAATAGAGAGAGAGTTTGCTTAAGAAAGTCTCTACAGTAGTGGACGGGTTGTCGCAAGCCATCCGGAACATCGCAATTCCTTTTATCGGGGCACCAATCAAAAGTACCAAGTGTCAATGAGTGAATTTCAGCACTTGCTCCGCTCTCCTGATCAACGCTGTGATCGCCACTCTCGACCCTGCGAATACTCAGCAGCAACTCTGCGGGGTCGAACCTTGCTGGATCGATACTCGGAAACGACACCCCGGTCAGTAAATGCTACGAGGCCGAGGGTGGCCACTTTAACATGTACTGCGCGACGAGTTGCTGCTCTGGCGACCCCTGCAAGTGAGAGGGCCACATGCTGAGCAGACAAGCACAAGATCCATTTTGCCGCAAGTAGTACGGTAGCTCGCAAACTAAACATCAGTTTTTTGCATGTCCAGATTTTTGCTTTTTGCTGGGCTGACAATTTTTTTTTGTCAAACAAGATAGAAAGCCCTGGAACATGCAAATTTGAACTGCATACCGCACTTGTGTGGTACTGGGGAAGTATTAAATCTTGAGCGGACAGTCGGTGTTTATAAAGAGGATCGTAGACTGGCGAAGAGGTCTAATAAACTATTTTAATTGATACATTACAATTAAATGCCAAAGGACCGTGAGTTGTTGCTTGTTGCTCTAGAGAGAGGTGCACTCTATTCTTTTTTTTCTCGAGAATTTTATTCTCTCAAACTCTCACGCACTCTTTCAGAAAATACTTAAATCAAGGCTTCGTTTTTCCCCGAGCAGCCGTCAAGATCTACTGTAGCGGCCTCTCCTTTTCGCTGTGGCCACGCCTTTTATCATGCTGATCCCTTCGCCTTTAGCAAAGATGGACAAACGACGGTTGGGAAGGCTGCAGCTTCCAGTTGTTTTGAGCGAAGATGGCCACTTACGTGAAGATGACGCCGTGGCAATGGCTGTTCACGAGTCTCTGTCATTTACCGCCTTGGAAAACGACGATAACCCAGTGTGCCAAAGCGCTGCATCGAAACCTCATAAACGCCTTGCCATCTTCGCCACTTTAGAGCTTTCGGTGAACAAAATGGAGACGAGTTTCAGTCGCGTCGCACGTTCACGTACGTCAGATGGATACATTCCACTGAACTATACAGAGCTGGCGAAACCGGGTTACATACATATGCCGCATATGTAGACACATACCGATTTGTCACCTCCGGTACAGGTACGTTGCTGCTGAGATTTGCGTTGGCCAGCGCAACCATTCTTCGTTGTCATCTCGGTTGTCCACTTGAGAATTGGTGGCGTCGCCCATCGCGACCGCAATGCAATGCTTCAACAGGCCTTTACAAGTACTAAAAGCGAGCTATAGCAGGTTTCTTGTAGGCGTATTGACGAATACAGTACTACATGTAAGTAGTACAGCATCGCTGGTATCCACACAGAAATCTTCAGCAGGAAGCCCGACATTTCCCGATGCCGCAGCGCAAGATCTGCCACCAGAGCGGCTGCAATCCTACCGAGATTCCTCGCTGATTTGCAAGCTGCAATCAATTTTGGCTACACCAGCATTGCTATTGTTCATCAGCAGTAAGGTCGTCTCTCCACCAACGCGACCGCAAGTCCACAACCACGCTAGCACATTCGCGCTTCCACCCTCCCTCAACCTCCCTCAACAATTCCTACAAGCACTTCACCAATATTGTCTACTTTTCTTGTCAATGCCAAAAATCAGGTTTTAACCTGGGCGCCGCTTCGTGATTGGCTCGTCCGGCGGTTATGCACGAGGAAAGACCAGACGGAGAGGAGGGAGAGACTGGAGAGTCAGCGAGCGACTCCACGATCACCGTCAGTGCGCCCGCGTCGCCCCCCAGTACGCGAAACAGCCCAAGACAATCATGGCGGAGGACTCAGGAATGCTAGACAATGGCGCCATGGTCTGGGTGCCCCACGACGAGCAGGTATGGAAAAAAGCCGTGGTCGTGCGTCGCCTGGACGACGGCGTCTCGGCCGAGGTGCGTCTGCAGCCCAGCGACGACGGCGAATGGGACAAGGACGACGGCCTCGAGCAGGTCGTCAACATCCGCGACATCGCGCGTCTTGCCGGTGAAGTCTCGGACGAGGCCATGCCGATCTGCAACGTGTTCGAGGCCGACGGAGCCAACGACATGTGCACGCTCAACCATCTTCACGAACCGGCAGTGCTGAAGAACCTGGAGCTTCGGTTCGCCAAGAAAATGCCTTACACATACACTGGCGCCATCTGTATCGCCGTGAACCCATACCAATGGCTCGATCTGTACGGCAAGGAGCTGTATCTGCAATATCTGGAGCAGCCTCGTGACTCGCTTCCTCCTCACCCGTTTGCACTGTCCGCTACGGCCTATATGGACATGAAGAGGACGCAAGTGGACCAGAGTATTCTGGTCAGCGGAGAGTCTGGAGCTGGTAAGACGGAGACGGTCAAGATCATGATGAACCACTTGGCCTCCATCTCTGGCGGTGGCAATCACGGTACGAAGGTCATCGACCAAGTGCTCAAGTCCAACCCCCTACTTGAGTCATTCGGTAACGCCAAGACCAAGAGAAATGACAATTCCAGTAGGTTCGGCAAGTTCGCTCAGCTCCAATTCGACAACATGGGTTCACTCGTGGGTTGTCTGTGTGAGACTTATCTGCTGGAGAAGAGTCGAGTGGTCGGACAGACGGAGGGAGAGCGCAACTACCACATCTTCCACCAGATCTTCTGTCTGTCAGAAGAGCGTAAAACGGAGCTAAAACTCACTGGAGATGCCACTAATTACAAGTACGTGGCGGAGGGTGCTGAGGCTGAATTGACCGGCATCGACGACATCCAGTGTCTGAAAGAGACGCAGGACGCTCTGGACACGATCGGCATCTCAACAGAAGAACAGAACGCCATCTTTGAGATCGTAGCAGCCATTTTGAACCTCGGAGAGGTCGAATTTGAGCAAAACGGCAGCGATAACGAGAAAAGTCACGTGAAAAACGAGGACATTGTGGACAATGTGGGTGCTCTGCTGGGTACTGAGAGCGCTGCACTGCACTCGACGCTGCTGGAGCGTTCCATCACTGCTGGTTCCGAGTCGTACACGATCCCATTGAACGCCGAGCAGGCCTCGGACCTGCGCGACGCGCTGGCTAAGGGTATGTACACCCAGCTGTTCGACTGGCTGGTGCACCGTGTCAACAAGGCCATGTGCTCCACCAACAACGTCAAGACGCACATCGGTTTGCTGGATATCTTCGGTTTTGAGAGCTTCGACCAGAACGGCTTCGAACAGCTGTGCATTAACTACGCAAACGAGAAGCTGCAGCAGAAATTCAACAGCGATGTCTTCAAGGATGTCCAGCAGGAGTACGTGGATGAGGGAATCCCTCTTACACTCGTGACATTTGAGGACAATCAGCCCATTCTGGACCTCATTGAGGGACGTATGGGCATCGTCAGTATGCTAAATGAGGAAGTGCTGCGTCCTCAAGCCACAGACAACACGTTCGTGAGTAAAGTATTGGATGCGTGCAGCAACCACCCGAGTATCGAGAAGAACCGCATCAATCCGTTGGAGTTCACTATCCACCACTACGCTGGTGATGTGACGTACAACGGTACGGGCTTCTTGGAGAAGAACAAGGACACTCTACCGACAGACATGGTGCAGCTGCTGTCTAGTAGCTCGAATGGAGTCATCTCGGGCATCTTTACACCTACACAGAAGAGCAAGCGCAACAGTCGAGGCAAGAACGGCAAAGAGGGACGTCAGAAGGGCTTCCTGGTGGGTAACACTATCGCTGGAGCCTTCCGTAAACAGCTTTCTGAGCTCATGGAGACCATCAACAAGACGTCGTCGCAGTATGTGCGTTGCATCAAGCCGAATGCCAACAAGAGCGCCGTCGAGTTCAACCGTCTCATGATCGTGGAGCAGCTACGTTGTGCTGGTGTGATTGCTGCTATTCGCATCAGTCGAGCAGCTTTCCCTAACCGTCTGCCGCTCGTGGAATTCCAGCAGCGATTCCAGATCATCTGTCCGTCGGCATTGCGTGATGCTGAGCCCTCTGAGATGGTTGCTGGTCTACTGAAGGAATTGATCCCGGACATGGCTACAACGATGCAGAACTCCAAATTTGCGGTGGGTAAGACCAAGGTTTACTTCAGTTCAGGTCTGTTACAGCGACTGGAGGACCGTCGCAACGTGATCCTGAAGGACCACGCCATTCTCATCCAGAAGACCATGCACGGATATGTACACCGCAAGCGCTTCTTGCGTCAACGTTCTGCTGTGGTGAAGATGCAGGCTGTTACTCGCGGT
Source organism: Phytophthora nicotianae INRA-310 (assembly GCF_000247585.1). NCBI lineage: Eukaryota > Oomycota > Peronosporomycetes > Peronosporales > Peronosporaceae > Phytophthora > Phytophthora nicotianae. The sequence continues at coordinate 1,513,994 of NW_008648989.1, read as the reverse complement.
GGACTGCAGGCCAAGCGCTACCGGACACTACGTGCTGGAGTTATTAAGCTGCAAGCTCGGGAACGTGGACGTAAGCAGCGCTATCTGTACGCTCTGCTGCTTGCGCGTGTCAGGAAGGAACGTCAACTTGAACAGGAACGTCTCCGTAAGATCGCGCAGGAAGAAGAAGCGGAGCGTATTCGCCAGAAGTCGATGCAGGAGGAACGCGAACACAGCGACCCTCAACCGGTACGTTCTGTTCGCTTTAATCTCTGATTTTTAGTGGTAAGTTACTAAGGATGTTCTTGTGACAGGAGCCTGTGGAAGATGACTGGAGTGACGAGAGTGACAAGGACGAAGAACTTGAGGACGGACCATCCGGCCCCGTGTCCCCACGTACCCTCCGTGCTCTTACTGAAGCGGCCTCTAAGGTTGCAGAGGCAGAGTCGGCCGCTCGTGACGCTAAGCAGGCTGCTGAGGCTGCGTTGGAGCTCAACCGTGAGCTGGTGGGCCAGAACGACCGTCTACGCTCGACGCTGTCGTCTAACGTGGCGGAATACGCCGACGCTGAGCTCCTACGTGAGAACGAGCGCCTTAAACAGCAGGTGCTGCAGCTCCAGACGAAGCTCGTGCGCTCTCAAGAAGTCTCGCTTATCTCCGCCAAGGTGGTGGACAGCCGCATCACGTACCGTGAAGGACGCCAGTTTGTCGAGTACAAGCTGCAGATCGAGACCAACACACGTGGCACGCTGTACGTGTGGCACCGTTACAGCACGTTCCGTAACCTGGCAGCGACGCTGCAGACCAAGAACGGATACAAGCGCAAGGAGATCCCGGAGCTGCCGAACAAGCAGCTCTTTGGCAACTTCTCCGAGAAGATCATCCAGGACCGTGTGGCCAAGCTCAACCAGTTCTTGGAGGCTGCTACCAATGCTGAGTACCTCCAGTGGGGCATTCGTGTGGACCAGGACACGTGCGTGTACAAGCGTCGCGTCAAGAACGCGTCCCGGGAGAGTATCTCCACGGCCAGCACGCACTCGTCATCGCCGCGCTCGTCCTCACGACTGTCGATGAAGTCGTTCAGCTTCCGTCGCGGCAGTACGGCTGGAAATTAGACTGACAGAGTGGAAAGTGGACCAGCAAACAAGGCACATTAGATGGAAGTTCTGCGTAATGCATTTATATTCCTCACAGCGCTCCGTGTTTGATTCAGTTTGTGTTGGGTAGCAACAGTCCAGCTCTTGCAGACAACAACAGACTCGAAAAGTAGTTGACACGAGTTGTTCGGTTGAGTTACGCTGTACGGAGGATGATGTGCACTCCGCTGTCCGTGTCCACGACGTCGCTTAGCTCGCCCACTTTGAGCGCAAACGTGGCATCTTCGAAGGGCTTCTGCATCATTCCGCGGCCGAACGGGCCGAGGTCGCCGCCGCGCGTGCCGCTGTTGCAGTCGCTGTACTGCATCGCCAGGTCCTCGAACTTGGCCTGACCCGACACGATCTGAGCGCGCAGTTCTGTGATCAAGTGGCAACAATCAGAACAAAAGGCTACTAATCTATCAGAGAGTCCGTATGCGTACCGAGCAGCTTGGCGATGGCTTCTTCCTTGGAGCGCGTGATGTTGTCGCTCAGACGCGACGCTGCAGCAAAAATTGTGTCAACCAGGAGCGCTTCAACATTAACTAACGGAGACTCGTACCGGGGCGACGCGAGCCGCTGTGCTTGATCAGCAGGTGAGACGCTCGGACTTGCTCTGCTCAGTCGCACACACAGCGTTAGATCCCATCGAGCTGCCTCGCGCTCATTAGCAGCGTCATACCGGCCATCGTTGCTACAAGGTGAGCAAAGGGGGATTGATCGCACTTATGTTTTCTACATCAACTTGATGTGTTGTACACCATCCATCAACCATAATCTTGTTTTGACATGCATTCTCGAAGCAGCAATCCGAGCCGCACAACGAGCGCGCATTCTGGCTTGAGTCGGCTACGATGTGGACGCAGGACTTCGTGCGCGTGCTGCAAGGCGCCAGCAAAGTTGCTGAGCAGGTGGTGCGCACACAAGGACCCGATGTGGCCACCAAGAGTGGACAGCTGTCTAAGCACGCGACGGAGCTCGCTCGGTTGGTGCCCTACTTCCTCAACGGAGAGGGCGCTCCGCCTGCTCCAGCTTCTCAACCAGTACAAGTGCAGCCTGCTGCAGCCTCTAAGCCAGTACAGACACAGCCCACTGTAGCCTCGGAGGCCGTGCAGACGCAGACCAAGACACAGGAGAAAGCTCCGGTGCTGAAGCAACAAGTAGACGCGATTAGAGAAACGCCTAAGAATCCGGAGATGAAGATCACGACGGAACCGCTTAAGGACGACACGATCAAGCTCCCGGAACTAGAAAATAAGACCTCTGAGCCTCTGAAGATCGATACACCTCCTGTTGTGGACGAGGAGCCGCCTAAGAAGGTGTGGGAGGAGAAGCACGTGCCGTCGTCGCCGCTGTCCCGTATCTTGGGCTTTGGTGGCCTTGCAGCAAGGCTGGCAGTAGGCACTGCAGCAGAGATCGTACGTAGTGGAGGAAAGAACGGTACCTACAATGCATTGGTGTCCGATGCCAATGCTGAGAAGCTAGCGGAGACACTGTGCACCATGAGAGGAGCAGCTCTCAAGCTCGGGCAGATGCTGAGTATCCAGGACGAAGCCATGATCCCGTCTAAGTTGGCGGTAGCACTGGATCGTGTCCGTGAGAAGTAAGTTGAAGGGTTTATTGAGTGGTGGTGTTGATATATTGCTAACTTATTATTATTGCTGTTGCTATAGTGCCCACGTGATGCCGAAGGATCAGCTGCACCATCAACTCAAGACCGAACTGGGTGACGACTGGCGCGACAATTTTCAAGAATTCGACGATGTTCCCATTGCTGCCGCGTCCATTGGCCAGGTAAATTATATTTGTTTTTATTAAATTATTTTTATTTAACACGATTGTGGTATACCGTATTGACAGGTGCACCGCGCCACGCTGCTGAATGGTGACCGTGTGGCGATCAAGATTCAGTATCCTGGTGTGGCCGAGTCCATTGGCAGCGACCTGCTTAACCTGAAGAGGCTAGTGACATACACCAACATCTTGCCCCGTGGACTGTACATTGACGAGATCATCCGTGTGGGCAAGGAGGAGCTCACAGCCGAGTGCGATTACCTTACTGAGGCGGACAACCAGGAACGTTTCAAGGAGCTAATTGAGCAAAGCGGCATGGGGGAGAAGTACGTGGTGCCACGAGTGTACCGCGAGTTGTCCACAGCGCGCATCCTGACAACGCAGTTGATCTCGGGCGTTGCAGTCGACAAGGCCGTACATCTATCCCAGGACGTGCGCGACAGCATCGCTCGCCGTATTTTGGAACTCACGATTCATGAGCTCTTCAACTGGCGTTTCATGCAGACAGACCCGAACTGGAGTAACTTCATGTACAATGCATCCACCGACACGATTGGACTGGTGGATTTCGGTGCTGCTCGTGAGTATCCCAAGGCATTTGTGGACGATTACTTTAACATCGTGTGGGCCGCGGCGAACGAGGACGAGAAAACGCTGGTCGACTATTCAATTAAGATGCACTTCCTCACTGGCGACGAGTCTCCGAGCATGATGCGCGCCCACGTTGCAGCCGGTATGGTGGTAGGAGAGCCGTTCCGGTCCCATGAGCCTTTTGATTTCCAGAAGAGTCAGCTGACCACTAGACTCGGTCAGCACACGGAGGTTTTCATGCATGGCCGCCTGACACCGCCTCCACAGGAGGTGTATTCTCTTCACCGTAAGCTTGCTGGGGCTTTCCTTATGTGCATCAAGCTACGCGCGGTGGTTCCTTGTCGGGATGTGCTAGAAGACGTGCAACGCCAATACTACTCCTAACTGAGCCCAATCTACAGGAACGACTCGAGGAAACAAGATAAAATGAGGACATGGGGTTGCTTGAATCAAAATCTTTTAGACGGAATACAACAAGGAATTCACTCTTGCCTTCAGCTGCTGGGCTTGGATTGAGAAAGGCAGGTAGTTGAATGTCTTGGTTGAGTGGGTACTGACCTTTCTTGCGGAAGGCGTGAAGGGCTGCCTTTTGCTTTTTTTCATTTTCAAATTACAGACGACGAGAGAAATCGAGACCCAGGTTTCAGACGAGATGTTCCTGGCACAAATCCGCCTGAGAGCCGCAGAGAAACTGGAAAGCCAGGCTGGAATCCTCAGACTCATCGGTGTAAGTGAACGGCACGGTTGCCACTAATGGACGTGAGATCTAACACGTTTTCTTGTGGAACGAGAAAGGGAGACTCTCTTACACCGACGAGGGCTTGGATGGATGAAATTCCAGAAGAACCAGAGCGACTGAAGCAACCAGAGCAACCAGAGGAATCGCAGCAACAGGTTCAGCATTTATTAACTCCAGAGGAAGAAAATAATGCCAAGGCTGAGCCAGATCCAGTTGCAGAAGACCCTCTTGCGCGTTACCGGGCGATGCTCAAAGTTGGTGTCCCTCGACCTGCTGTTGAGAGGCAAATGCTCAAGAACGGAATCAATCCCGCAGCATTAAATGGACCCGTTCTGGAAGAAACCACAGTCATTCAGCACAGCCCTGAACCAGTGGCGAATGCAACGACAAAGCGTCGAAGATGGCACTGGAATGAAGTCCCAGCAGCCGATCGAGCTCCACCTCCGCTGAGCGGGTCTGTGTGGACTCGGGACAACGAGGAAGACGCATGTCAACGGGTCAGCACTCTGTCGCAAGCTCGTATCCAGGAACTGTTCGTGAGAGAGATTGACAACCAAGTCGAAGGCGACGACCGTGATTCTTTGGTGTCGATGACTAGCGATGCTGAAGTGGCCCTGGCAGTTCAGCATTCGTCCACATCTGTAAAGAACGAGAAGGTGCAAGTGATGAAAGGAACTAAAGGCACAAATTTGGAGTTTGTGGTGAGCCGACTCAAGCATCCCTTCGCTAAGGTAGCTCAAGACGTGAACATCCTGACGGCCATGTATCTGCAAGACACGGACATCAAGACGATTCTGGCAATGTGGCCCAGTGTGGCTGAACAAGTCATCCTAGACGAGTATTCTGGAGATTTCGACTCACTGGGGCGTGTAAGGTATCTGGAATGGCATCGTGAGAGCTATTTTCTCACTGGATGTGTGATTTTTCTTAGTGTGAGCAGTTTTTGGTGAAGATCCGAGCAGTTCCAATGGCAAAAGAGAAGCTCCAATGCCTTCTATTGAAACTGGAGCTCCAGTCTCGTGCGGAGGACCTCAAGTAAGTCTTCATCCAGCGGAATATACCAGCAGATCTGATAGTTATTTTGTGCTCTGCGTAGACAACTGGTGGAGCTTGTGACCCGGGCGTTGAATCAAATCTGTTCGAGTTCCAAGTTCAATGAAGTGATTCGACTTCTTCGAGACTTTGGCAACCTTGCCAACGAGGAGTTCGTGGGGAATTACCGAGCAAGATTCTCGCTGGAGTCGTTGCTCAACTTGAGCCACACGAAGGCGTTCGACAAGAAGACCACGATCTTCGATGGATTCTTGTACCTCCTTCGAGTATGAAAATAAAATCGTGATGAAGCATCAAGAGGTTCTAACTAAGTACATTTTTTTGCAGACTGAGAAGGATGGAAACCTCGCGAATTTCTACGAGGAAATCAACCTTGTTCTGCAGTGCAAGGGCGTGTCAGTGGGTGGTCTAACGGTGGAAATGAACCAACTTCGCGAGGGTCACCAACTTGTAAAGTCAGTTGCTCTAGCAAGCAGCAAGTTGTCGGACAGGGACGCAAAACTGGCGCAAGATGCTTTTAATCAATTCGCAGATGAAATCGACGACAGATTGCGCGGCGTGCAGGAGAGTTTCGACAAGATGGAAGCGAGCGTGAGTTCTAGAAGTGCTGAACTACTTCTTTCCCATTCTAATTGTTTGTTCTTGACCAGCACCGCGCGTTCTTGTCGTGGTTCGAGGAGAATCCCAATGTGCCGCTGGATCAGCATCTCAAGGAGATCGCGCAGTTCGCGTCGGAAGTCAAAGACAGATTCGCAGTACTCAACTGGTGCCTTTAAAATGACTGCGACGGTACTTGTCATGATCCCAATCAGCAACGTTTCCGTTGACAAGAGCTGTACTTGCGTCAGAAACGGTAATTACGGAATATCATAGCAGACACGGTAAATATGCTCTAAAAACTCAGCGATATATTACGAGTTGCCGCTAGCTGATGGTGTGGCAATTATGATACAGGACGTCACAACCTGACGTCCATAACTTAGGGTGGCTGTTGATGCAGCTTAGAGTCCGATCATGGACGCGTTCTTGCAGATGAAAAGCATGAAGCGGTTGCGGCACTCACGGAGCTGATCCTGCATGTCGACAAGCGCGAAGTGGTTGTAGTGCACGCGGCATAGATACTGCATCATGGTGAGCATTTGCTGGCACATTTCGCGGATCTGCGGGACCGTAAGGGGTTCTGGAGAGGTCATGCGCTCTCCGATCTGCTCCAGCGTGGTCGAGAAGTTGCGCGCGGGCGCGTCGTCGCAGCAGAGATCTCGGCACAGGTCTACAGCCACAAAGAGCAGCAGCTCCAGCTCCTCGCGCAGTAATGTGGCTTCCTCTAGTACCATTTCATACTCTAGTTCAGTCCACGAACAACGCGCACGTTTCTCCCTGCAGTCATCGCTGAGTACGATCTTGCGCTTGCGGCTAGCGGAAACCTGAGGCGGCAGCGACTGGCGCTTGTCGACGAGCAACATGTTGGTGAAGGCGAACGGCTGGAAAATGATGGCAATTGGCGGCCAATGCGCCTGGGACTGACTTAAAGTTGTGCGCTGTTATTAGCGTGACTTGCACTCGAGAGGGCACTTTGGTAAATGAGCCTTCTGACCTCAAGCCGTCTGGTGATGGGCGCCTAAAATATTTGGAACCGGATGGCGTGAAAAAATTGAGGTTGACGACACACTTGGTCTCAGTATGCGCGATGTGTGGCAGACGTTGCAACGTTTTGCAGTTTGAGGCAACTTTTGTTCTGACTCATGACGCTCTTTTTTTTCAAGAGGCTTTTCTGGAGTTTTGTCGCTGTTGGAGTGAAAAATTCCTCGCTTCTGGTATGTGAACTTCCTTCTGACAGGATTACTATTGCCTCCTGGTGTATAAAAGTTTGGCGAAATAGACGAGTATCGCACCGGGAAAGCCAAAGATCGCAAGCAAAAGCTGGGTATTTTTTTCTCAAGGCAAAATCCTCTCAAATTATTATTTTACTTTGAAGTATCTGATTTCATGCGAGTTTGGAGGCGTTCCCCTTGACCTCCACGCCCGGTGTGCAAGCGGTACGCTGCGGGCGACACCGAAGCCACCTCCCTTCAAGGAAATCAAGGAAGCCACGCTGAAATAACGAGACGGCAAAACAATTCAAAAACAATTCATGTTATAGTCAGCACAATTTTTGCACCACGACGACGACGCCGTGCACTGGCCGTTGCGTTGGAGCGCTGCTTCTTCAATCCATACTGACCACCATCGCAACGTATTCGTCTCGGTCGCTATCAATAGAGGAGCATTGATCGCCTCCACGGCTCTTTCTTGGCTGATCTATTTTGAATGTTGTGGTTCGTCAGAAAAAATTCGATCCGTTTGGCTTGAGTATCAGAAGAAAAAAATCAGCTCCAACCACCTGCGCGTCAAAGACGTCGAGGACTGGACTGGTAACAGACAGAGCTGGTGCTTGTCGACGAGCTCGTTTATTTGCCCGTGCCGCTGGTGGAGCGGTCGACCATTCCACACCATCGCATGGCTGCTGGGAACTCGGTGCAAGGGTCCGCCCTTCCCAACATAGCGCGGCGTGCAAGGCGGATGCAACGAGTGCAAGCGCTTGCACTTTGCTTGCTGTCGTTACAGGGTATAGTATCGTTCGAAACTATCGAACGGGTGGTCGCTGAGGACTCGAGGAAACGATCTTAGAATTTTTGGTTGAAGCGGCAGAACTGGCTACCGACTCAAGTAGTCGGAACATGGCTACACTCATGGGGATGCGCTTGTCGTTGTTGCACGCGGTCTACGATGATCGCGGCCACCAAACGCTTGGCAATAAGCGACGCGGAAGCTCAGCCAGCCAACCGATATCATGACCCACAGTCAGCGCCGGTAGCTACGCTTGCAGCCCTACTATCTCCTTATGGTCGGTGTTTAATTTCGAGACATTTTTCACGGAGCTCAGCAATCATTAGCCTTATTTAAATAATCTGCGAGCCCGCGTCAATCGGCGCTGCTGCTGCTGGTTTGTACGTTGATATGTGTTATGTTCGGAGTCGAAAATAATGCAGAAAAATGAATTATCGACAACACACGGCACGCAACACGACACTGGAAGAAGTTGCAGTCTGTAGCCACATCAAGGGACCTCACCGAAATGTTAGAACGTCTATGCTCGATGATGATCTGATAACATTTCAGGACCTTGCTACTTGTACTGGCAAGTTGCCAGGTGGGCCGGGCAATTATTTAGGAGCAGGTGGTAACTTACAACTGGTTAGCATCGCCAGAAGAGTTTGGCCGCCCCACGGCAAGGGTGGCAAAAGAAAAGTACGTGGGAGGGGACGACATTGGTAGTAGATCTCATGGGTGTACACTTATCTCCTGATCTATTGGTATGACAATGGATACAGCACTTCTCTAAATCAACTTCCGTATCGAGAGCATGCTGTCAACTGAGTTCGTGTCACTTGAATGCCGAAACAAAAACACCGTCATATCCATCCAGTCTATTTACGCGATCCCTTCTTGCCCTGCTTGACTTTCCTGGTAACAAGCGGTCTGCCCTGCATCAGCATATCCAGCCCCTTACGATTGACACACTCGCCCGTCGACGTGTCTAGTTGCAATTTTCGGCTACCCAAGGCAAAACTATAGGCGTCCTGCCCGTCATGGCCTAGTAGCTTAAAGTCTGCAAGCAAAACATAAGCACAAAACAAAACAATTAACTTCGAATAAAGCCCCTATGCTTATCCACCACTCACGCACCTTTCGGTGAGGCTTCCAGCACTTCCTTCTGTCCGACACCCAAGACCGAAACGCGCACGAACTCGTTAGGATCGCCTACTTTTCGACACGTCACGATGTCCGTCACCACTTTGTCACACATTCTCTTGGCGCCGAAGAACGCAGTGGCCGATGCACTACAAATGGCTCCACTTGTAGCCAAAACCTCCAGCATATTAGCGCTGGCGTCTGCCTGGTACACGAGGCTGCCTGACAGTAGCAATGCGCAGTACATCTGGAAGCGGCTACCGGGCCCCATCCAGCGCATCAGATCTCCGCCGCAATTCTGTACGATCGGCGTCTCATGTACCTTGGATTTGTCTACGGGCACTTGGATCGTGGGCTTAGCAGCGAAGCCCCGTGCTAGCGGAGACGCAAGCGTAACCGCTCGTCGAGACAGCATGTTCGTGTGTGGCTATTGCGATTGTGTTGCCTACACAGCATGTACGTAAAACTCACATAACTGATGTAATCTACGTAAAACCACATTTCGACAAGTTTCATCACATCCGACGCGGAGTGATGGCCGACTTCGGCGTGCGCGCCAAAACCTCGCGGATTCCGTGGCTTCTGCTGCTCTGGTGGACGCAGAAGATATTGTGGCTACGTCGGTGGCTCAAGATCTGGGTACAGAGGCCTCTCATGCGGCTTGGTATGGGCTCAGAAGACGTTGAAGAGGTCGAGAACGAAGAGGTCTCGACTCATCCGGACGACCAGCATCCGGATGCTGCTCTTCCCTGTGGTCTCGTTAATAGTGGCAATTTGTGCTTCGTGAGCGCCGTTCTGCAATGTCTCGCTACAGTCCCAGGCTTCCTGGACGGCGTGGACCGCGCTTTGCGTATGCGTACACAGCTGCACATGGTACGGCAGGCAGATGACACGCAGACGCAGAAACTTATGGTAGCTGAGACGCTCGTAAGTCTCTTAAGAGGGATCTCGCCTATTAATGAGGAGCTGGAGGCTGAAGCAGAAGCCGGAGCCAGACAGGAACGACAAAGACACAATCGAGACGACAATCAGCAGAAAATGAGACGCTTTAGGACGGCTGCCAGTCGATGTACCTACTTAATTTCCAGTGCTGCATCAAGACAGGAACAACAGGACGCTGAGGAATTTCTGACGTTCCTTCTGGAGCTGCTACACGACCTACTACGAGCTCCAGCGCAGCCTGTTCGATCAGATGATGAAGAACGACAACAGTTTCTGCGTGCTGAGAAGCTGTGTTCCAAGAAACTCAGAAGCTATGACCCGAACGACCCCAGATCATACATGCGGGCTGTCGGTAAGTAAAATTGTTTAATATGGTTGTGCGGGCTGCGTAGTTACTGACTGTTTTTATTATTTTTTTTTAGCAAACCTTGGTGAAGTGCGATGGAATTATTTCTTACGACAGAACTCTTCTGTAATTACCGATTTGTTTTCGGGACAGACTGTACGTGGCTCCCAGTGCTGTAGTTGTGCGAATCTCACGTGCCTTCACGAAGAACAAAGGTATGTTACTTATTCATGTTGATTGGGCCAATCCATCGACTGACGTTAGTCATTTACTGCATGCAGAGTCATTTCACTTACAATTGCCACAGGGAAAGGTGACCAGACGCTGGCTGAGTGTCTGGAACACTTTCGTCATCCTGAGCAGCTCACAGGCGAGAATCGAGTGTTCTGCGACGGCTACTGTCAGGCCAAAACTACCCGCCTCACCCAAATCTTGTTGCAACGTGTGCCGCCTGTATTAGTTCTTCGGTTGCAGCGGTTTAAACACACATCCGTGAGAGGACATGCAGAGAAAGTGGACACTCCCGTGAGTTTTCCATGCGGGAGCGACAATTTCCTGGACATTACGATGAACGCTTTCTTCCGGGACGACGAGAAGGGTGTCAAGTTCGAGTTGGTCGGTGTGTGTGCTCATCTTGGCGGATCAAATGATTCTGGTCACTACGTTGCTTACGTGAGGCATCGGGCCCCCAGACGAGATGCTGAAAGTTCTGTTCAGTGGCTCCGAATTGACGACGAAGTGGTCACAGTGATAGAGGAATCCAAACTTCGAAGCGAGACTTTGACCACTGCATACTTGCTCTTCTACTCTCAAGTGGTCAGATGAGTAAATGAATCCATGAAAAAAATATTATTGTATCGCCAGACAATTTTGATTGTGAAATCGGGGGGGGGTTACGCGATGACACGCAGTTCGAATGAGAGACTGAAGACTTTAAAGTCTCGGTGTTTATCTCGGTGAACTCAAGTTGTTAGCTGATTTTGCGAGTTGTATGGTGGGGCTTCAATCTCGGAGGTAGCATCCCCAACATCGCTAACATCAAGTGGGAAGCTAGTCACGAGTTGGATCAGTCTTACACTGGGGCCAGCGGACAACACCAGGCATACATCCTGGGTAGCCAATGCTACGGCACGCCGGCCAGTAACTGGCGCCAGGACGGCAGTCAGCGGTCGTATCGGTGTCTTCCAGCGCAGTGGACTCCAGTGGGTACTGGCCTTCAAGGTAACACATTATTCAGCCCACACAGCATCGCTTACGTGAAGGCAGATGCACTTACCTCGTTCGGTTGGGAGCCCGTTCACGAGATATCCCAGCATTAAAATCGCGGTGACAGCAACTAATCCCAACAAGATCTTTGACTTCATGATTCCTTCGTCTTGGTATTGGAGCCAGCGAAACTTGAGAAGTGAATGCATTCGACCGTGTCGAGTAATTTCAGACTCTTTTTGAGAAAGCTTCCTGTTGTCATATAGCAGTTGTGGCGAAAAGCACATTCCTTTTCTGCGAGCTTTCGGATACAAACACAAGATTGCGATGCTCAAGTAGAGCTTATACAACGACCTAGGCAACAGGAATCTACGACGCTGAGGTGTAGAAGTGGAACTGGTGATAGTAGTCCAGCACGGCAGTCGTTCCGAACCGGAACAACTTGCCCACGCCTGGTATGTAATCCAGGACGTCCGCAGCCTGTTCATCAAACCGTGAGCATACAGAGGCAACATTCCAGTCTGTATGAGCCCAAAATCCTACCTTTCCAGTCGCAGGCTTGGTGACGGTTGCAAACACTGGGTCGCGAAGCAAGTAGAGTAGCAAAGCCATCTGCCGTATTCAGACAGTAACAGGACAACTTGGTGAGGACGATACTCGCGGATAGAGTTGTAAGTCGACGAACTAACCTTGCGAGCTGCAAATTCTTCTTTAGCCTTGTCGCCAATGACAGGCTTCGATGATTCCACCGGTTTCACAGCAGCAGCAGACAACGCCAGCCTACAGAGGTGCAGACACCAAAGTCAGGCCACAGTCATCAACAAGTTATTCAGTCAGTACATACCCGGACAGTTCCACCAGAAGCGATAAAATGACAGGAGTCCATGAGGTCGCCGGTCGGCGACGACGCAGTACTGCGTACACAACAGGCCGCAAAATGTGGCAGACTTCTCCCGCCACAAGAAGATCCTCGCGCGAGCCGTCCGCGACTTCGATCGTCGCGTCCTGATACCGAACAGCAACGATCGTCAATCACCTTACAATTTGCATCGTGTTTCATGCAGGCCTCACCTCGAACGAGATCTTGTTGGGTTCGTCGTCGCTCTTTCCTGCCGGTGGCTCGGGCTCCGATACCGTAGCTACACCATAATGACAAGCAATCAGCTCAAAATCGTGCAACCACTGTCCATAGCCTCTCACCCTTGCCAAAGGTCTTGCCTGTACGGGCACCAGGCTGTTTGGTCTTCTTAAACCGGGCGAACGCCGACGGTCGAGGCGCAGATTCGACGCCCTTGTACTGGAGACACACAGAGGCGTAAGTCTCGGTTCACAGCTCTATAGTTTATACCAAAAATTCACCTTGCCGCCACGCAGTAGCATGGCACGACGTCGCTGAGCCAGTAGAGCAAGACGAAGTACGCTCTTGACGATCTCCACCCATACAATGAGCCGCCACTTGCCCACATCGCCGCCAACTCGACGAGCGACGACTTCGGCGAGTACTTGTACGTGCGAAATTAGCGACAGTGGCACACGAAGCAGTCGCGTTAACCTGCAAACCAACCAGCGTCAGCTCTTTAGTGTTCCGGCAGATTAGAAGAGAAATTGACGTACTTGTGGCAGTTAGTTGGTGGCTCTGTCTCCTTGTTGTCTTTCTTCCACAGCACGTAGTCATGGTACAGATGCAGCAGCCCAACCAGCGAATAACCGAACTGCGTAGCAACCTCCGGCTCGACTAAGCGCTTAGGCACGAGCTGTGGCGCCACATACATCGTCGTCTCCACATTGCGGGCCAGCCCCGCGTGGCTTCCCACCCACGCCTCATAGGACGCAAGTAGGGACGCCGTCTTGGAGACTGCGGAGGGGGGGACGACACGCGTGGTGGTCGTCATGGTACGCGTGACCGTTGTGGTGGTCTTGGAGTCGTCGTCCACGGCCACGTCCGTCTCCACCGTCGTCGTCTTATTCTCGTCCGACATGTTGAACTGCAAGTGGCGATTAATTAGCACGGAGCTGTGGTTGCAAGAGTTGTGGTGTTGAGTAAACGATCTAGGATCGCACTTTCAACTTATACCCTGTATAGGTCCTATAAGTTATAGGACCGTTAATAGGTTTCTCCCTACATGTTATAGCCAATCAAAATGGATCTCATGTGTTAGTTTGACGTGGTTACTTAGGTGAGTGTATCTGTCTACTTTTCAAAGACAACAACAGCAGCATGTCAACAACTCTGGACTGTGCCACGGCGACAGTGCTGACGTCGCCGGACCATGAGGCGACCTACGCGCTGGTAAATGATGCCCAACACGTTGCGTTTTTGCAGCAAGAATGCCGTATATATGGTTCCCCTGAAGGATCCTTGACGACTGCATCAGTGGCACCACTGCGCTTGGCATTGGAAGAGATGGCTGTGGGCGTTGCAAAAGGATATTTGCGGTTAGAGGCAGCAGCAACTGGACTCGATGGCAGCAGCGGTGGTGATGAAGGGAACGTGCTAGTAGAAGACATCACTCCGGAATTCGTTGAAGAGATACAGTCAGGAGGATCCAATGTCGACACCAAGTCGAGACTGAGTAAGATCTATTGGCTTCGGGGACAAATAGCGTTCATGATCTAACTGGTCTGCTGCAGCACCGCGACGACGTGACCGACTGCGAGTTTTTCGGGACTTATGGGAGAAAGGATATATCGTGACTTTCGGCTCCAAGTTTGGCGCTGATTTCCTCATCTACAAAGGTCAGACTCTGTAAAAAAAAAAAAACTGTGAACGTCGTAGTCATAGACACGATGCTAACGTTATGGTTGTGGTATAAAGACAACCCCAAGCGCGCGCATGCGGTGGCGCTGATCGTGGTGAAAGGTTACGAGGAGGAATTTTCTCGTGTGGATGTCGTGAGTTTCTGTCGTGTGGCCAAGATGGTCAAGAAGCAGCTCGTGTTTGCGTGCGTGCGAGCTAGCGAGGAATACAAGAGCGGTGGTGGGAAGATGGATGATACCGAAGGCAGCAACTCTGAAGTGGCTGGAGATAGCGTTGTGTACGTTTCATTAGCGCATGCACTGCTCGTATCGCGCCAAGAAGAAGGCGGAGAATGATTTCGTGACACTGGAGGTCGTATTTCACAGTATTTGGTGTGCAGACTTAAGTATCCACGCTTATGTGCTACTGCTGCCCGCTGTGGAGGACGGGGTCTTCAAATTCACCTCGTTCTGGCGAATCTTTTGAGCAATTTTAACTAGACAGTCGGCTTCGGCTGGGATCTGCGTGTTTTGCCGCAGATCGAGCGCTATGACGGTGTTATTCTGCTGCAAACCCTGCAGCAACACATCTCCGTCGCTTTCACTGAGCGCGTTGCTGCTCAGATCCACGGAGCGAAATGCCGTCGTTGAATCACTGAGGATTTCAGCCAGCGCTTCAGCACTTTCCTTGCCCAACATGTTGCTGCTCAAGTTCAGATTGGTCAGCGACGTGTGATCCACTAGACCTTCCAGCAACATACGCCCACCGTCGTCTGTGAGACGATTCAGCCGGAGATCCAGCTCCATGAGACTGGTATTGTATTTGAGCCCACGACTGAGATACCGTCCACCTTCCGCGTGTATCTGGTTATCACACAGCTTCAACGTAGTGATCACGCTCTCGGGCCCCAGAAGTTTGGACAGCAATCTCGCACCGTGGTTTGTAAGTTTATTGTGTGATAAATCCAACGAGGTGATACTGGTGTTCTTTACTAGCCCCGTCATAAGCATCCGCAGCAGATCGTCATCCAGGAGATTGCTGGGCAGCCACAACGTCGTCAGCGTATTCGACATCTTGATAACATGCGAGAGGTTCGTGGCGTCCGAGATCTTCATTCCGAATAGCATACGTTCATACTTCATACCGATCTGCTTGACACCGTAGGTGACTCGAAGTCTTGTCAAATTATGTAGTTGAGCACAGATTTCGTTCAAGTCCAAGTGGGACAGCAGTTGGTCGATCTCAAGCGTGAAAATGTATTCGCTGGAGGCCTTGACGACGGCCATTAAGTGGTCATGATCGTCTACAGATGGGTCGAAATCTTCAAGAAGATTCTGTAAGTGTTTTTCTAGGAAGAGTTGCTTCCATGTGAGTCCGTGGTCGGCAATCTGGATGTTTTTCCACTGCGTTTTGCTGAGGCAGCAGCGCTTCCAGTAGTTCTCATCAGTCACATTAGGGGCCGTCACGCACACGTCGAGATCTAACGGCAGTCGAGCCATAACCTCTGGAAGGAACTGGCGAGGCACATTTTGTGCCTTTGGTTGCAAACGAAAGCCGTCGGAAATGATCTTTAGACACATAATCAGCAGCGACGGGATTGCCGTCGATGAACCAGCATTTTTGTCATTATCTGCCCTCTGGGCATTCTGCACGACTCGAGCGCGATACTTCTTTACTTGGTCAGATAAAGCGCACACATCTGTGGTCGCACCGACGGTGGATGCTGATACCATGCCACCTCGTTGTCGTTAATGAAAACGACCCTTCCCAACCAATAAGCACCACTGGTTTGAGCGCGGCAGTCGCTGTCACTCACTTCGGATCGCTTCAAATAGTCGCTACAAATAGCGAGGAATATTTTCTCAAGGCAGCATCTAGCTAAAGCCTAGCGATGAAGAAGTTGCCGTGAGTTGAACCCAACTTCAACTTGGAATCCAAGAGTGATGGTTCCTTGGTTTCCCTTGGATTCCGCATCCATTTCGCATTCCGCACTCTAGCGCGCACGTGAAGGACAAGGAACGGGAGGAAGATGGGAAAACTACGTGTCAATGAAGGAAACAACGTTAAGTCGGGCTTTGGGGAAGATGAGATTGGCGAACTGCGCAAGTACATCGGTGCGTCGGACTCGCACGCATCATTCTTCTGCATGTGCTCACGTTTCGTTCTTGTTGTTGTTTCCTTTTGTAGTCGACATGATGCAGGCTGAGATGGAGCTCATGGAGAACATCAAGCTGAACGAGCGCAACGTGGCGGCGGCGAACGCACGCATCAAATACTTCAAGGTGCACTGATCCACTTCCGATCGAGTGTTTTGACGCTAAATAATTGTAAATGTCTTCAGGAATTGATTTCTCAAGAACGTGCGCGCTATAAAACACTGAGAAGGGAGCTGGAGGGAGACACTGTCGAGCTCAAGAGTTTGGAAGAAAAGCAAGTCGGTAAGGGAAAAAAGTGTATCTACTACCAATGACCATCTAACTGACTCTTGACAGTTGCTGAGGCGAAGCACCGCGAGTTCCGAGGTAAAGGATTGTGAAGCGTAAATTGTTGCTCAATGCATTTAGCTAATTGATACTGCAGACGCCGTAGCCAAACGTGAGAGCGAGGTGCAAGTGCTTCGCACTCGATTTCAGCAACAACGCGCCGCCATGCTCAGTTTGAGATGCCAGGTCTTGAGTGCTACTTCAAATTTGGACAAACTGTCGTCGATACATGCATCGGTGGAGAAGGAGACACAGAACGGTACAGAGTTACTTTTGCGGTCAACATTCAAATGGTTGTAACTGTTACTGTGGTGTTGATACAGTTACTGTGGCCTTGGAGGAGTGTGCTGAGCCGGTCGAACAGCGCACTGCTCGCCAGAAGCTTCGTGCCAAAATCAAATACACGCAACGATTCGTCGTACAGATGGAGGAGGAAACCAACCAGCTTGCCGAGAAGCGAGCCAAGCTTGAAGCTGAAGTACTCAAGTGCGAACAGGAAGCGGACAAGCTACGCGAGTCAATCTTTCTCAAGGAGAAGGAAGTCGAAGTCTTGTTCAACCGTCTGCGTGCCGATACGCTTCACGTCGTCAAAGAAAACGGTATTTCCTGCCACGTTTAACTGTAATGCAAGAGCTAGGTGTAGCTCAAAAAAGTAGTGGTATGTGGTCTATGCAGGAAAGATCGAAGGCAAATTGAAAGCCAAGCGCAGAAACTTTCGCGTCAAAACCAAGAACGAGATAAACTCACTCAAGCGCCGAGTCACCTTTGTAACATCTGGTATGTATTGAGCTTAAAAGTTCATGCCCGCGGTCACGTTCTTAAGGTTTTGATGAATTAACAGAGCTTGAAAGAGGCCAGATGACGAACGAGGATGCGCTGTCTAGTATTGACGCTTTAAGCACCAGACGTGAAGGGCTAGAACAGAGGTATCTATGCGCTTAAGTCGTGGTGAAGATTCGCAATTCTCTTCACTTAACGTTGTTTTGCTCAGGCTGAACGGACAAAACGAGCAAATAGCTGCTGTCGAGGTAGTATCTCTTCAGGCAATTAGGAATTGGCACGGCTTCTAATGCCTTGCTCTGTATAGACTGCTATTACCGAGCTACAGGCATCGATCGCAACTTTTGGCCGAAATGAAGAAGGCTTCGACACCACACGTCTTCAAGAAGAGCTGAATATAAAGCGTGAAGATGCTCAAGTGGCTCAAAAGAAGTTGGAAGAGAAACAGGTATGTGCTGAACATCACGCTTCCTTTCACAACCAATCTGACAACCCTGTAGAATCTCCTTGAGCTCCTGGAAGCAGACCAAAATCAAGTAAGTATCTTGCACCTTTCACCTCGACGCTTTGCTGGAGTGAAGTTGATCGCGTGTATAGCTTGATGCAACATTGAAGGACGTCGAAGCGCACATTGTTGCGGCAAAAGATACAACGGAACGGCTCGATCGTGAGATCGTATCTCTGGCTAAAGACATTAATGACCAAGAGGCGAAAAGCAGAAGCTTAAGTGCATCTGCGGCTGATGCAAAGAAAAAGAGCGATGATCTCCAGGCAGAATGTCAGAAACAGCAGCGCAAGAACAAAATCTCTGCCAAGACCCAAGCAAAACTTCGTCGTCAAAAGAACTCACTATTCAAGCAGGAAAAAGAATTGGCGTCGGAAATTCAAGAAGCAGAACGCTTATGCAGAATCTTGGGTGAAGGTATCAAGGTCCGTGCCACAATCTTACTCTTTTGGTTCTTGTGCGTTGAGTATCAAACAACTTTACATGTGTTTGTAGTACGGCATGGAATGCGTTGAGAGACTCAGAGAATCAAATGCGCTCTGCGACGACAAAGAAAAACGCATCGAGTTTGAACTTCGTCGCCAAGAACTCAGCTTGCAACAGCAATGCGCACAGGAAGAGTCCAAATTTCAGGCAGATGTTGCCTCTTGGGATGAAAAGGTACTCAGATCCGTTAGTTTTTTTTTTTTTTTTGCTTTACATGAAGCTTTAGTATCTAATGTGTTTGGATGCAGATCAAAGATGTGGAGCGACAACTTCGTAGTCTTTAAGAGCTCATTTTCTGAGGTTGCGTAACTCGTTTTTCAGGATGCACGTTTTGTGCATCAGTTTTATCTAGCGTTTTTCGAGTAAGTGTTTGAATTAGCGTCATTCTTGGAATTTGATGCACCAAGTGGCTGGAATGGGAGGGGGAAGTGCTTCAAGTACGCAAGCGAATACCGTTAGCTTGAGATCGAGTGCTTTTGTTCTCATTCTCCAAGTTGTCCTGGACCGCACAAGCAGCAAACATGAAGGAGTTTATCGTCGTTCTCGCCTCCATCCTGTCCGCCTTGACGATGGCGACGCACGTCCCTGGCCATAAGCCTCCAATGAAGTACGGTGAACCCCCCAAGCACTTCGCCGCCGAAAACCGTGTCCTGATGAATGGGGGTGGTCTGGGAGACGGCATTGGTGACGACGATTTAGGTGACGATATCGGTGGATTGGGCGGAATCGGTGGCGTTGGTGGATTGGGCGGAATCGGCGACGTCGGTGGGCTGGGCGGACTCGGAGGCGTCGGTGGGCTGGGTGGAGTCGGCGGCGTCGGTGGGCTGGGTGGAGTCGGTGGCGTAGGCGGCTATCGCGGTAAGTGGACATTTTTGCGGTGTGATATTCGAATACTGAGTTACTGACCGAACGGCTAATGCATTTGACGGCAGCACTGCGTGGGCTTGAGGATGATCTGGAGGATGACGCCAACGCAATTAATGATAACGACGAGGTCGTCGTCGCTGGAAGAACGGTGGTCCGTGGTGGCGCTGTCGTTGCTCGACCGGGCCCTCGTCGCTGGTACTACTGATTTGAGAAAGACATGTCGGGCGATGGACCTGCGGCGCAACTTGATCTTACCTTTTGCTTCCCGCTATCACTGAAGCTGTCGTGCATGTAGTTGAGTAAGCCAAATCAGAAAATGGATGTTGCTTTCCTCTGGTCTTGCCATCCCAAATGCATAAGAATGAAATATTCACTTAGCTTTCTAGATCCGAGTCGTCAGAAACGTCAAGCTCGGCCGGTAAGGCTTACCTCAAGCTAACGGGTCTCATCTGGGTCATATCCATATAGGATATGAAGAATGCTCTTCTTATTCTTTTCAGACGCCGGAAAAGCGAATTCAATGGTTCTGCGGCAGTACGTAAAAGATAAGCTGCAGAGAGTGCCGACTTCGCCAACTAGACAATCTCGTCTGTATTGTTGCACGTGCAGTAGTCCCAAAGCAGATACTTCAGTAGTAAATTGTAAGATGCATCTCGATCAAACGTGATTAAGTTCGCATTTGACGATAACCCTACTATAAACGTTTGGGTCCGAAGCTTGCGTCGTTCTCTACTCGATCTTGAGCACTTCGATCTCGAAAATGAGCGTCGAGTTTGGCTGAATTGTACACTTCATAACATCAGAGCCACAGTTAAGGAAACCAGGAAATTGGTACACATTCGGAATTTTAAATTCATGCAACTAATTGGTGAAAAAGGATATCCCCAGGCCGGGAAGCCACCAGCTCCGTACGAGTAGTCGGGCGTGCAGGTGAGACGCGCCTGCTCTCCAAGCTTCATTCCCAGCACGCCCTCGTCCCAACCCTTGATCACCTGGCCGAGTCCGACCTTGAATGTGAAGGGGGTCTGGCCAGGGTCCTTGGTGCTCCAGAACTTCTGCTGGAGGTCGCGATCCTTGCCGTAGCCCGTGCAGTGCACCGTTACCGACGCGCCCTTCGTGGGCGTCGGCCCGTTGCCCTCCGCCAAAATTTCCTTCGTCACGCCCATTTTGCTCGATCCGTTATTGGGATACCAAACCCGAAAAGGCTATTATACAGCTTATTTCGTGTGACAATACGTAAGACAAGCGATAGCATAGTTGCAAGACCGTACTGCCAATTCGGCAATGTGTTGCAATACTTGTAACGACCTCGCAGCTTGCACAAGCTAACACATTCCAGCTTGTAACGAGGAAGGAAAACGGAATGCAATGCATGGCGCATTATGCATGAAATAGCGCCACGCAGCAGGAGTACTCGTAGCTTACCGGTGAGCCGTACATAAACCTATCTCCAGCACTGTAGCTATTTTTCAAAGCTCATGCATTGGAAACCAGTGCACCCGAGCATTGCAAGTTTGAGAGCGGAGGCAGGGTTCAATGCCGCCGTCATATATTCCAGGCACTGATTATTCCCCAGCATCTCGGTGGACAAGATTGGCAACCTGTCAATTTGATAGTATCAACACGATTGTCATGCGCCCTGAGCAGGGCGCATCCTGGATTATGGATTTCGCCTCTGCTATCTCCGTCGACGGAGTGATCCGTTAATTACTGTGCCTTCCTTTCCTGCCTTCACTTCTTGTCTTACTGCGGCACCGGCCAACGGTGCATCCGACAGCATTTTGCCAGTCAAGTCACTTGCATTCTGCCTTAAGTTCGCTCCTCCTCGGCCAGGGAACTGAAGACCAGCCGAACGATGTCGTCAGGTTATCAACGCTATCAGCGCTGTCACACGCTTACGCGCCCCTCGTTGGCATAGCAGCGCTTGAGAAATGGCTCAGCAGAGTGGCATCTGCCAAGGGATCCTCGAGACATCACCTCACCCACTCTCATTTATCATTGCGAGCGAAAGCGCAGTCTTTGCCGTCATTACGTCATTTTCACCGCCGACGGCGAAAGCGAACACCTTGAAGCGCCTAGTGCGCATCCGTGAATTATCCTGCATTTTGCCAGTCGATCCGAGCTCACCATGATGCACGAGTCGGTCGAAAAGTACGCGTACAACTGGAAGTCAGACCCGACCGTGGACGTCACGACTTCGCCCTCCTCTACGCCACCATCGCCCCCTCCAACGCAGAAGCCTCATAAGTGTCCACATCGAGGTTGCGGCCGTCAGTTCAACCGGAAATACACGCTGGTGGAGCACATGAAGACCCACACAGGCGAGAAACCACACGTGTGTCCTGTTCGCTCCTGCAGCAAACGTTTCAGCACGTCGGGCAACCTGTCGCGGCACAAGCGCCTGCATGGTGTCATCAAGCCGCTCGAGTGTCCCGTCGAGGGCTGCTACTGCACGTTTCCGAGCGACAATAAGCTCGACAAGCACATGCAGTTCCATCTCGGCAGCCCCGTGCACGTATGTACCATCGGTACCTGTGGCAAAACGTTCAGCACCACAGGTAACCTGAACCGCCACGTAAAACACCACCACCCGAACGAGACGCTGCGTCCGCTTCCGCCCAAACAACCCAACGCTCCGTTGATGATCCAACCACCTCAGCAGCTCCACATTAACATCCCGTCGGGGCAACAGGTACAGCAATATCCCGTGGACATGTCATACCAGTTTCCGAGCCCGCGTGTCGTTCCCATGAAGCGGATGCTGGACGTCGCCCCGCCGTCCTTCGCTCCGGGCGTAGCACAGCAATATTACGGAGGTAGCACGACCCGGTGGAGCGGATCAACTCCAGCGCAGGTCGTACCGTCTCAGTTACCGTCTCCCATGGGGGTCACACCCAGAGGCACTCGTAACCCCGGCATCGCCGACGTGCTTTCTTCTATCTTCGACGAGATGGAATACGCCTCCGCTGATCCAGAGAAGCCGTTGCTGGCACCACCACTGCAGCCGCAGAACCTGTTGGACGACATGGTAAACTTCCACGTCGCCCACATTGAGCTTTGAAAAGACATATCATGAGTCAATAGGAGGAATAAGTTAATGAACGGATACGATTGTGGATACCTGTTCGTGTCATCTCAATATCTCGTCATGAAAAAAATAAGAGCATCGGGATCTTGTAAAATCTCGCGTTATCAATCCCATACGATATTTTCGCTAGTATGCCTGAGTGCATTTTGAAGCATTGGCACAGCACGGAATGAAAACTCGAGCAGTGAAAATGACGAGGACAAACCTCGAAGTTGCTGGCAATCCACTTCATTAACTTAAATTTACTACTGTAGTTTCGAACATCTAATACTCGGACACTTTTGCTTTACGACAAGTGGGAGACATGGAAGTTGATCATATCGTCGAGGATACTGATCTTGCCGTGATTTTCGGAGCTCTCAGGCTCTTCGTCTGGCTGGTCCACAGCCTCATTGAAAATATCCGTGAGGACGTCGACCATTTCGTCCGAGTGCCATGTTGTCGACACATTGAGAGGGGGCACTTGGAACTCTTCGCACACTTCGGGAGTGAATTGTGGTAGGCTAGATACGTCAATGGCAGGGGGCTGGGAGACATCCATGCTGCTATCGAGCAGGAGCGCCGTGTAGGAGGATGTTGACTGGTTTTCGGCACTGGTGGGGCTCGATGCATCGAAGTCAGACGACGACGACGATCCGGTGGAGACTTCGTCCATGTGCTGGTGCTTGACATGGCGGTTCAGGTTGCCAACGGTGCTGAAGGTTTTGCCGCAGTGGTTGACGGTACACACTTGTACGGCACCCCCGAGATGGAACTTCATGTGCTTCTCGAGCTTGTTGTTGCTTGGAAAGGAGCTCAAACACCCCTCGACGGGGCACTGCAGCGGCTCAATGTATCCGTGGAGGCGTTTGTGTCTCGACAAGTTCCCGGACGTAGTGAAACGTTTGGCGCAGGTCTTGACCGGACACACATGCGGCTTCTCGCCCGTGTGGGCCTTCATGTGCTCGATTAACGTGTATCTCCGATTGAAGTGGCGGTCACAGCCTGGCTCCGTACAATGGTGAGCTGTGCGCGTCAGTGACTTGGATCGAGCCTTGACGACGGTAACGGAGACCTCAGTCTGAGGCAATGGGGCCGATCCCAGACGTTTGAGCGTCACGGTGCTTTCAAAAGTGGCGTTGAGATCAGCAGATACTTGCATGTTGCGACTTTGCTACTAGAGTCGGAGGATAATGGAGAAATGGTGAAATACTAGTGATAGCGTCGGTGGAACGACGGACAGCGAGGGAGATGGCACTTAGAGCAACTGGACGACACCTGCGTCACGCCATTGCTGGTCTAGTCGAACGAAGTGGGACCGGCAAAAGGACAGCCATCCTCACGGGCGGACCAACGACACCAGTCGCCACCGGCTGGTCCTGAGATATGGCAGTAAGTCGGCAAGAACGTGTGACATCGAGTGCATCCAGCGAAATGGCATCTTGCACACTAGAGAAAGTCACGCAA